>NW_026262712.1:55302599-55897599 GCF_021869535.1 Mytilus californianus
GAGCGCCAATGTTTCCAAACCTGCAAAAACATATGTGGTGTACACTGCGATCTGTTTCATACTTAGCTCTGAATTGTATTGTTGCACATGTTCATAAAAAATTGAAAACAACACGTTTAATAATTTCATGCGTCCGAAGCGCTTTTCTGGATTTACCAGAATAAGGTAAGGTGACCTTACCCATAAAAAGGGGTGAAACTATGTGGGAAACATCCAAAATGTTTGTTAGTAAATGAAATGTTTTGAAAAGGTGGTAACTCGTCAGCAGCAAAAATGTTATTCGGACCTAGAACAGGTCTAAATTCATGAAATAAACAAGTTCTACAAAGACATCGACCAGGATAAGGCGGGATGGTTACTGAAAAAGATAGTCTGTTGAGTTTAGACAGCCACGTTGCCTTGCAAAAGACGACTCATGGAAACTTTACAGTTTGTTACAAGAAATCTTAACATGCAAAGAGCGTGACATTTTCCTATAACAAGGCCTTGGTTTATCAGCCCAGAGAGCTACACGCATGTGTCTGCGTATTCAAACATCCCGCAGAAGCTAACGAACGCAAGGAGTCCAGGTGATCATTTTACCTTTGCAGTTGTATTACTCGACATAACCTGTTAGGTTAAAGTTTTAATTTGAATCTTGTTCTAATTGTTTATCGACACTATGTACTAAATAACTAAAAAAATACCAATTCACAAATTTGATAAAAATCGGTAATGAGGTTTTTACTAACATAATCGACACAGTTGATAACGAAAATTACTAATTTTTAAAGCTAACATTGTGAAAAATATTGTGTTAAAGGGCTTGTATATCATAAAAGTTTTAGTAATGAGAAGAAGGAACCAAACTATCAGCCTAAACATGAAAGTCTAGTTTAGTGCCATAGACAACTCAACCAAATGAGCTACATATACTTGAAGCTTTCTATAGCAGTGCTGTATTTCATTGTTTAATAAAGGTTTATTACACAGCGCTCAATTTATAATGCCAGATAATGTCTTGTTCGTCAACATTATGATCAATTTGTTACCAGAGACGTTGTCATTTTAGTTTTTGTTTTATCCATAATTTTTGATATTCACAACTCTACGATATATGTTTCCCTCTTTCACTCTCTCTCTCGATGTTCGTTTATATTATGAACTATTGTGTTTTTAATTTGGTAAACAGTGTTTGCACGGCAAGTTGTTTAAATGTAAATGTATAAGTGTATCAAATCTTTCTATCTACAGATACTGCCTGATGTGCTTAATAATTGTAATATATATTCCACCACATACCTTAAAAACCATAAAAAGTTTGAATGATACATATACTGTATAATATACGTTACAAGTCTCGAAGAATGTTATTTTCACGCTTTGGAATTTCAACAAAAAAAATGAACTATATATATTTTATTGGGATATAATAAAGTTATCTTGTTAGCCTATACTAAATAAAATGGTTTACTTTCAGAAATCAAATAGATCAAAGTGATGTCAACATATGACGAATGTTTGCAATATGTGAAATGTGATTACAATTTACATTGTAACATGATTCAAATGCTTTCGTAAAACATATTCAAATATCAATAGTTTGCTGTAACACATTCCCCACCTTTTTACCGTTTATTGTATTGTAGATCCACTGTTAGATGTAGAGTAAAGCGTCCACGCATTACTTTGACCCCACCATGTTATGCATGTGCCTGTCCAAAGCAGGCAGCCTTTTATCGAGTGGTCTTCGTCAGTTGGTGTCACAAAATTGTTCTCGTTTCTTGTTTTACGAATAATCTAGGCCGTTGGTTTATTTTTTGTAATGGTTTGAAATGTTGTCATTCCTGGGATTTCTATTACTTACTACTCGGCATTTATTTTGTTTCATGATGAAAGTGTGCTATGACCTGCACATGTAGCATCCTATGTTATTGAAAATTATATTACGTCTCCTGGTTTTGATTTTTTTTTAATTTGTAATTCAGGGTCTAGGAGCGTGGCAAAACAAACAACTTGTTTATTTAACAGTCGGATACTATGATGTTTGTCCACTTATCCGACATAATTCATGCCAGGGGACTCTTACCTCTCTTGTGTTTGAAATGGGACCTTAATCTTCATTCATGGGTAACATAAGTGTACAGATACCAAAACTCGTTGAGCATCTGCCTCTTAAATACATATGAACTTCGTTCTGAAAGGTTTTCAACCAACTGACTGATACTACTCTTATCTTGACGATGCATGCTACATGTAAACATAATAATGTAGTATTTATTTATAGTTATTACTTAGTTAAAATGGAATTGAAGAGTCCAGGACAAATCAATTTATAGACTATAGGTGATTATCTTCAAAAATATACTAAAATAAGCATATATGAATACATGCAGTTTTAACTGAAAACAAGCTGATTTTATCAAAAACAATTTAAAAAAGCTAATTTATATGATATTTTCCATTTCCAGTTCTCCGAGAATACAATTCCTTCCCTGCAAGTAATTCTTCTTAAAACATCTTGAACTTCAAGGAACGTTTTCAAGAGTTAATACATATTAATTCTATTGTATCATTATTTAACAGTAACTTCATTTGTTTCTAGATTTAATTTGAGACTAAACGAATCTGTTTTTTTTCTTTGCAAGTCTATAGCTAGTTAAGTGGTAAATTCTTGTCCAAGGTCCGTAAGGTGTTAATAATCATGTAAACTGAATTGCATAACAATATCTTAATTGATTTATCTCTGTAATAAAATCTCTTTTTTAAGGAAACAATGTATCGTGTTCTTTTATGTTGAATAACACTGAATACGTTATATGAACCAATCAGATCGACAATAGTTTAATCTGTTCGATTTTATGCGGTGCATTTAATGACACGCCGGACTTTCTAAACATTTAAGGGAATTTACAAAGGCCGAACTGTAATTAGCTTTCCAGCCAAAAAACAGATTGTTTAATCTATTATTAAATTTAGACGTTACAAGTGGTAAAAAAGTTATCAAATCTGTTGTTTGAGATAAAAGTATATTCCCTTTACCTCAAGTAAACTGTTTTTTCGGTTGTATGCAGAGGGGGACATTTGATTCAGAATGTTTATTCTCTGTTTTTTGCCGAACTCGTAGGGTTTCAAATGTTCAAATGTTCTAAACAATTAACCCATAGATTTTCCGTTACTTTCTTTTTCCTTAGTCAGCAGTTTTTCATATATCAACGATGTGTTTGGTGGCCTTTCCGATGTTTGATACATATTTGAGCCGTTGACCTCGTTTCCTTTCCTTTTGTGTTAATAGTAAGAAAGTCTTTTTGAAGACACATCAAAAAATGTTTTAATAACTTTAAACATAGTTTCAAAGAAATTGACACGATTACGGTACCCTTTAATTGATTGCAAAAGCTTTCTTTTTTTGCGAACTTGTTTGATCTTTGTTTATAATAAGATTTGATTAAACATGTTAAATGCTTGATATTTTTCTAAATAAGAAAATATCTGTACTAAGTCAGGAATATGACAGTTGTTCATGGTTTCTATTCATTTGATGTGTTTGGGTTTTTGATTTCGCAATTTTATAAAGGACTTTCCGTTTTGAATTTTCCATGAAGCTCGGTATTTTTGATATTTTTTTATTTTTAATATCTTAAAGGTAAAAGTTCTTTTAAACCCATATTACACTTGCTGACATTTTCATCTAACTTGAATTTAATTTTTCGGTGGGTTTCAATATATATTAATATATTGATATGTACGGAAAGCGTTTTAACGAACTCTAACGTATATTCAAAGAGTGGAAGTTCATAAAACCTGAAAAAAATAAAAGTTCGACCATATCAAGTGCAACCACGGAAACACACATTCGTATAAACCTCTACTGACTTTGGCTAACATAGATTCTCCTCAATTCACGAAAATTAGTAAAATGGAAAATAGATGCAATCCTCTGTAATTTTGAAGGAGTATATATACATTTTCCTAAGAAATTATGAAGCTAATAAAACCAGAAATAAGTCCAAGATTGGTAATAACATCTAATGTTTAACAGAAAAAAAATATTTATCAAATCAAAAATGATCTTACTCTTCATGTCAGTTTCCCTACTGCATTTAGTATGAATATCATACAAGAACAAGTAAAAAGTTATACACTTTCAAAATGGTCGTCTTTTTTTTTTTTTTTTGGCGAAAATGAATAAATGATACCCAGTTGAATCACATCTGACAAATTTAGAACTTAGTGCTCTCTACATGCCTAGACCAGTAAAAGACACATATGACAACATTTTTAGTATATGCTTAGTTTATATGATATACATAGCAATATGTGTAAAAATTAATAATACATCCTCTTTTCGTAGTAGGCGTTCAGGTTTCCTGTCCTCTATCCAAGACGACAACCTATATAATGCAGGCCTACTTGTCGTCATGGATAAGGCCCCCCCCCCCCCCCCAAAAAAAAAAAACAGACACCAGGACGCAATGCAATAAATTACACAAAACCAACATTGTTGGCATCTAGCATTTACACTTTACCGAAATACATGTAGGTACTAATTATTAAGGTAAAAAAAAAAGATTCTTCAAAATAAAAACAAGATAAAATTTCTGGTGTTATTACATCATCGATTTAGACATAATAATATATTTGTTGAATATCATATGTTTGTCTAATGAAAAAAAACTCTTTAGAGACAAAAAATAAGTTAAGTTATTTTTTTATTTTTTTTTATTTAGCGTCATCAAGAAAGCTCAAAATTAAACATTTGAAATCCCTGTATATATAAAAACATAAAAGTAGGTAAGAGCTGTATGACCAAAAGAGACCGAAATAGTTAAGTCAAAATTTAGTATTAACTTTTAAAACTATTAACGGTAAACCTTAAAATGTACATGTATGTTTTAAATCATTTCCGTACATAAGCACAGCCTACTGAACCCATGAAACCACCAAGTACCAACAGTTAATTTGCAGAGGTATCGAACAGGTGGAAGTACATGAAAATAACTCGATTACAATCCTAGCGTGTATGAAACGCTTGTCGAGCTTAATTTCATCAGTAACGTTAACTTAATATTACTTTTAAATTATTTTCTGCACTTGATCATTTACTCATTTTTAGAAGCTGAAATACCGTTCAATGAGGAATAACTATAAATATAGTTATAAGATTTTTTTTCAATGTATTGTTGGTTTTAAATTGATATACACGAATACTGACTTTCACGACACTCTTGGATAAAGAATAGTCTGTAATATTAATACCATATTATAGTTAGATTATGATGTTACCGTGTATTACATTTTGATCTTCTTATATACAAGCATACAACTTTCCAACATTTTAGCCGAAGGCCCAGTTTGTGATTTGTTATGTTACTTATGTTAAGAATTCACAAACCTTGATGTGTACAATTTATCGACAGTGCTTGCATAGTCATTATTAAAAAGACAAAACAATTTCCAATCATTGCTACATGTATAAATAGCAACAGTTCAAAAATAAATACACTCAATACATACAACTGCAGTAATACAAGATTTTGTGAAAACGACCCACTGATTAGATATGGGAATTTTTGACAGTCAATTTGCATAATTAGCGTACATATTCATATTTACGTAGACAATCATTAACACAGGGATATTTCAAAATCTTGTTATTTGGGAATGTTGAAGTTTCGAATTGCGAATCACGGATTGTCACTGAAACATGTGAAAAAAGCATGAAAAAAAAAGAATTTTAAATACAAAGAAATATAATTGCAAACCTAAGGCAGTATTAGTAGATAAACTTTCGGTTAAGATAATTGAAAACCGTTTCGAGAAAAAAGAAAAAGAACGAGCTGGCCAGAAACATGAACAGCCAGAGTCATAAGAAAATTCAATTTTAAAGAAATCTCAACAGGATTAGAAAACGAGAAGAATGCATGCGTCATAAGAATAATTAAGTTGATAATAACTCAATTAGCAGCAACTCGTAAAAGAACTAAGAACATGTATTATCTATAAATTTGTTTTTACATCAAAATGTTTGACACTGATTTTCGTGTCATCATGATTCGTTTTTTAAAGTCATGTCTTAAGAACATTTACATGATATAATTTAGGTAAGAGAGTAAAACTGTTACACATTATACTTACAAGAAGTTTGTCCACGTTGTGTTGGAGAGGAAGACTATCTCATTATATTATTATAAAGATACAAATCAAAAGTTAAAAACAAAAACGGAGAGATTTGCATAATATTCAAAAAGTGCGAGAATCAATCTATGGTGATTACATTTTTGAAATATTGACAGGGATATTTAGAAGAAATGAGCGACCAACCAGAAATTAGCATCATAGTTAAACAGGCTGCAATTTAAACACAGCTTTCTCTTGTTTTATTGTAGTTTCGTTTATTTGTTATATATTATGTTAACCTATACTGGAAAACCCATAAGTATGAAGTCACAATAATGTATATATGTTTAATCTTTGTTAACAATGTACCGAATAACTTTAAGATTATTTAACAAAGTCAATAAATACCGACCATGAGGTATTTAGTTACATTACCGACCCAGTTGACAATGCAAAATATGAAACTAAAAAGCTAACATTGTGCAATATCGTGTTAAAGGGCTTGCAGGACAAAAATAGTATTTATGAAAACAAACTATCAACCTGAATATTTAAATTTAACAAAAGAAAAACTTTAAGTTAATAATGTACTGCCTTATAGTAACATACATGTAGTATGAACAAAATAAAGACATATTATTTAAACTATTATATAAACATTTTGACTGTGACCCAACAACGTTTACATGTGTTTAGCGCCATAGAAAACTCGAATAGCTGATCTATACATACGCATAATTTTTTGATAGCAGTGATGCAAACAAATACATTGTTTAATCTAGATTTATTAAACAGTTCGAAATTGAAAAAGATACTAGTTGGTGTATCCGGCCGTAATGCAACAGTTTTGCAAGTCTATCTTTCTCTCTCCCTCCTTCCTTGTTTTATGTTTTGCTCTCATGACTTATCAACTTTGATTGTCAATTTTTTCTAACAAATGAGATTTCTGCTTTTTATATTATGATGTACATATCATATTTAGCTACCAGTTATGCATTTAAATACATTCTTTTTTCTCTCCCTCTCTCTCTGCAAATATTATTATAGACCCCCTTTTTCCCGTGTTTTTAATGGGACACCGATCATTGAAATGCTCATTTACTGCTTTTCGTTGAACAGTCAAAGCGTTTAAAATAATTTATGCATGTTCTTATATATTTTCTTTGTATTCCTGTATATGCAAGACATTATGCTTTTTAAATTACAATGTACATATCATATTTAGCTACCCATTATGCATTGGGTATATTATAACTGCATGGTTAGCTCAAAACAGGGCAGAACAGTACCATTACTGACATGTAATTTGTAAGTCTGAAGAGTAAGATTTGGCTAACAATATCAAGACAAGATATTATTTTAGTCCACGTGCATCTCTCTCTCTCTCTCTCTCTCTCTCTCTCTCTCTCTCTCTCTCTCTCTCTCTCTCTCTCGTTGTATGTTTATGAACTGTATCATATTGAATCTAACCAATATCGTTCGAACTGCATTTTGTTCAATTGTAAATTATCTACAATATAAAAAATATAAAAAATAAAACTGTGTAAGATACATACTCAGTATAGAGTCTCCCTACGTGGCAAGTCTAAAAGAAAAAAAAACATGTTTATCAATCGGGATTAAAACAGAAACATGAACAATATAGTGTCTTTCTTTCTAGAGTATATTACATAACCTCTCTAAATTCTGTAAGTGCTTGCCAAAAGCAAGAAGCCTATCATATGGGCATCGTTGCCTGCTGTTCGCATAATTGTTTTTCGGTTCTTGATTTTAGTATTTATCATGTGTTTGATCTTCCGTTTCTGATAAAGGTGAAACTTATTATCCCTTGATTTTTATAACAAAATATCCGGTATTATATTCTTCAATGTAAGGAGCTATGAAAGGAAATTTCCTTCAGTTTTAGTTTAATAAGCTTCATATATTTATAGATAGCATTGTATAAAACAGTGCATGTTTCAAAACTTAAAAAACTAAAAAAACGCGGGTGCATTCAGACGGACAATTTGAAAATGGTATGACCTGGAAAAAAGTTTGCTGCAGAAAGATGTATAAGAAAGAATGCACATAACATACACATTAAATCAATAAATTTGATTTTCTTGATCAGCATAATTCATTAACAGTAACCATATCACCTGAAATATGCTTAGTTTGGTAAACACCTGCTAAAATGTATTTATTAAAGGGGATTTGTTGGTACAAGACGGGTACAAATACGAAAACTAAATGTTCCTCTTGTTATAACTCTTACATTCAACGAACTACAGACAGCTCAAACTAAAAAACAACGTTCGGGGAATATTATAGTCAACACATGTTTTTCTATAAATAATAATCATATTTTTCCTATTATGATATTTTTCAATTAAAGAGTTCTCTTTTTTTGTTTAAATGGGATCAAAAATTCCAAAAACAAATTGCTTCCCAGACTTAATGATCATTTTCAATATTCTAATTTGAAAAAAGGATGTATCGTGTAGATGCATTTTACACTATAAAAAGGCTTTAAAAAAAAAAAAAAAAAAAAAAAAAGATTTAAACAACAGCCAAATACTTCATTAGTTTCAATAAACGGAGATCTATAGTTGAAGTGAATATACATATAAAAACAAAAACAAAAGATATCATCATCAAGTATTTATACAATAAAAGATTACGTCTTCTGCTCGCATGTTTAACGTACAGAACGTTCATTCTATTGAAATGCATAGTATTGTTATTTCACAGTAAGAAGCTTTTTAATAAAGTTAATTTGAGAAACTTATCGTATATCTATTGTTGGTGTAAGTTTAACTGAATGGTTTATTTCGGGTCAGGGTTACTTATTGTGTGCACCTTATTTCATAACAACGACCTTGTCGATTTCATACAGAATATAATGCACTTTTGTCAATCATACAATGCATCGATTGGTTTTAATGTGAATAGCAATGCAAACATTATGTGAACCAATCAAATTGGTTGCTACAGTAGCTTATTCTGTTTGGTTTTCTGCTGTGCTTTACACGAAACTGCCGAAATTCCGATTGATTTTGGGATAATTTGCCAATGCCGAACTGGTATCAACGTTCACGCCCAAAATCAAACTATTCAATAAAGCGCTGAAGTTAGACATTTTATATAGTAATTTAGATACTCAAGTCCGCATTCAGAAAAACACGTATATTCGCATCATAAGGAGACAACGATGTGTTGGTTTTATGTAGTGGTAAAACAGTATGTAAATCAGGAAGTAAAATATCATTTATTTTTTTTTGCCGAGCTCAAGGTGTTATATTTTAGTTTTTCCCAAAATGTTTTAAATAGTCAACCTATAAAACGTAAGTTAATTTCTTATGCATAGGTCAGTAGTTTTGCAGGTTGACTGTCACATGTTATTTTCTATGTTTGCTACACATGTACGCATTGATCTCGTTCCTTGGCCTTAGTGCTGACAAAGAAAAAATTCTTCTTTAAAAACACATTAGTTTTTTTTTCGGATAGACTTACACATTATTTGAAAAAAGAATGACACGATGACGGTATCAATTGATTGTTTAAGAACAGCATCTATCCAGAGGAGTTGTGTTGATTTTCTCTTTAATGAAAAATAATTTAATCAAATGCTTTATTTGTTGAATTCAGCCAAAATCGCACTTGTCGCCTTCTTCATCTACTTCTTATTAATAATAATTCGATAAATATACGTTTTATAGGCATGTATGCTGAGATTGAAAGAAGAGGGGCGAAATATACCAGAGTGACATTCAAACTCATATGTCGAAAAAATACAGACAACGCCATGGCTAAAAAAGAAAAAGACCAATAGACAAACAATAGTACATAAAACTCAACATGGAAGACTAAGACAGAGCAACACGAACCCCACCAAACAATGGAGGTGATCTCGAGTGCTCCGGAAGGGTAAGCAGATCCTGCTCCAGATGTGGCACCCGTCGTGTTGCTCATGTTATTACAAATCCGGTAATAAGTCTAATTCGATAGGTCACATTCGGGAAAAGGGTACGGGGTTGTAGTTGTAATAATCATGACATTATGAACATATCCGTTATCATCTGTGAAACGGATATTCCATAACGGTCAACCAACTCGTGATGGCGTCCGTAAAACTTTCGAAGGGATGATTTCAACTTCACCACTTGGACCCCTTGGTTTAAATGCTTCATTGTGAGCAGCAACCCTCTATCAATGAAATCATGATAGGAAATACAAGCCCTCGAATATCGTATCAACTGGGAGATATATACTCCGGATACAGGCGCTGCTAAAATGTTGCTACATAGAAATGACTTACTAAAAACCCCTCCCCCTAATGAAAATAAGAATTATTTGAAATAAATGAATCCGCAATACCTTTAAAGGCATACATTTATAATAACGTTTCCCAAAAAAACAAAAATACGAAACTATGAGGTATTGACAGCAAAGCAAGCGCATATAAATAGTCAAGAGCTTGTCTCCATTTAGATATTTGTTCAAGCGTTTGTTTATGTATCTAAATTTTCTGTCATAAGACATTAAACAGTTAATAACACAAAGAATTAATCTAGTCATTTTGGTATAGTTAAAGGTATGTTTAACAAATAACAAATACAAGGATTATAATTCCTCTTCTTTTTATCAACTACGTTGAAATAATTAGATTGAACATCATGCCAGAACAAGGTAAAATTTTGACATTTGCAATGGCAAATGCCCGTAATCTTGCCTTAAATGAATGTTTTAAAAAACGCTTGAAATTCGGTATCTAACATGTATGATACCTTATTTTGGTCTTATTAAAAAATTGTCGTCTTCAATATGCAAGGAAAAATGCATACACAATCAATAACTATATCAAATCCGAAACATTGTGCATCTAACATTTACAATTTATCAACATAGGAACTAAATAGAAGGCAGGCAAGAGTAACTATTTGTTTTCAAAACGAAAAATATTAGAGATCACAAACTTGAAATAAGGAATTTGAAATGCTACTAGAAATTATAAAGTATTGAAGTATCAACGGAACCCTCAAAGAGTTGTTGCTAGAATTCTTAGCGTGCAGATAGCGCGACACTATCTCTACTTGAGACCTCTACATAAACGTTTCTAGTCTTACCGAACGTGGCTGCAAATTTGTGCATCTCGCGCGATCCAAACGGACGCTTTATTTTGGCAGGCGTTTTAATGGTGGTCGGACAAAAACAATGGAATGGCCATATTTATATACCACAGTCAACTTTTGCGGTTCTGTCATCAATGAAGCTGGTACCTCAACATATGAAACCGGGATGTATAAAAAAGTAGAAATTTGGTGAAAAAGAAGCATATATAAATGAGCTCAATGTATATTAGGTAACATTTTACTGCGGCTGATGCGCATTTGGACACACAATGTTTCTTCAGTGATGACAAGACAAAAATATTGGAAATCATATACCTTTTACGACAAGTGAAGGGAAGATTGAATTAAAAAATAAATAAAAATAAAACCTACCTCGATCAAGGAATCAAGCTTGAAAATAGGATTTTTAATACTTTTTTAGATAAACAATGAGGTATTTAAAAAAAGTATGTGGTAAAGCGATCATATCGAAACATTAGCAATGACTACTGCGCTAATAATACCCTCAGGGACAAACACAGCGTGCATAACGCGCTTTTCTGAAATTACTTCACAAAGAACGCTCATACCTAACCATTTGAAACCCAGTGCCAAAAACGTAGAAACGATAGGATATTCATAACCAAACGAAAATTTAACGGAATGGCCAAATTCATTTAAGTTCAACTTTGTCTGCTGGGGTTTATTCTTAGCTTCATACAACATAAACGAAATTTGAGCCAAAAATATGTTATATATGATTATGTTCATTTCAAGCCAGGATATATCCTAAGCTCTATTGACAAATACCTCTAAATCAATGACAAAAAAGAATATAAACATCGTAATATATTCTGGTATAATACAATATGCACATCATGGATGCTGTATCAATAGCAGAATCATTAAACTTGTAACGCACATGATATTGCTCTATTTTGAGTTATCTCAGTTCTAATTAACTGTGTGTGTGTATTAAAAATAGATAACAGTTTTCCAAGATTTTAGATGCTATCAATATTTGCAAGAAAAATATGTCGTTGTTCCAGCAGATAAAGCCTTCAATAATATTGTCTTCGTATGTAAAAGCCAATATTTGCAATGTCTCACAAAAGAGTTTGAAATAAACAGCATAACTGGTAATACTACATATTCTTTAACATCATTTACCAAGGATGAAATTTTATAACATCACAAATCTGTCCTTCTTTCCCTTGGTATTAACATCAAAGAAAACGAATAAAGTCTACCGTCATGATATTGGATACTAAAACTTCAAAAAACTCCGTATAAAGAACGATATATAGCTGGATCATCAAGATGTTCGACTTAACATTTTTCTAAAGTGATGACTACTATATTCTTTCTATAGTAAAAGATGGCCTTCAAAACTATTGTGATGAGATATATTCAACCAATGGTGTCAATCAGATGTGGATTCTCAAAAATTCTAAAGGTCTTCTGCTTAATCTTAGGTCACAATCTCTGCAAATTTGCAGCAACATTTATTTTTACGCTTTACACTACTATTTCCCATGCTCAGTTGAATGATCGACTTAACTCATTAGACAGAGCTTTTTCTTTTAAAATGGGAATCGTAGATATAAATTTCTTGTTGTTTGGGTTATAATAATTCTTATTTTGTGAAGAACAACACTGATTCTATCAGAAAATACACTGAAGATCATATTATCAAAATGCTGCACTTTTTAATCGACAATATATTTGTTGAGTTTGGAGGATTGATATTTCAAAAGACAGACGGTATTCCAATGGGAACTAATTGTGCACCCCTTATGGCCGATTTGTTTTTGTACTCGTATAAAGCAGAATTCATTCAGAACCTTCTAAAAGACAAAAGGAACAAGCACCTTGCGAAATTCTTTAATTTTAATTTCAGATATATTCATGATGTTTTATCACTGAATAACCCATATTTCAGTCAGTACTTGCATCTAATATATCCCAGTGAACTTGAAATTAAAGATACTTTTAATTCTAGAAGGACTGCTTCATATCTTGATCTTTTCCTCAATATTGACACAGATGGACAATTTCACACTAAAATCTGTGACAAACGGGATGATTTCAACTTCCCAATTATCAATTTCCCTTTTTCAGCAGTAACATTTCCTATGCTTCCTTCGTCTTATTGTGTTAAAATATCTCAGTTGAGCTAACGTTAAGCTCGTGCTTGTTCACACTATACGGACTTCGAATACAGGAGTGTGCTCCTTACGCAGAAACTGTTCTAACAGATTTATTAGGAGGAAAGATTAAAAATGAAACTCCGTAAATTTTATGGACACCATCACGAATTGGTTCATCTATACGATGTGTCTGTGTCTAAATTAGCTAACGACATGTTAACCACGTCTTAGATTGTGGTTTAACATCTATGTCGTCTGTCTGCTAAGTACCGAAAGTGACCTATTCCTGAATATGACTGTTTTGTCGTGTATGAATTTGCTTTGCTAAACGACGTGTCTCGATATTTATACATCCAACATTCATGTATTTAGTTATAATGTTTCTATTGTGAGTTTGATATTGTGTTATTTCTAATTGTTTGTGGTTTGAATTCTGTATTTTCAGTACATTTCACATATGTCTTATTTGTCAGCATAGTCGAGTTAATCTCCAATTTCCATGGATAAAGTATTGTGTTAGTCCAAATAATTATAATGTCGTCGCAGCATTAATTTAAAATAGCTTTCAATACCGTCATACTCATGATGATTATTTGGACTAATATTTTGAAAATAATTGTTAATTTTTCAATCTCGTTCAATTTAATTGTATGAATTTCAAGATTATATATACGTCACCAAAATACGTCACTGTTTTCTTTCTGAAAATACATGAAACTGCTGTGACAACTGTAATGTGTTGAAAATCATGCATGACTTGTTGAAAGATATGTAATATTTTTTTCATTATCAAAGTTCCTCATAGTCTCTTAATAACTGTTCATTCATGTATGAAATTTTATTACTCTAACTTATGTTTGAAATTAATGAAAGTTAATTAATTTACACAAATACATATATGCATTGCAATACTGACGAAATTATATGACACAAAATTATAATAAAACATATATTCTTTTATATAATATTTTATTTTTCAGGCTAATGTATCTGCAGGCCTATCACCTGGGGTCCACACAAAAAAACTATCCACATTACGGGACTTGCAGGCAAAGAAAAGAAAGGCAATAGCAGTGACAAAGAAAGCAAAACTGCATAGAATCCAGTTGAAGTCAAAGCGGTATAATATTTATTTTATAATTCATTAAAAATGCAGGAGTCAGAATTTCACATTAAACTTGACAGACATGATGCTGAATCAACCAAACCGCTAAATAACCAGTCACTAAGTGCTCCGAGTGATTTAATTTTTAGAAAAACTAATTGCCCCTGTCCCAAAAATTGGTTTCCGTTCTCCAACTTTAGTTTGCCTCAACCAAATGTGTAATGAAACTTATACACAATGCTTATTACCTTAAAGTTCGAAATTAGGTGGCATCACTTTTACCGTTCATGAGTTATGCCCCTTTATAAACATAAAAATTGCTGAATTTTTCAACTGTTTTCCAACTTTAGTTTTCCTCATCCAAATGTTAAAGACTTATACACAATGCTTATTACCACAAAACACAGATCAAGTTAGAAATTGGGTGGTGTCTCGTTTACCTTTCTTGAGCTATGCTTAGTTATAAATAGAAACTTTGATAAATATGTCGTTCCCGTTCTCTAACTTTAGTTTTCCTCAACAAAATGTAGAAATATATTTCATTAACTTTTAAAAGAAGTAAAATGTCAATAATTAGTACATTAACTCATGCATATTTACAAGCGGTGGCATCTGTTGCCCATAAGACACATTCTCCATTTATTTAGAAATATAGTTTTAATAATAATTAAGGGTTCTGCAAATAAAAATTAACACCCAATTTCTGTTTGCTGTAGATTTAATATTTGAATGATCAATCTATTATTATCCTACTACCATGACTTAAGATTATATACTTTTATAAATCTATTTATCTCTTTCACAGTCACCAAAATACTTCAAGTTGTGAAGTAAGAGAAGGGGTGTGTTATGAAGAGGGCACAGCACTAGGAGTTGAACCGGATATAACAGAAATACCTGCACCAGTTCAAACAGTGACCAATCAGTCCATGCCTCTAAATTTGTCTAGAATATATTTTGACATAGAAGCTACTGGGCTTAGTAAGTATTATATGTTTATCTTGCAGTAAAACATTAAATGTGATTTAGGTCTAAGACAGGGAATATAATGTTGCATTTCCAGCAAAGGGCTATATTCCTTGATCCGAATTGAAAGGGATCTGTTATAAATCATGAATCTAATTCTATCAAAATGTATAATAAACAGATCAATACATGTCAAAATCCGTATCGCATGCTGTATCACCATTGGCCCTCGGTATTGATATTGGTTTCTCGTGGTGATACAGCATGTGATAAGGATTTTGCCATATATTATTCTATATGTATTGAAATTAAGAATACATCCCTAATCATTATGAAGACAGCTTATTATAGAATGCCCTAGGTTTTTTTTATCAAGGTCAGCTAGTGAGTCAACTTCAAAGATCAAGTTTTCTGTAGAGTTGACTCTATTCGAAAGTCTGTTTGTTGATGGCACTCAATAACAATAGTCACTTGCCGCATTTCAACAACTTGTGAAAGATAAAACAAGAGGCTGTCAGAGAGACAGCAAACCGGATTTTCCTACAGAGGTCGAACCCTGAACAGTTGAGCAAGTACGGACACAACATTTAAGCTTAAAACAGCTCTGAATTTGGATTGTGATTGAATATTTGATACAGCATAGGTTTGTGACACAAAATAAATGTGGTCAAAGAACTGAAAAATTTGAAATTGGACATTTGCCTATTATGGTCCAATATCCAAAATATATGTAAATTGCTAGAAACAGCATATCAAGGAACCCCAAGAATTTTTGATGAAATACTTCTTAGTTAAACCATTTCTGTTCAAAGGGAAATAACTTTATTTCCATGAACCAATAATGTAAATCTAAAATTAGTTATGATTTAACTATAATTCTCTTAAATTAGATATGATTTAACTATAATTCACTAAAATTAGATATGATTTAATCATAATTCTCTAAAATTAGATATGATGTTATATTTATTTTCAAATTATAATCTAATATAATTAATAGTTTTCAAATAAATCTGTCACTACAATTATAATTGGGTGATTAACAATTAACAGATGGTGTGTTATCTTGATAAAAGGTGAAAATCATTTAAAAACACTTAATGTAATCAATTAAAGTTTATATATATCATGTATATAGTTAATAGTTCCCAATAATTTTTCTTTCATTTGTATCAAACTGATATAGATCTGCAACATATCTATGAAATTCTACAACTTTATCTACACAATGTAATGTAATGAAATATATCCTTCAATAAAAATAGATTATTATCTAATGAATTTGCAAATCTGGAACCCCAAACAGGATCAAGTAAAAATTGAAATTAACACACACAACAAATATAGCATTCAGAAAATTACTTTATACAGAATAACAAACAAACCTACCACAAAATTCTTCAAACAATTTACCAAAGAAAAGAAAAAAAAATCCAAAATGTCTTTTATCATTAATACAATGTCTTTTAAAAAATGAGTTATTTCCCTTCGTACAGAAATGGCTTAATTCATCAAAAATAGAATTCTTGGAAAAAGGCTATAACTGACTAACGAGAAAAGCTAAAATCGTGAAAATTAAACTTGACCTTCATTTAATCACAGGAAACAACATATCTAAATTTGAAAAAATTTCTTTAAAGCGTTTTCATGTAATTGAACAGACACTGTTTGGCAGCCGCCCGCCAAACATCGCCAAATCAATAATCGATTTTTACTTCAAAAAACCGGTTAAAAAAATAATTAGGTATGCTATAACAGTCAACAATGTCTCACAATTGTTCTAAGTAATTTATACGAGTTTTGATATATAATCACATGCCATTCATTTATGGCTTTAAAACAATTATTATTATTATGCAACACATATTTTTCTATGTTTATGATAAAAAAAAATCTTTGCAGGTAGAACATCACACATATTACAATTATCTGCCAAAAGGGATGAGGAAATGTATACTTCATTTGTATTACCATCATGCCAAGTAACACAGAAGGCTGCTGAAATCACAGGAATTACGTTTGAGAATGGTCAGCTCTTGTTTAAAGGAAATGTTATGCCAGCTGTTGGTATCAAAAAGTGTTTGAACGATTTTATTTCTTTTCTTGATAAATCACAAAATAATGTTATTATAGGCCACAATATATGTAATTATGATTGCATGGTATTATATACAGCTTTAGAAAAATGTAGCTTACTTGATAAATTTATGACCAGTATTTCAGGTTTTGTAGATACATTATTATTATTTAAATCTTCTCATCCAGGCCTTAGTTCCTATTCTCAACCTAATTTATTTCAAACATTATTGGGTCAAACTTATGATGCTCACAGAGCTGATGAAGATGTAGATGCACTGTATACACTTGTACATAAAACTGTTGTAAATAATTGTCATTTTGAAAAAGTATACTTGTCAAATAATTTTATATTAGAAAAATACTTATCATTGAAAGAGCTTCAGAAAAATCTGCCTTCATTGAAATTGTTAGTTGACAATAAAATACTGTCTATAAGTATGGCACGAATTATTGCCAAGAGTGGTCTTTCCTTGCAGCATTTGAAGCTAGCCTTTTCAAGGAATGGTGCAAAAGGGATAAGAGATATTTTTACAGAGAGCTGTGGGTCAGGTGTACGTGCTACAAAATCTCAGAAGATAATAAACAAAGTTTCAGAGTTTTTACAAACACTCTGAAATCTCAAAATTTTGCAGATTGTTTAATATTTATGTATGTAATATAAAAGTATGCACATTATATATTTTCAGAATGTAATGAATTCTTTACAAAATTACAAGTTCCTGATATAAATAGGAATGATCAACATAAAAAATTGGTAACATATGGTGCCTGGCTAACTGCTCTTATTATACCCTGTGCAGTTTTTAATGTTTTTTGACCCATCAGTCTGTCTGTCAGTCCGTCAGTCTTGTCATCAAAACTCCTCTCAAACCACACAACAGAATTTCATGAATCTTTATAGATAATAAGGACATACTATGTAGATGTGCATATCGACAGGAAATTATGATTTAATTTTTGTTCTAGGAGTTATGCCCCTTTGCACCTATTGGCCTAGTTATACTACTGCAACAGTTTGTCATCCCACCTCCTCTGAAACCACACAACAGAACTTCATGAAACTTTGTAGATAATAAGGATATACTATGTAAACGTGCATATTGACAGGAAATTATGATTCAATTTTTCAATGTATAAATTAGTTTTATGTATACGCCAACCCTAACAGTGGGGGGCTTTATTGCATTCACCCTGTCCGTCTGATTGTCCAACAAAAATTTCTGTCAAGCTTTTCTGAGAAACCGTTTAATGAAAGGACTATATTAGTTCAGCAGCTTACAATGATGAGTTCTAATGCATTTTTCAAATTTGTTGATTATATACCTTCTGAATTTCAAAATATTTTGAATGAACGTGAAACTTTACGTTCTATACTTTTTCAAGTACTGATGAATAGCCTTACAGAAAAAACTGATTGTTGAACTCTGCTTTTATGAACTTTCATGGTTTTGTCCAACTCCTTATACAGTTAGGTTAGTCTGTTTCAAATTCGAAACTTTATGCAACCTATAGCTAGGGTGTTTGTACCAATGTCAAATAAATGATGTGTGCAAACATGTATTATTAAATCAGGGTCCAGATTTTATTTATACTGTTACCTATGCTGGGACTTAATTATGGGTATAAGTTATAAATAATTGTTATTGCTTGTTCATAATTACATAAAACTTGACAAAGAGTTATCTTACTTGATATATGTTAAATCATTATTTTTGAACAAACCCTGATGATTTGCATTTCTGACAATGGTCATTGAAGAACAATATTATACTCTTGCTTTAACATGAATAGTGTATTTAATTACTAGATTTATAACTCATACTGTAAACTACTAATAACGTATGTACTTGTAAATTTGGCATCAAATTAAAAATTCTCTATGACCACCATCATAGTAAAATTATTATATTGAAATGAGGCAATATACTCAAAAGAAGTTTTGTTCATGTTAATTATATATTATTTAAGATAAGTTTTAAATTTCTACTCACAAAAGTGATCTTTGATTTTTTTTTATAAACAGTATAGAGGAAAAAAGTCAAAGTTTTAAGATTTTCCCGTACTTTTTTATGAAATATTTTAGGTTTTTATCACTGTTTATAGGCATCATTCAAAATTTTTCATACCAATCTTTTTTTTTCTCCATAGATTTTAAGAATAAGAGTTAATACACAATTTCTGTAATAACTGTCAATTTCTTGTTAGTATAAAAGGTGCCTTTCAAAGAATGTTGTTGAATGATATACAATTTCCCGTACTTTTTGTAAATTTTTGACTCGAATTCAAAATTATGCACACAGATATATACTTTTTTCTTTCTAAATTTCAAGAATATGATGTAATACACAATTTCTGAAATAATTATTAATTTATTGTTGGTTTAAAAGGTGCTTTAAAAAGAATTTAGTTGAATATTATACATTTTCCCGTACTTTTTGTTATTTTTTGGCTCTAATTCAAAATTTTGCACACGGACCTATACTTTTTTCTTTATAAATTTCAAGATTAAGACCTAATGAAAAATTTCAGAAATTATTGTAAATTTCTTGTTATTTTAAAACGATGTTTCAAAGAGTTTTGTTGGATGTAATATGTTTTCCCGTACTTTCTTGTTTTTTATGAAATCAAGCAGGTAAATAACTGTGACAAATGACTTGTTTACAAAAAACTTTGTGTAAAATGAAACAATGACATGTTTTTCAGCATTATTTAAATAAAAAGTGTTCATACTTATTGAAATGATTGTTTTTTGTATCTTCAAATGTACATATACAGATTTCTGGAAAAGGCAGATTTTTATCAATAAGCCATAATCATGAACAATATAGGGCTGCGGTACGGAAAAATAAGCACACGGACCTATATATTTTTTTTTATTTTTTGACTTGCCTATGAATGAACTCTAAAAAAAACCACATAGGAAAACTGTCTTGTTATTTTGAATTTGAGGAGCAAACATCCTTAAGTAAACATTTTTATGTTTTTCCAGTTTATGTGTAGAGGAGACTGTCCTATTTCATTCAGAATAAAGGACATTGCCAACAAATCCAGCAGTTAGCTTCTGTTGTTGTACGTTTGCATAGTGTAAGCAGTGTTATTGTTATTTTATAAATTTATATTTTATGAACACGATTTAAAATGCGATTTCAATGATGATCAGACAATTCGTATAACAAATTTGGTTTCCCCTTATCGATTTCTGTTATTGCAAATATAGAAAATACTTGGTAATCGGAAACTTAATAAGAAAAAAAAAAGAAATCTTTAATTGACGCATTTGATTTTTATGTTACAGCTTTAAAAATAAATACTTCACGTGCAAAATATGAACAACATCTATTCTTGCTGAACGCGTTTATGAAATGTACGTTAAATACCAAAGCCATAGATTGTACACTGCTGTCTTTTTACCTTCTGTATTTCCTTATTTGAATTAATTTTTGTAACCTAGAAAATAAGACGATAATTATATTCTTTAAACAACACATATGTATTATTTAAACTACATGTATATACGCATGCAATGCTTTTTTTTTTATAGTAATATGCCGTAAAGTTAAATATTTGTTTAAAGTTATTATTTAACTACTCATGTTACTTCTCAGTTTAACCAATGATAGATTTAGCTAGGTAATTATAATCTTTGATGCTATGATTGTGTATAGATAAGTTCACGTAGTGTTAATTGTATTATAGAAGCTTAATGTACCGAAACGATAACATCTGTAATTTGATTAAATCTTGTGTGATAAATGACCTTTTAACTGGTAATGTATCACATGGGATGTGTTCACACAAAGAAAATATTTAAGATCAAATTTGATAATTTAATTCGTGAGCAGACACAATTCATTGCACGTTAAAAAATTGTAGAGTCGATTTACTTGAGCAAATATAATTACAAGATAACTTGACAAATAAGTTGCTTATACACGGGCGATGAAAAAGATCAATCTTTAACTGACAGTTTATTTATTTGTTTTAAAGTTCATAGTAAAAGTTTAAGATTTGTATGTAATTTACATAATGTTATTGTTAAGGTAGCACAATACAAAAGCAATTAAATTTTATCAAAATTTCATTTTCAGCTGCTTTTGTTACTTCTCAATATTCCAAAACCACAGAAGAAAAATTCATTTACATATCTTGAACTGTTAATGAGTTTTGATGATAATTAGTTTTATAAACAAATGCACCTGTCAGACTGATACAAGATAAGAACATGTGGGCAGTACTTTATGGTTAATCAATAGAATCATTTGATAGTTTTATGACCACTGACCAGCAATACAATTAACAATTACGAAAAAGAGGTGAATTAGGGATTAATGGAAAAATGAAGATAATGAATTCCAAATAAAAATACATTTCATTAATGGAGCTGCTAGGAGAAAAAAAAAACAAAGTAACAATTTGGAGATATAGAGGGAATCAAAATATAAATGTACAGAAATTAAACAAATGTAATTGTATAACAATTAATCTACTGGAATTTCTTGGGGGAGAATGTTTAGATGTGAATTCTTTTTAAAAGAAAATACAAATTAAATATTTCATTTTCAAACTGCAAAATCGAACAAAATCTACTTTGTTTAAAACACCATATTGTCCTTGTATACAATTACAATTCTAAAAATCCCCAATAAGGATCCCCTAAACTGACCAACTGATCATTTTGTGTACACATGCATAACTAACTTTTTGTAACAATAAAAAAACAAAATATATTATGTTATGTACTAAATGAATGAAATCCATATTGAAAAAAGTAAATGCAATGTGTAATTAAACTTCTGAGATCATTAGTAGTAAAGATTTATCATGGTGGGCGGAGTTTTGACCATATCAGTAGCAGCTGACTTACAAAAAGGTCAATAATGATATAACATCTCCCGCCAGATCTGGTTTTTGATGCATAGGGTGTGCATTTTCTCTATATATTTAGAATTGCTGAAATTGAATGCTTTCTTACTGGTCAAAACCTAATTGATTTATGATTGAAGGCCAATCCTGAAATATCCCAATGGTACATGTGTGAATTATATTGAAGTTAATGAGGTACACGTAGGAAAATCCTTATTTATTCAATTGTAACACATTCATTTATGTCGTGAAAATGTAGTTTTAAATGAATCAAGCTCCTAGATGGGTGCCCCTATATGTCTGATTTTCACACATGTTGTTCCTTGACCAGTTATCTTCAAAAGAGTGTCTCAGATTCCCAATAGAACAAATTTTATACCCAATTAAATTTAGTGATCTCATATGAATTTAGGTTGCAAACTTCATTGAAGGTGTATGAGACACCCTTTTGGAGGTCAATCTGTGTTATACAAGAATCTATAAAATATTTTGGGATGCTATGCATAACAAAGAAGCTATTTTCATTCAAGTGTGGACATCTCAATATAGCAACTAATTACATAATAATTAATTATGTAATAATTATGTCAAATTGACGTTTTCACCATTTTAAAGATTAATCTTTCTTCTTTCTTTTGGTACCTCATTTATAAAATTTAAAGCTGGATGAAAGAAATTACATCAGTTTAAAGTTGTCTGATTGGGGGTGAAAAAATATTTGTATTGTGCTACCTTAAGAGTGAACTTAATTTTAAAATTGTATTTTATGTTTTATACGGGAATAGGGTGGGTTTTTCCTTTTTTTTCTCAGTTTCCTGTACATATACTTTTGCACAAGGAATATAGTTACGATACTGGTGCCTAGTCATTAAAGATGGATTTTGCATAGTTAATATTGATTCACCCTTAGGGTTTTTTCATCGAACATATATTCTAAAACCTTGTGTTGGCATGAAACGGCCTATGTTCTTCTCGTATATTCATGATGGCATGATACTAAACCTCCGACGGGGGTATTAACGATTGATTTTTATATGTTGAAAACATAATATTTTGAACAGATGTATAGGGGTTTGATCTGGCATGTCAGTTACTCCTAGAAGTTCATTCATAATTGATGTTGATCATGGTCATTAGGCTTAGTTTCTTCTGCTACTGTTTCTGACACCAGACTCGGACTTTCTTTTAAACTAAGCGTTACTGTGCGTGTTGGTGTGTGTTTGCTTATTATTCTTAATAACCGTCCAACACACTTATCTGGATTTACCTTCAGCAAGACAATTACAAGTGAATCCTTTAAGTTCAACTTCAGATATGTTGGGATCAGTAAATAGACGGTTTTCTATAAAGATTTGTAACACTGCGGTCAATGAACGTTACATAAACCACGTAAACGACGAAAAGACAAATGTTTTGTACATGTTTGAATTTCTGTACTTCATGCAAAAATAACCAATTGTTAGCCCCCATTTTTAAAACCTATCAGTGGAATATGACATGTAATATCAACAAAATTTAAAGACATCTAATGACCCATTTATTATGTTATTTTATTTTAAAAATCATTAAATGCAAAATACTTGCTTTATAGAATACACACTCTCTTATAGTTTGATTTAAAGGGCTCGACAATTTAATGACATTATCAGAACTCTCTTAACACGTTAGTCGTAGATCACATCATCGTGCATGTCTTCATTACTTGCCTTTACATGTTCAATAAGCAGATAATTCAATGTTGCCAAAAGACATTTGGAAATACGTCTATAAATGAAGGTTTAAACATTGTTAAAAGAGGAAACCGTTGTCAGCACCCATATCATGTTATTTGAGCTATAATGATAATGCTAGAAGAAACAACACTTTGTAAACATCTAAACAGTATGAGTAGTTTTGACAGACAGTGTTAATGAGTTCTGTAGATTGGAATAGATACGAAAGAGATTTAATAGATTAGCCTTCGTTTTAAGTAGATATCAATTCTTGCTCCCACAATATGTAAAGTGTGTTTTCAAAGTTTTAATTTTTTTTTTTTTAACTTTTTGGTTGGGTTTGTTGTCTTTTTGACACATTCTCCATTTCCATTCCTAATTTTATTTCAAAAATGACGTATTTATATTTAACAATTTAAAACAAAATAATTGACTCTCTTAGTTACCTGTTTTAGAGCTGATAATTTCAGTAGTTTTTCTATTAATTCATTTTTTTTAAATTACGTAAATGTTAAACAGGCGTATGTCCATACTTTATAACTAAATATATTGAATTTCTCTGATTGTTTTATATTATGCAATAAGCGTTCGATATTGGTACAGGCTTTTGTAATATAAACGGTATGTATATGTTGATTTTATAATCTTACAATTGGGTCGATATATATCGATTCTCCTCATGAGTCATTAGATATTTCTTCATCAGATATATCTCCTGTTATGATTTAAAAGTTGTAAAATATTTTCACATCGCATAATTATTCTTACTAATTGCATTATCAGTTAGGTTTCCTTAGACGTTACACAATACTTTTAACAGCAATAATATATATATATATCTAACGTTACAGCTATATATACGGGTGCTACATGTGGAGCAGGATCTTTTTACTTTTCCGGAGCACAAGAGGTCACCCCCAGTTTGTGGTGGGGTTCGTGTTGCTTAGTCTTTAGTTTTCTATGTTGTGTCTTGTGTTTTATTATTTGTCTCTTTGTCTTTTACTTTAATGGTCATGGCGTTGTCAGTTTATATTCGATCTATGAGTTTGAATGTCCCTCTGGTATTTTTCGCCCCTCTTTTAATCAGCCACACTAAAAGTGTAATATGTTCCACAAAAGTCCGTCTGTACTGTCTGAACTTGAGCATTACGATTCTGTGAATGATACATCAACCCTCAGAAAAATGTAAATGTAAAAGGATCAGTTAGGGGTAGTGCCCCGAACGATTATTGATCCTAAATAGCTTACTAATCTCAGCAGGCATATATAAATGAATTATGCTAGCCGGGATGAAATTAATGTTAGTTTGAATTACTTAACAAAGTTAAATGCCAAATTGTAGCATTAAAGAAACTAATAAGGAAAGACTGTTTTAATACGATATGCAAAACTGCATATTTAACAAACAACGTTTGTTTAACTTTAACTCAATGGGACAACTCAGGAGGAAAATAAATCTAGAACATTTATGACATATATGTTTTAATTAAATTTAGAATTAAAGGGAGAAATAATATATTAATTATCAATTTCCTTTCTCCATCTCGTATATAAAAAGCTCATCAAAGCAACCCGGTTTATAATTTGTGTTGTTGATACACGTTTTACATATATAAAACTCATTAGTGGCGTTCAAACCAAACCATGTAATGCCATTTCATACTCGATTTTTACGAGCACTTAAGCTGAATGCTTGCCAAATGCAATCTTGTGTGACGATAAAAATTGTAAGTGATTATAATTATTCAACTTTTAATAAACAATAAATTTGTAAAACATAACATATCAATAGTTCTTAATGTCAACACAAATATGCTGACTACTGAACAGGTGAAACATCACAGTCATGTCATTTCATTGTATTTAGAGTATAGGTGTTTATATACATATTAACCATGTTACGGCCATATTGGTCAACTTGAAATTCTACGTCCTGGAAAAATTATTTAAACTTTAGTATATGAGTTCAAAATTCGAGATTCGGTTTCAATATCTGAATCAGTCTTTCCGATGAGAGTTTTTCCTTATTAAACTATCAAAGCCGTTTGATGTATTTTAAAAATAGTGAAATACGAGAGTGGAATTACCAAGGGGATAATCGAGATAGAACAGCTAACTAATTTCGAGCATATATTAAAAAAATACAATTGATGCGTTCGAAGCGCTTTTCTGATTTAGACTGAAAGGCTTATAATTAACAGTGTGAAAGCTGAAGAATTAAAGGAACATGTACACTAGGTTAATTGGCAGACAATGATTGATATAATTAAAAAAAGTCATAGTTTATCATACTCGATAAATGATATTATATAGACTGCCGTCTTAGCAATATATGTAACCTTGCATTTCTGGATTCCTAAAGTGTACATGTATGTTGTGCATAAACTTTATGCCAATATGTCATCAACTTGTATTTTACTTGTGTATAGTGTCAGTAATTTAGTGTATTGCTTTTGCGAGATGTGTTGTAAATGTATTTAAAACTTTAGAACCAACAAAGAAAGTATAACATGAAAACCTCCACCACTTTAAAAACGACATATTCGGATTAAGACATGCATTACGTCAGTAGAATGTAGGAATTAGCATCTGCATTGTTAGTTCAAATTTCAGGACAAAGCAATTTGTTCTTCATTACTGTTCTGGTTTATAATAATTTCTTGTTTGATACCATATTTGAAAATGCATTTCCCTTCAACTTTCACATAAGCTGTTCCATCGATGTCTTCTACAAATATTTCACCTTTTGCATCTGTAAACTTATCTTTCTTTTGAACTAATATTGTTCTTATTGGTGCTCTGTATTCCATCAGATATCTGTTGTTTTTTCTTTCGTAGAACTTAACTATAACTTCTCCTTTTACTGCAACCTTAGTAGTAAAAGTATACGAACTTTGCTTTTATGTTATTTGAAGTTTTGCAGTAAGCATAGATTGCTTTTCAACTAACAACATACCTTCTGCTGACCAAGTCATTGTTCTTTGATCTTCATTAACCAACGTATTTTCAACTGAGAAACCTTTAGAAAACCCACATGTCGTCTCTGCTATATCGGCAGGAGCAGATAGTGTCAGGCCAACATTGAAGCCAGTCGTATAACCTTTTGTTATTGAGCTCGTGCAAGTTCCTGTAGTCTGTTGTTCAGTTTTCAAGGAATGGTGTTGCTCTTTGTTGCTATTATTTTTGAATACTGATTCAAATAAAATATTTGATTCATATTGAACTGTTCTTGGATCTGAATATTTTAGATTCGTTGGAATGAACTTTACACCTGTCCAATCAAAATCTAACCGAACCTTTTTTACTGCCGTTGGAAAATCCTTTTGTCTACGATCGCTGTACCATTTCCAAGCCGACTCTTTAACAACGTTTTGAAGGTCGACAATATTTTTAGATATTCCTCCAGTGGCAGTCTAAATAGTAAAGGGTATATATGTTACAGAACAATATGGAATTCAGTAGAATTTAAATTCTACCAGTTCAAATTGGAATTCTAATTTTTACAAGTAGAAATTTGGAATTTCGACTTATACTTAATAGAATCTAGTACTTATTAGATTTCCATTATCTACTGTAGATAGAATTGGGATATCCAGATAATCGATTCTACTGAATTCCAATTTGGACTGTGACGTATACATGTATATAAAAAGCACAATGATGCAATTGCATAATACATACAACTTTTATTTAGTAAGAAACAGTCCTCAAAAAGAGAGGCCAAAGATACCAAAGGGACATTCAAACTCATAAGTCGAAAGAAAACTGATAGTGCAATGGATAAAAAGAGAAAACGACCAACAGACAAACGATACTACACAAAATAAAACAAAGAAAACTAAGAACTGAGCACAAGAACTTCAATAAAAACTGGAGGTTATCTCACGTGTTCCAGAAAGGTAAGCAGATCCTGATCCACTTCCAGAAAGGTAAGCAGATCCTGATCCACATTTGGCAGTCGTCGTGTTGTTCATGTTCTACAAACCAGGTATTAAGTTTAATTCGGTAGGTCACATTCGGGGAAAAGGTTACGGGATTGTAGTCACGACATTTGTGAAACGGATATTCCATAACGGTCAACCAACTCATGATGACTTCCATAAATTTTACGAAGGGATGATTTCAACTTCACCACTTTGAACTCTTGGTTTGATAGCTTCCATGTGAGCAGGAACCCTCTATCAGGAAAATCGTGATGGGACATACAACATCTGGAATATCGTATCAACTGGGAGAATAGTCAATAGCATGGAATGGAAAAATCATTTAAATCTTGATAGGAAATACTAACCCTGGAATATCGTATCAACTTGGACTAATAGCCTATAACATCGAATGGGATAAAATATGTACATCGCTGTAAAATTTAAATTCTTTTTAACATGTTTAATTTTGTTTTCTCTCAATCGATTTTTGACTTTTGAACACCGGTATACTACTGTTGCCTTTATTAAATGTTCATTTATTAAGAATTTACATGCAAAATGTAATGGACTGAATTCCACATACACAACGCTCGTTCAAAAGTTTGAAAATAAAATAAAGTTATAAACTCCAAGGAGCATGTTTGGCTATCTCTGTCATATGTGCATAAAACTGATATCAAAATCAAAATAGATAAACATTAAGGTTCAATGGGCATTGTTAACTATACATCTTGGTTTTGTTAATGTTATTTTGCTAATCCTTTTGGTTATTTAGAATTTACTCTTTGCACATTTTTTTAAACGTTTCCGCATAGAAACAAAAATATGTGTTAAAACCATCATGTAAGGCCATTATTCCTGTACTGAGTTAAGGCAAATTTTCCTGCTGATAATTATTCCTATGCAGTTCATCATTATTTACCATAGTTTTGCATAGGATGAATAAACACCGGTCTAATAATGAAAAATCCGCCATTCAGGATTTTGTATAACCATGTTAACTAACCGGACCAGAATCCTTCTGTATTCTTGAAGTACGCATCACTGAAAGAAATTATCACCATACTAATGGCTCGATACTCAGTACGCCTTTTCGAATAAATAGAAAGAAAGGAATTAGGTACTGCAATGTCATACGGTTGTAATAATACCACCAAATATGTCGGAAACTTGTCTAGTCCAGCAATCAGTGATGTGGATGTAATGCGTTTATTCATGACTAACTTAAGATCCAAACGTAGACATGGTCAAACATATTACCAGCGTTCTACTGTTAAAATATCTTCCAAATCTAGATTATATTTTGGTGGAGAGATTTGATGCCCTTCTCTCCATCATCCGCTTGAGTTATATTATAACATTCACACCATTCTATTGTCACTGCTTGTTAACGTTTGAACATGTTTAAGAGGTTATGACTTTGAAAAAGGATGCATAAATATGCTTATACCGATATACAGACTAGTGCGTCCAATATGTGATATACCCAAATCTCGTATATTTCAGCCAGTAAGATCAGAACCGCGTTACACAATGATAATGGGAAATTCCTTTCAACATTTTTTTCTAATGAATGCTATCGAGACTATAAACATCGGTTATGTTCTTCGTCAAAAATAGTAGCATCTGCAATTCCGCTTTATTTTCAAAATCAGTCTGTTCCTATTGTCTCCTATAGTTACACCAAATCTATTGCAACTAAAATATTTAATTATAAACAAGCATTGCAGGATTTAGATTAAGAAGAATACTTAAAAACCCCTCTTACATGTGATTTGTCTTTTTCCATATATCAAGAAGCCCTCTGGCCATGCAATTACTGGTGATCTAAAATTCAACACGAACATCTCAAGAAGATGATATTCATTTAGGGAGCCAAAACAAATAAATTGGAATCAAAACTTTAAAATCATTATAGACACATGATAGATTATGTGGAGGATTACGCTAAACCATGGGCAAAACGAGAAAAATGTTGAAATAGACACTCTGTCAGAATTGGTTAAAACAATTAAGTGTGTTGATTCTACTTATTATACCTTTGTATTTATATCTACTTATTTCTTACTTTCCTGAAATAGTGTATACCATATAAGGTATATGCAATCAACCACAAAAAAATGTTGACGTCATTGTCAATTTTTCGTCACTTGCGAATATTGTGTAGACGAAACGCATGCCAAGCGTAAACCTGGCATCCATGGAATTAATAATATGATCAACTTCACTTTTTTGTTGGCGTCTATTTTTAATTAATGTGTATGTTTGTGATGTATCTTTACGCAGTTGTGGGTGCTGGATCCTAATTTTTGTCACATTAATCTTTTTTTGTCTTTTAGAATTACTTACTCAATTTTGTTAATATAATGGAACTATAAACAAACTGCCATACAAGTGTAAGGTTGACCTAGCTTAAAAACCAACTTTAATCCATCATTGTCTTCGGGAAATGCCTGTACAAAGTCAGGAATATGGCAGTTAGTTATCACTTGTTCCGTTGATTGATAGCGTTTGATTTTGTCAGTTTGTAAAGACTTCCCCTTTTAGAATTTGCCTTTGACTAGTAACAAGTATAAAACAACGGTGAACTACTTTGCCCCTTAACGAATACAATAACATTTGTTTATAAACTTCAAATTTAAAAATTCTACAAAATGTGCCATTAAATAATGCAAACACGAAAACATTGTCTACTCGTGGTAGTAAAAATGAAATCATTTGATTTCAACATAAATCATCTTAAGTGAATAATGTTTTAACTTGATATGATGAACAAATATACCATCAATGTTAAAGGCAACTAATAGACAATGTTTTGCATCTTCATACATATACATCTACTACTTTCTCTAAAAAAAGGTAATACTTAGAGATATTGAAACATATAAAAGTCAACATCTTACATATGTTTCGATGTCTTGTTTACTGAAACAGCGCCCCATTATTGAAACTGGCTGTGTACAAAGAAATCTGAAAAATACCAAAGTAGTACAGGTAGGCGAAAACTATGTTATATCTAAAAATTTTAAAAATTCGTATGGATTGAAAATATGATAACGTTCCACAAAAATTAAAACTAAGCTTTTTTTGTCTTTCCTTTTTGAAAATTAAGAACCATGGTCCTTGATATATTTTTAAAAAGTAGGAGTACAAATACTTTAGCTATTAATGACGATGGTAATAATAATCATAATAATCATAAAAGTAATACAACAAGAAGAAAAGGATGTATGGGATTACAGGCTCAGTTTTAGCGATCTTTTTGTGATATCAATATATTATCAAATGAATTCAAAATTTTGAACTTTTTTTTCTAACAGTTGCGCTTCAGCATTACCCTGTTGTTGTCCTATTTAATGCCTCTGCCATGTTTTAAGTCATATAATTTCTCGAAATTTATATATTTCATTATTAAAATGATAATGACAATAGTACAAGGGTGATTATTTTTAATTAAGTATGGTTGTGTACGTAATAAAATGAACCGCGTGCTTATTCATCATACGATTTAATAGCAAACAAAATGGTTTGTTTTGTTTCTTTGTTGAAACAGTTATTTTTTTTTATAGTGATTAAGATTATATAAAAATGTTGACAACTGTACCCCAATTTTTGACGTTTTTACCTACTATGTCTGTTTGTTTTGATCATTGTTGTCAATAATGTACATGTAGAAAGTATTTACATTTTGCAAAAACAGATGATATCCAAGTTCAAAAAGGGAATGTTCACACATTGTTGTCAATATAATGGATTGTCATACAAGGAAGAGGTTTAGCTAGCTATAAAACCAGGTTTAATCCCCCATTTTCTACATAAAGAAATGCCTGTATCAAGTCAGGACTATGACAGATTTTTTTTCAATTCGTTAGATGTGTTTGAGCTTTTGATTGTGCCATTTTATAAAGGACTTTCCGTTTCGAATTCCCCTTGGAGTTCGGTATTTTTGTTATTTTACTTTTTCTGTGGAGGTTATCAAGATCAGGCATACTTTTGTATCACGAATAACTTCATTATAAGCCGATTTCGTCTTTTAAAGTATAAATTAAAATATTTTTAATTAAACAATGCTTTAAAATAAAAGAAAAACTTAACAAGAGTATGGCGTTTCTTTGTTACCATTGAAAAAGACGTCATAAATAAAATTCATAACATTACTAAAGTAGGATGCGTTTCTGTGAATTTGCATAATAAAAAGTTATATATAGTTAAGCCTTCAGTCATGACGCCAATGATAAAGGCATTTCAAAATATACGGATTGTTTTTACGTTAGAATGGTTTTTCTTAATACTATGATTTGTAAAACTTAAAACAAAAAATGATGGCCTTAGTACAATTGTTTGTAGAATTTATTTTGCAAGAACATTCGGTATTAAAATAATTTATTTTTACAGACCTCGTCTTCTTTCACAGTATCAAAAGCCTCATATTATAAAAAAGACTGTATAACAAAAATAATTAATTTAGATTAAAGTAACTTACGTTTGTAGATTTTTAAACTTTCTTTATGATTGCTCTTACAGAAAGTATTCAGTTGTGATATGCGTGGTTTAGCAGTACAGTAACAAGAAGTTCCCTGTTAAGGAAAACAATCAACTTTGCATATATCTATACATTGTTCATATATTGCCAAATATTTAAACAATGTATGTTGCAGAAACGTTTGAACTTTAAATATCTTTGGTGACACTAGTACAACGACCAAATTCCCTAAAATACTAAAATGCATGTACAATGTACTGTTATATGAATACGTCCTCAACAATTGTAGCAAATCAATAAAACGAAAAATAAATATAAAAACCAATAAAAAGAAAAATAAATATAAAATCAATATGAGCTCAAAATCAATAATTTTTCACATTATCCTGTTCCTGTTCTTGTAACTGCCAGTGCTATGTTGGTAGTCAAACGATTGCCCGCAAATGTGTATACCTGATTACCCAAAAAACTAAAAAAATAGGGACAGCCATACAATGATAAGAAAATTCGTTATGCGGACTTCGTCCTCTTTTACTGGTAACACCTGTCTCACAGTACCGTTTAAAACTAGTTTTAATTCACCATTTTCTACATTAGGAAATGTCTGTACCAAATCAGGAATATGACAGTTGTTTTTAATTCGTTTGATGTGTTTGAGCTTTTAAGTTTGCCATTTATAAGGGACTTTCCGTTTTGAATTTTCCTTGGAGTTCGGTATTTTTGTTATTTTCATTTTTTTAACTGATATGGGCAGCTCAAACAATTTTCCCGTCAAGATGTATTGCATTGCTTAAAGAATTAAATAAATCAAACCGTCGTCCATTTACTGTCTATTTGGAATTTTAAAGTCAGATCTTAATTTCGCATCTAGAAGTTGTACTTCAAATACTAAAAATAATATTCAATGGACCTATCTAAAGCTTTCGAATACATATCTGTGTTTTGTGAATGCATGTAAAACTTTTCTCATTTTGATTAGGCTTGTCTTTTCAATTCGAATTCAACATATACAAAATATGGCAATTTAAATGATCAAACCTGATATATTTTCTACACGTTGTGTTCATCTGGATTCTCTGCTTGCAAAACTGCATATTTGTAACGTTAAATATTTTTCATCCAACATATACTTGATAACAAATAATAACTACCAAAGTAACAATAACACATAACATGTATCATTTCTGCATATGAGACTGGCGTTAATTGTATTACGAAAACCGTAGTAATTTCTCGATACTGAAACTCATCTTTTTTTTAATATGAAAATATATCTTTTTACCTGGTAGAACAATTTTTCATAAAATCAAATAAACGCATATTAAGGCATGAACAAATTAGCATTGAGACAGCTGTTACTATTGTTGCCTCGTGTAAGCCTAATCGATCCGAGTGTGGGATGTCATGTTATCGTCTGGGTCACAGCAAAAGCTGATTGATTATGTATTGTAGTGATGTACAAAGCGGATGACATGCCTGCCAATGGACTATTGATTATAACCTGACTCTAGGTATTTGTCTAGTACACAGCCAGATATTTTTTTCTTTATTGTTGTATCAATAAATAGTATAATGATGAGTACATGAAGTTAAAATATCCATTCGCTTATCTATAACTCAAAACAAGACTTGAAGGACGAACGGTTGCCTATAATTGCTTACATCCCTTTTATTTGAACTTTGGTGGATAGTTGTCTCATTGGCAATCATACCTATCTCCTTGTTTTTATATTGCAGTCATGTTCTGTACAAAACGAGCGCCAGTTTACATGCCAATTTTTTTCTGCACTATTAAGACGTTCCTTAATGCATACTAATTTGAAGTACAGTCGCCGCTTTTAGAATAATGAAAGGTTAATTGGTTTTTTTTTCAGTAAATGTGGAAATTTTAAAAAACGGTACTGTTATACATGAATTTCATTTACATATGTATTAATTGTATTTTTCACGAGTATAGAAAACTAAGTGTTTTTCTTAACACATTTTTGTAATATTTTTCTTTTGACGGCACCTTTTGAATCAGAGAGGCAAAAGATACCAAAGGGACATTCAAACTCATAAGTTGAAAACAAACTGACAATGCCTTGCCAAGTTAACAAATCAAATAAAACACAAAAAAATCAATACTTTGTGTCACAATGAATGAACGATTTTTTTTCTCATAGATAACATATCGTAGGGAAGCAATCTATTGCGACAAAACAAGTAAAAAAAAGAAACCTCTTTTAAATTCTTTAATGCCTTAATTTTGACAAATGGTATAATGATAGCATCTTAAAGAAATCTTGATAATATTGCCGAATGTGTATTTTAAAATTGAATATATTGTATATATTTTTTTATTATCTGCCTCGGAACGTTTTCTTCCATACACGGACGCAGTTTTCAACTGATTTTTACAGTTGGTTCTTATGTTGTGGTGTTACACCACTGTATCTAGTTAGAAGGATGGTTGGGCGCCCGCAAGCATGTTTTAAAACGCCACATTCGGTATGTGCCTGTCCAAAGTCAGGAGCCTGTAATTTAGAGGTTGTAGTTTGTTACTGTATATCATATTTGTTTTTCGTCTATTGTTTTGTACATAAATCAGGCCGTTATGTTTTTCGCTTGAATTGTTTAACATTTTTTTCATTTATGGACCTTTTATAACTTTCTGTCCGGTATGGGTTTTGCTCATTGTTGAAGATAGTACGATGACTTTCAGTTGATTACTTCTATGTCATTTGGTCTTTGGTGGAGAGTTGTCTCATTGGCGATCATACCACATGTACCACATTTCTTTTATATACAAATCTTATACATAAGCAAACTTTTCTCCTATGTTACTCTATTCAAATGTTGATCATAGAACAGAGTACTCGATTAACCGAATGACAGCCTTGCTCTTGTAACAAAATATCTGTTCGGATAAACCCTTAGCCCTTATCTCAAAAGAATGACAATGTTTTGTAAAGAGGCTATTTTGACAGTTCGTGCAATTTACGCTAAATTTAAGAGGTTTGGGGCCCTAAAGCAAGCTCGTTGAAAAAATCAATAATACGAATAATTATGTGTAACATATAACTTTCTTTCAAACATCCAAAATATTTCGGAATACGTTTTGCTTTTCATATTCGAAGGTCAAACAAAAGACATTATCATACCTTCTCCTTCGAAAATAATTATGATAATAGTGAATGACTTTAAATACTTAATAAATAATTTGCAGGCCAGTTGCAGATGAATGGTAAAAACAATGGATAGAAGAATTTTTGATAAAAATAGGTTGTGGGGAATATTAAATAAAACCGCAATCAAACAACCAAACAACATTAAACGGTATACATACAGTCTCCAACAGTTGACAGTTGCCTATATAATCATTGTCTTTCATAGTCTAAACAATTTGAAAAAAAAAGTAACCCATTTGTATACTATATTTAAAGAATACCATGATATCAAAAACATTCAGTAACAAAGGAAACATTTGGGATATATCGCTAAACGGGATTAATTAAAGAACCACATTTATCTAACTACTATAGGAGGTTTAGAAATAATCCGAGTTCATTTAAGAAAATATTATATTTTAATTTTAACATAAATTGTGTACCTTAGTTTGACAGCTATAACGAAATTGTCATTCAAATGAATCAGTGAAAAATTACATAAGATATCACCAAACAATATATTTTCGTTAAACAATGATTACATACTTTGGTTTCATGTCTTCTGAAAATATAAAGAAGCATTTTATTTTTCCAACTCGAAACCATTTTATAAATATGTTCACATATTCAGTGTTATGTTAGATTTGAAGGTCAATGCAAGTTTAAAATGCCTATTCTATGTTTTGAGAAATCGTTGACAAAGGTTTAGTTTTAATCACACCTGTTCGACTTTGGAATGATATACATGAATGTTTTATTTGGAATGTTCTTTATCTGGAAAATGACAGATCCTGCATTATTTTATCAGATATGTAGAAGAAATGAGTAAGAATGCTAACGTTTTACATAGCTCTATATCGAGAACTAGCATTGCATCTTTTGATCGGTGCCTAACATTTGTTTTTATTTTTGTATTCGTCCCTACTAAATCATCAAGTCAGCCACGCAACAATATTGTATTGCACAACCTTACCACCAAAGACAGGCAGCGAATTTGCTGCGTTGAGATTAATGTTGCTGACTAACCTTCACTAGGACCAATATGATGTACACATGTACCTTACTTGCTGTTCAGGTTGGATGGACGTTAGCTGGGAACATATATATATATTATTTTAATCATTGTTGCAACATCTCCTCTTGCCTTTGAGAATGCAAATTAGAATCAAGATACAAAAATCTAGAGAATTTAATGACAAGTTAGAATGGCAACTGAAAAGGTCTGTTTTGACCAATTATGTATGTTATGGAAATGCCAGAAATGTATTTGTTTGCATCTAGATTTAATTTTCAATTAGAAAAATACTGTTCTTGGAAGCCAGATCCATTATCTGCATTTATTTATGCTTTTTGTATAAATTGGTTAAATTTTCTGTTTGTCTATTTGACTCTTCCTTTCAGATTATGAAATCTAATGACCTATCAAAATCAGAGAGGACGGTGCCAGAGGGAATAATACTAGCTCTTTTATGGCAGACACAAACCTGGTTTCCAAGACTCATGCAGTTGTTCACAGACAATTCAATCGTTCTTCCAAAGAGCAATAATATTTTGAGTCTTCCTCACGATCCGCAGTTTGTTCATCCTTTACACATGAAAAGGAAACTAATTGCATGTCCAGTGTCAGGAGAAGATTCAGAGAACGAGGATTTTTTCATGAAACAGTCCACATACTCATGTCGTCTTGGAATCTAGATACAAAGAAACAGTACCAAGTGTATATCAGAAAATGGTTTAAATATTGTAACAAAAGACAAATAAATTGTTTTCAAATTTTTGTAGGAACAGTGCTTGATTTTTTTATAACTGTATTAAAGGAAGGAAATCGTGGATACAGTAGTTTAAATTTGGTTCGAGGGGCACTTTTGTCTTTGGATAGCAGTAGGGCGTCATTTAATGGTGATACGATACATGAAAGGAATTTTTAATCTTCGTCCACCCAGACCTATATATGAATCTACATGGGATGTTAGTAAAGTGCTTTATTTTTGGCGTACCTTATCACCAGTGAAATATTTGAAATTGAAAGATTTAACATTAAAACTTACTTTGTTAATAGCTTTGACAATTGCAGCTTGAGCTCAATCAATTCATTTAATGAATATTAATCATGTACATAAAGTGAAGGGATAATTTTTGTTTTTGTTTTGAATGGACTTAAAAAACAAAGCCAACCTGGTTATAAGGAACCGACTGTAAATATAAAGACTCTTCCTCTAGATAGGAGACTTTGTGTATACACGGTGCACCAAGAATATGTATTTCTTAGAAGGTAACATAACCGTTACTTTTAAGTTATGTCAAACCATAGTAAATTTCGGGAAATAGGTGCAAAACCATTTTTGTGGCAAGCTCAACTAATCTTACCACAACAAGTGATTGTGAGCTGCAATTTCGCCAATTACATAGTTTGAGAACTGACCACACATTTCAAGAAGAATTGCTGCATTGTGTATTATATACAAGTAGCCGGTTTCATCATAAAGACATTGAAGAAACGTTACTCAGTGTGTTATAAATTATCCACTGCATGCAAATGTTTTGAACTGTACTAATGACATTACATTTGTAAATGCATATGGGAAATGGTTAAACAAACAGGACAGAAGGGGTCTTCGGAAACCAAGTGATACATTTTTCTTTCTTGTCAGAGAACTTGAAACAATTGTGCATAAATTGATAGGTAAACTTTATAGCTACAGCTCTCTGTCGAATGTAGGACAGAAAGCCACAGACAAAAAGTCACGTACAAAATGTCACAGGACAAAAAGTCACAATTAAGTTTTGAGAATATTTTTCTTTGAACAAGAAAACACTTAATTTAATTTTTTTTCTTGAACTCTTAAATATAAAGCAATTTTGTTATAAAAATTTATTCAATAAATTTCAATAATGATCAAATAATTGTTATGAAAACAAAATGTCAAAGTGGCTTGGTACTTAAATGGCTTCATGGTGCAAAGAATATATCCTTTGCATGATTAAAATTTAATAAATTTTTCATTTATCAAGGCTTATGAACAATTTCCTAAACTTAGAAATGAACATGATGAATATATACAATAAAAATGAAATATTTCAATATCTTTCTCTTATATATTCGAATTATCATCAAATTATTTGTGACTTTCTGTCCTGAGACTTTTTTTCCTATCAAATTTGTGACTTTGTGTCCTGTGACACATTGTCCTGTGACTTTCTGTCTGTTAACCTCTCTGTCATAACAGCCTCTCAAATAGTCAATCATGGAATTATTCACGTTTACGTATTATACAGACATTATCCTGAGGTCTATAGCTATTTATGAATAATGTCTTGGTAAACATGATAACTAAAATGTTTGTTATGTACATGATGTAACAGTATATACTTTTTGAACATTTTTGGCTTGTATTGGCTTTATAGCATACATGTACATGTAAAACACTTTGATTTTTGTCAATCATGATATGAAATAAATATGAAATAATTGCTTACCTCCACTTCATTTGAACTTTGGTGGATAGTTGTCTCATTGGCAATCATACCACATCTCCTTATCATGCTTATTCTTATATGTCTTAACTTAATTTGGTCTAAAAACTGATTTTCGCACATGTTGTATGTATGGGCTGTTGGTTTCATGTGAGAAATTTTATTGACTTGCTATGCTGTATGGGTTTTGATAATTGTGTACGATGACATACAAGTAGACTACTAGTTGCTAAAATCTGTATTGGATATTGGGTGGATAGTTGTCTCATTTTCGATCATACCATGTCTCCTAATTTTGCTACATGTACTCATAGACATTAACCACACATATTCATATGAAAAACTGGACTAATTAAATTGTAAGGCAATGGCAGGAAAGAGAATAATTAATATACACTCACCACCAAGGAGTTATAGGCTTTTAGCAGGTTTGCAGAAAAGTATATGAATCTTGCATGTAAAGGAATTTGATAAATGATGTTTAATAATTTATTTTTACATTAAAATATAGACATCCAATTCAACTAGTACTGGCATCACATCTATTGAGTCACTATCAAAGTTCCCTACACACGAAGAGTAGCTCTCAAGTTTTGATTAAAGAGATCGAAAGTTAATGATCCAGTGCAATAGTGTTGGTAAATCTTTCCATAAATGGTAATCAGAGGAACGTTTTGGTCAATAGTCACATTTAATTGTACCAATACTAGTATTTCTATTTCTTTTTGAAGGCATGCACTTGGTAAGTCTACACGATGAGTGTATGAATGGTCAACTCCTGTTGGCACATAACTGCTTAGACAGTTTTTTGGGCTTTCTAAGTGATGGGAGTTTTTTTCTTAAGTTAAAAAGAAAGATATACTGTATAATTGCTTACCTCCACTTCATCTGAGGACGACATTGATTTTTAAAGCCAAACAAAGTATCACAATTCCCTTATTTAGCGGTTTGAGCTTTCTTCAAGTAATTGTATCACCAATGTTTTATGTTTGTAAACATGTGTGAACATTATTCTCGGCCGATTGTAGAATTGTAATGATTTTTCCTAAGCCACCCACGTGTTTGTTACGACGCGCCCCTGTTTGTGGTAATCAACTCAAGGAAACGGAAAAATAACGAAAACTAATGCATGAAACACTACGAATTTTACTCATTCGGGTTAAAATGCAAATTCATTCAAGGAACCGTGTATTCGTACTGCAATCGTAACAGTTTATAAGTTGCACCAGAACCATTTTAAACTTGTTATTTCATGCATAACATTTGATAAATATGGAATATAATACTTACATAACGTTTATCTTGATGTTAAGGCGATGCAAAATCCACCATTAATGAAGGCACGATAAGAATTATCGAAATGCATCATGGGTAATCACACAAAATCTCGCGCTGCATAACACATTATAATACAGTCTATGCAAAACTCTGCGAGATTTCAATCCTTCTTACTATACAAATCCTTGGTTATACAAATAATTAACAGTAGATTTAAAGAGCTCTCAATTTGTGTAAAAAGGTCCGTCATTATGAACCAAGAAAAACCAGGATCTTAATGCTGTTACATAATGTTTTTACAAAAGTTAAAATACTGACACCTTATATCAATGCGACAACAAAATTTGTAATTCTAAATTTTAATTTCTTCACTTTTATGTGTAACAATCCATAATAAGGTAGACAAAGTACTTAATTATCAGGCCTGTACAAGAATATTAATATAAAAATACAAATATTGTGACTTTTTATTGTTATCGACATAAATACTAGTAACCGTAGATTTATAGAGCTCTCCATTTGTGTAAAAATATTCATCCTGAGGGATAGATAGAACAGAATTTTAATGCCATTCTATAATATTCTAGAAAATGGAAAAAAATTGGCATCATTCTTTTATACGACAACAAATTTTGTAATTTTAAACTTAAATTTCTTCACTTTTATGTCTAACACTATCCTGAGGAAAAAAAGTAATCAATTATCAGGCAAGTACAAGAATATTAAGAAACAAAGGAAATATTGTCACATTTTATTGGTATCGACATAAATATAAATAACCGTAGACTTGTTGAGCTCTCAATTTGTGTAAAACTATTCATCTTCAGGGACAAAAAAAAAGATTTTTAGTGCCGTTGTAAAGTATTCTAACAAAGTTGAAAATATTGGCACCTTTTTTTTTTATGTGACAAAAAATTTTGCAATTTTAAACTTAAATTTCTTCACTTTTATGTCTAACAATTCATCCTTAGGTATAAAAAGTAATCAATTATCAGGCAAGTACAAGAATATAAACATAATTAAGAAAAAAAAAGAAATATTGTCACTTTTTTTTTGTCATTGACATAAATATTAGTAACTGTAGACTTATAGAGCTCTCAATTTTTATAAAACTATTCATCCTTAGTGACAAAAAGAACAGATTTTAATGCCGTTGTATAATATTCTAACAAAATAGAAAATATTTGCATCTTTTTGTTGATGAGACAACAAATTTTGCAATTTTAAACTTAAATTTCTTCACTTTTATGTCTAACAATCCATCCTAAGGTATAAAAAGTACTCAATTATGAGGAAATTAGAAGAATATTTATAAAAAAAAAAAGTATTGTCACTTTTTATTGTTATCAACATAAATGTTAGTAACCGTAGACTTATAGAGCTCTTAATTTGTGTAAAACTATTCATCCTTAGGGAAAACAGAACAAAATTTTAATGCCGTTGTATAATATTCTAACAAAATGGAAAATATTGACACGTTTTTTTAATGCGAGAACAAATTCTGCAATTTTAAACTTAAACTTCTTCACTTTCATGTCTTACAATTCATTCTGAGGTATTAACAGTACACAATTATCCGGCTTATTAGATTTCAAATTTGAGATGAATTATTTGAGAAATAAAAAAGTTATTAGCAATTGCATTTGGTGCTGTCGATGTCGATATTGGTCCGGTCATTGTCAACGTTGATCAGGTCAAGTTTTTAAAGTATTTTTTCTTTTTTTTTTACATCTAAATAATAAATAGTGAAATTTAATTATAGTTCAAATTAAAGATAAATCCTATGATTAAAAACAAAGTTATTAGCAATGTTCATGTTGGTCCTGTCTTTGTTCTATCATTGTCCTATCATTGGTCCAGTTATTGAGGTAACCCACTATGCAGTAGTAAACGTGCGTTTACTTTTTACAAAAAAAAAAAACAGAAGACGCGCCACTTTCACTTGAACGCGGAAGTAAACGCCCGTTTACTAAGAACAAAATTAGAAGACGGGCCTTTTTGGCGTTAACGCGGAGGTTAACGTGAAAGTAAACGCCCGTTTACTTTTAATGTCTACTAAAATTTTGGAGTAAACGCAGAGTTAACGCGGCGTTTCAACGAAGTGCACGCTAGTAAACGCCACGTTAACTTTTTCCGCGCGTCTACATGTAATGCTTGGTCTGCACTCAATTGTAGAAGTTATTGCATCGTTTTTTTTTATATCAAAAGAATGAGGTCGTGCAATTATCGCGGCAAGCGCGTAGAAGCAGCGTACTATTGTCTTCCCCATCGTAGTATAATCGTATCAACATCGTAGTAGAAAAGTAATAAAGACGTAGTGAAATCGGGATAGTGCAGTAAAATCGTAGTAAGGTCCCAGCGAATTCTTTTCCATTAGCTTCCCGATTGCACCACGTTTCCAATACGATGCCTAGACGCCCACCCCGACTTACTGCGTCCTCACTACGACCTTCCTACGCTTCTACTACCACTAGTTTTGGCCTCGACTGCACTACCAATGTTTTGAGCATGTTCAAAGTTGGTCGTGGACCTCCACGATCATGAAGACCTTGGTACAACCTTACCACGACCACTAAGATCTTACCACGACTTACAAATATTTCATAATTTCTGAGGTCGTAGAGGGATCGTGGTTCTAGTGTGATAGGGGTATAATGCGGTATTCACACAGTGCCGATTATGGCTCCCGTTTGAGATCAGACAACGCTGAGCCACGAAAAGTTAAAAAGTCGGATTACTATCCTCATTGATCTGGAATGTCCTAACATTGTCTGAACGAAGTCGTATACGTTCGTAACAGATACCTACGGATCGGGAATGGTCCGGAGAGGTCGGACAAGCAACCCGACAGTTAGGTGCGTCCCGTAACATTCGGGGAAACTCAGCCGATTTTGTCTAGTCGGATTACAATCGTGACTATGTCGTGAAAGATTCTGATGTATCGGATTAAAATCGTAACAATGTTCTGTGTTTTCTGGACGTTGTCCTCTGGAACGTGCATGATCTGGGGAAATTTGTCATTGCTGTATTTTTGCCGATTGAGTCCAGATTGCATCCAGATCTTGCCGAATGCGAACCGTGTTTGCCGAAACCGTTCAGGAATAGTCCCGTTATTAATACGAAATTCGGCAAAGATACCAACGTCAGAGTCCTGACAATTACAGATCACAATACGACTGAGTCCAGACAAAGCCGTTTGAATGCGGTACAGCAGATTGTGATAGGATTGCGTTCCGACAGTACCTGATTATCCAGAATAAGGCAACAGTTTTCTAACGGATATCTTCCGTCAGCGTCGGTTCACTCTCTGGTCACTGTCTGATCTCTGTCGGATCGCATTCGGTAGAATCGGGACCCTGTCGGGACAGATTCGGTCGTTTTGTACCATGCAAAATATATAAATCGGATTAGAATCGGATTGAGAACGGGATATTCGGGACAAATTCGGTTGGAAACGGCTTAATTTTGACGCTTCCTGAACAATATTAGGTTGTTGTCGGGATTCAGTAAATGTTTTTACAAAATTTAATTAAAGTTTGAATTTCCAGCCACGAATCACAGGATCTTGATCAGACTTTTGACAAATTTTAATCGGGAATGGTCCTGTCGAGGACGGCAGTAAATATCGTGAATGTGTGACCCCAGCTTTAACGAAAACAAACTTATACATTTTGGTGCTACCTACATAGCAAAGCTATTACTTAAGGCCTTTCTGTGCTTCCCACTGGACATTTCACACACAGCTTTAAACCTGCAACAAGGGCAATATGGACAATCAGTTCCAAACTTGCAGTATTTAAAAGACATGTTCGAACTAATACCTAGTTATTGTTGGTTTGTTCATGCTTAAATGTGTTCAATGATGCAGCCTTGTTTGTAATGATATAAGCATGGTTTTGTGTATTTACTTCACAACCTTATGTTTGAAATGTTAATCATATGTGTGCCAGTTTGTTTTACTTTCTTGCTGCCAATGTAAAACAATGCATCTATTTTTACAATTTCAGTGCCTAAGTTCTATAATTTTAAATATACACACTCATAAAACCATGAAAGACGGTATACTTTTATTTGTGAACAGTATAACACCCGACGATTGTTTTCAATACAGTTTTCGGTTTTGGATTTAAAAATCTACATTCAACTTTTTTTTTCTGAGATTTTAATATAATATGTTGTTTGATGCAGTTGCCTCCCAAATGCCATTTTTGAGTTTATGAGGTACATTTTTCCTACCGAGTCTAGAATGCTTCAGTCTTGTGCTGGGGTGAGATCGACAGTGTCTAATTTCAAAATGTTTTATGTCGAGTCGTGAACAAAAGAAGGGGGTGTATATGTTCATCGTCTTCCGTATCTTCAATACCTGATAATAATTTTCTTTTAATTCCGCGTGTTTACGCACTTCTCTCTTATATCTGATCCAGTTCCTGACTTCTCCTTGATCTGTCACTCAACGTCTACTTGATCCTCTTTTTTTCTTTTGAATTTTCGTTTTGTTAAGCATTGGGTTTGTCCTTACGATGTTCCACCGCATATGCTATGCTGATCAACCCTCGAAAAGATTACAGTGATGACGATAAATTTTAATAACTATATCATCTTAAGTATACGTTTTTGTTCTGGAGGATGGTACCGGATATTCGTATAAGATAAAATCATCTTACCTTATAATTAAATAAGGCTGCACTAAGTCCCTTTATGCTGGTTGTGTCGTCTTGTTACATTTCTATATTCCACCAATAGATAAAGTTTTGTAGGGGTTTTGCATATTTTTAAAGAAATTGTGAGAAAAAAATCAGTGTGCAGTTCCCAGATCAATGTATTCACAAATTACTTTTAGAATAAATAATCTTGTAATTATATGCATAATTACTCAATGTTTACATGAAGTGACGAAAAACGCTAAACTCGCGAATACCTCTTTGAAAAATTAATAAGTTATGTACTCGTAAGAGTTCAGTTTTTCATGTAAAGTAAGGAATATAGCAGTTGTTTTTTACTTGTTCCGTTGATTGATAGCGTTTGATTTTATCAATTTATATGAAATTCCCTTTTTGAATTTGCTTTTGAGATTGGTATTTTTGTTATACTTTTTTTCTAGATTTCTTAATCGCTATTATAATAAGTTATCTTGAAACAGTATGTATATATGTGTAATGATTTGACTTGGTCAATAACCATTGAAAAAGGAGCCTAGCTTAATATTGTGTAACATTATATAATGTATTTGTTTTTATAATTAATTATATGAGTGTTAACTGTTTGAAATACAAGTTCTCAAAGGGAAGTGAACAAAATTAATTGTTTTCATCAACATTATAGGATTTTTTTTTCTTAAACAATCAGTGGAAAAGTGAAAACAATTTTTACTGAAAAAGAGCCTTAAACCTGGTTTAATAAATACCTTAATCTCTCACTTGTATGACAGTTGCTTATAGTTCCGATTCCTAGTGAGCAACTCAAAAAGACATAATAGGTGAATATGACATAATTGGGATTGAGCTGCCAAAACTGTGTAAACATACATCAATAACATACAACACAACTGACTAAAACATTCAAACAAGCATGCAAATGAATCTAACAACGACGCAAAAATAAAGACGTTGCAGTTGATAGTATTTAACAAAGACGCAAAAAAGGTTAACAATATTTTATGGATACCTTTAAAGTAAAACGGCAGAGTTTCCCTATCTTAAGTATTTACCAGGGAACATTTTTACTAAAGAACTTTTATGCATACGAGCCCTGATGTCTTATAGGAGAAAAAAACAGTCCAAGAATGCAAGATATTATAAGATACTCAAAATGAGTTTGTAATGGACTGTGGAACATGTTTCGCATTTGAGTTATCTCCCATCCACCACAGAAAAACATGACAGGAAAAAACTATACAAGGCGTATACAAATCAACGACGCAACAGTTACCTCTATTTATTTGTTATAACAATCAGGAAAAAAAGAAACTGTATTTTTGTATATTGATGGAATACCAAATTTCGAGGATATAGTAGGTAACCATGATTTTAAATACGCAACGACAATGGTAATTGATGAAATCACAAAAATATGTAGCCTCAAAATAGAAATAATTTCTTCAATCAGGAAAGTTGTATTTATGCAAATAAATGTATTTTCATTGAGTACTTGACAAAAAGAGCTCCTAAAACTTCCAATGGACACAAGGGAAAAAATATTATCCTTATCTGATTTAAAAGAGAGAAGAACCTAAACCTTTAACTATTAGATGTGATACCTTACTTGACCATATACAAGCTATAAGAACAATTTGAAATTTAACTTCATATCTTCATTTAACTTAAAATCAACATTCAACATGTTTTTTTTTAAATTTTTATCTCAAACGATGAAGTGTAGTTAAGTTCAAACTTTTGAATGTGGTGTAAGGTATAATTTGATTAGTGAATACATCCGGTGCATGCAGTGTGGATTGGTCCAAAGTCTTGATATGACAAATTAGACAAAGAAGATCGTTCTTATTGTTTAAACCGAAGTTATGAAAGTGTGTGTCAAAGTTTTGAAACAAATATGCGTGTTTGTATATTCATTTCATACTTTCGACGTTTATAGTATTGCTGCTCTATAAAGGTCAGTCATCACACTCAAACATCAGGCTTTAAGTTTTTTTCGTAGTTTTTGATTGAATTGTATATGTTGCAGAACATCGATAAATGAATATCGGTTGCGCATGTATATGTTTTTTAATAAATGTCAAAACATGTAGAGTGAAGTTATGACGCATTGAAAAAAAAACATTGAATAAATCATATGTTTAAGTCTAATTGCAAATTGTCTTATTTATATTGCATTTACAAGATTTGATCTGTGTATATACCCCTTTTCTTTTCTTTGGCACTTTCTTGCTCGCAGTTGATAAGGAGTATGTTTTTTGAAGACCACGTACGATTTTGAGTTGGCGCATTGATACCAATAAAGATCATTTTTTGTAAAAAAAACTAAGTTAACGGTGAATCATGAATGTCACTTACTAGGTAAAAAGGGCAGTGTGTCCCTGTCTTGAGAGTTTGCTAAGAAAAATCTTAGCTCAAAAAGCTTCAAAGATACCAGATTTGGTGTCTTATAGGAGACGGGAAAACAAACCACTGAAAACAAGCTAAATATTCAAGCATACGTAAACGTACATGTGTTTTTCGTGGGGTGGTGGAACATATTTCACATTTGAATTATCTCCCGTCTATCACAAAACTCTGACATAAGTTGACAAGAAAAACTAAATAAGGCGTATACAAGTCAAAAACACATTCCTTCCTATCTATTTCGTTTATATAATACTTAGAAAGACTAGATACTGTGGATTCATTTATATTCTTTGAATATCGCATTTCAGGGATGTAGTAAGTAACCACGATTTTAAATACTCAACGAAATGACCTAGTTAAATATGGTACCATAACTGACGATATACAAGCTACACAAACTATTTGAAACTACAAAATGTGTCTACACATTTTGAATAATCTTAAAATATATTCAACAATTTTGATTTGTTTTATACCAGACGATGAATTTCATAGTTTAAACGTTTGAATGTGAAGTAAAGTACAATCTAATCGGTGAATACATTAAGGTGCATGTATCGTGGATAAGTTCACACGCAATGCATTATAAAGGAGACAAGGAAGACCGACCCTTTCGTTTCAAATGGTAATACTTATTATTGAAGAGGTTACAGTACGTGTTTAAAACCATATTTGAGTGGTTGTAATTTTAGTTTAAGAGTTCTACACTTAAGTGTAGAGTTGCAGCATTGCACATCACTTGAAATCGTTTTTTTAAATCTTAAGTGTTTTCCCAAATGGCAAAATGTTGGTTTATCCGTTCAAGAATCATGCATGTTTTACCACGCATTTTCCACAAGGACTGTTTGTCAATTTATATTTAGAGGAAACTGTGCTATTTTACTCAGAATATTGAATATTGACAACAAATCCAACAGCTAGCTTAAGTTTATACGTTTGAATAATGTTAGTAGTCGTTTTGTAATTTTATGAAATTAATGTATTTTTATAATTAACACGATTTAAAAAGCAATTGCAATGTTAGTAAGAGGATTCAAAACATATTTCGTTTACCCCTTATCGAAAATTTTCACTGGAAATATAGAAAATACTTATAAATCGGAAACTGAAAAAAAAAATAAATCTTCAACTGTCGCATTTGATTTTTATTAGACAACATTTTAAAATAAATACTTCAAATGCAACAATATAAAAAAACGTATATTCTTGCTGAATCCGTTTATAACATTTACGTTAAGTAACATAGCCATAGATTTTACACCTCTGTTCTTTTCCCTTTTTTCCTTTTTCTTATTTGAATTAGTATATGTAACCAAGAAGATAATAAAATTGAGAATGGAAATGGGGAATGTGTCAAAAAGACAACAACCCGACCATAGAACAGACAACAGCAGAAGGTCACCAACAGGTCTTCATTACAGCGAGAAATTCCCGCACCCGGAGGCGCACTTCAGCTGGCCCCTCAACAAATATATATACTAGTTCAGTGATAATGAACGCCATACTAAACTCCAAATTGTACACAAGAAACTAAAATTAATAATAATACAAGACTAACAAAGGCTAGAGGCTCCTGACTTGGGACAGGCGCAAAAATGCGGCGGGGTTAAACATGTTTATGAGATCTCAACCCTCCCCCTTTACCTCTAGCCAATGTAGAAAAGTAAACGCATAACAATACGCACAGTAAAATTCAGTTCAAGAGAAGTCCGAGTCTGATGTCAGAAGATGTAACCAAAGAAAATAAACAAAATGACAATAATACATAAATAACAACAGACTACTAGCAGTTAACTGACATGCCAGCTCCAGACTGCAATTAAACTGATTGAAAGATTATGTCTTCATCATATGAATATCAGGCACAATCCTTCCCGTTAGGGGTTTAGTATCATACCATCATAACATATATGAGAAGAACATAACCCGTGTCATGCCAACAACTGGTTTTTAAATAAATGTGTTTAGTGCCGATGCAAAGACCCTATAAGTGAATCAATATTAACGCCAAAATATGCAATCTTTAATGATCTGACAACAGTATCGTAACTATATCCTTTCTTAATAAGTCTATTTATAGGTTTTGTTAGCTTCAGAGGTGAATACTGACATTTTTGTGCTTTATAAAGAATATTTCCATAAAAAATTGGATGTGAAATACCTGAACGTATAAGAAGTCTGCATGTTGAGCTATTTTTACGAATGATGTCCTTATACCGATGATAAAATTTAGTAAATGTTTTGACTAGTTTGTGATATCGAAAACCCCGGTGTAATAATTTTTCAGTAATACATAAATTTCTCTCGTTAACATCTAAAACATTGTTACATACACGAGCGAATCGTACAAGTTGAGATATATAAACACCGTAAGATGGTGACAAGGGAACGTCACCATCTAAAAATGGATAATTAACGATAGGAAATGAAAAATCATCTCTTTTATCATATATTTTAGTATTAAGCTTTCCGTTAATGATATAAATATCAAGATCGAGGAAAGGGCAGTGGTCATTGTTAGTATTAGCTTTATTTAATACAGGATTCAACAGGATAAATTTCTTTAGTATACATACTGAAGTCGTCATTATTGAGAGCCAAAATATTATCCAAATATCTAAAAGTATTATTAAATTTGTGTATCAGATGTTGTTTCGATGGGTCTTTGCTGATTTTTGTCATAAATTGTAACTCATAGCAATACAAAAAGGTCCGTAATAAGTGGTGCACAGTTAGTCCCCATTGGAATTCCGATAACCTGACGATATACGGAATCTCCAAAGCGAACAAAAATGTTATCTAGTAAAAATTCAAGGGCATATATAGTATCAAAGCATGTCCAATTGACATAGTTTTTTTGTTTATTGATTAAAAAAAATGACCTAAAAGAGTTTGAACATATATATTCACATTCTGACTTTTTAAATGCCCATTTAATTAGGTGTGTGAATTTTTTCTTAATGAGAATGTGAGGCTATGTGGTATATAGGGTAGAAAAATCAAAACTTTGAACAGATTCAAAATCACCAATATATACATGCAATTTATCAAGTACTTCCAACGAGTTCTTGACACTCCAAAAGTAATTAATTCCACTATTTTCGAAGGCCTTATTTGAACAATTTATTATCAGGTTTTTGATTGTACCAAGTGTACTGGTAAGAAGAATAGACAATTTAGTAGTGGAACAATGGCTTGAAGACGAAATGAATCTATATTTGTAAGGTGTTTTGTGTAGCTTCGGAAGCCAATACATAGTTGGGACTTTCATTGTATTTGGTTCTGCTTGTAAAGCTGTAGCTAAAAGTTTATGTTTGTTACAGATGTCGTTTTCTGAAAATGGAGTCAGTTGGAATGTTGGTGAATTGGTGATTTCTTTTTTCAGAACCTCAATGTAAAATTTACGTCAAACAATAATAATATTATTAGCAGCTTTATCGGCCGGGACAAAAACAAATTCCTTGGCTAGTTCTTTTAGTTTATGTTTGATACGAGAAATAGGTTTATTGTGGTTATTGATAAGAGTAAAATGTTCTTTAAAATGTTGAATACGTATATCAGCTATGTTCATTACTGATTTAAAAAAAGAGTCCAAAGATTTTTTGTCAGCTTTTTTTCCCGTTTTATCCATTTCAAACATATAAGACGATTATAATATTCCTAAAACAATATATTTGTATTGTTTAAACAACATTTATAACATTTATCCTCCTTCTATACCGCTATATCAGCTTCCCCTACATCTCCGTAAAACTTGTATAAAGTTAAAGCGTGTAGTGAGGCGACATTATCAAGTGAGGAGGACTTATCAACAAATCATCCCAACATTTTGCCTGATATTGTAATGGTGACAAGTCACAAAAAAAATCTTTTAATCAAATAAATTGCACTTGCACAACAATTTTTTCCGAAGAACCATTTCTTTTCTCCTAAAATTACTGTAAATTCTGAAACAAGATGTTGATAAAAAAAGATGCGGATACGTTTGGCCGGGACATCTTTTCAGAATTGAACTATCTGACCTAATTTGAACTCTTGATCTAACCTGTATTGAGATCAATCTACCGATACAATGCGGTGGTGGTAAAGTAATTGATAAACCAGATTTATAGTGAAAATAAAATTCACAGTAAAACTAGTAATAACTAAAAAATATTTTATGAAATGCTCATGTATTATACACTCTAGTTAAAACGTTTCATATTAAATTATAAAATAGGAAAATGTTGTTTACCACAATACAACGACCCTTTTTTTGACAAGTCTAAAGTACCAATTTCGTCTGTTGAAACAACACAAGACAAATCAAGCAAACAAAATGACTACTGACAAAGATAATGCTTTTAAAGAAAAATCAAACAGATATTGTTTACTTCACTTCATGGGAAATTCAGCAAACGAAAGCTTAAGTCAAACTGATGATGATGCACCTTGGGTTTCAGAAGATAATTCTGACACAAATGAACTCCTAAATGAAATGGATAGCCCTTGTTGCAATTACTGGGACTTTTCAAAACCGGTATACAAATCTCTCAATTAACTTCATATCTAATCAACTACCAACTGCATGTACACAGATAACATACATGTAGACAATCAAGCTGAAGATATGGTAATAAATCTAACTAAAAACTACCGAACAAAAATATAAACAGACCATGAATGATTCAAAGATGTGACAGACGCTGAATTAAATTCATTCATAAAGGAACAAGAAAACCAAAAACACCTCAAGAAAAACAAAATCTGATCTAAATATCTTCAAATCATACATGAAAACAAAACACATTGAAACAAGAAATATTGATGAAATCCCTCCTCAGCAGTTAGACCGTTATTTATGTTTCTTTTTCGTAAATGTTACAATGGAGTATGAACCAAGATCACTTAAATCTATATAACAAAGTATCAGTCGGTACCTGAAAGATAACAATTACCAATTCAACTTCATGTCTGATCATGAATTTTACAAAAGCCGGCAAACATTGAGTGCAAAATTAAAATATCTAAATTCTCTTGGATTAGGAAACAAATCAAATTCTGCTGCCTCATTAACAAATGATGGTATAAACCAGTTCTACACTAAAAATGAAATAGGTTCAACTAGTCCGCGTTCTCTCATCAATACTATACATATAAATAACAATTATCATTTTGGTCTACGAGGAGTTACAGAACATTTCAATTTATTTTGGGGGATATCACATTGCAAGTTGACACAAATGGAGATGAATATCTCCAGTATTGCCGTGAACGACAAACAAAAACAAGGCAGGGTCACAATATTTCCAATTTACAGAGAGCAGGACCCATTGATATGGAGAACAAGAACGATTTTACGCGTTGTCCAGTATTTGCGTACACACTTTTTAGACTTAAAAGTCCCGAAATAATGAAAAAAAACGATTCACCTTTTTACATACAAGCAATAACATTTCAAGATGACAAATATGGATCAAAGTTATTGTGGTGCAAAAGTTAAGGACTTCAAGGACACAATCTATAATTATATCTTTATCTAAAATAATACAAAGTGTTGCAACTGAAGCACTGCCTAATAACGACATGTTCCATATCAGGCTGATAATTTTGGGCATAACATTCATCTTGATCAAAATGAATCTTGCAAGTAGCCCTCGAAGTGGGATATAGAGAGGGGGTGATGTTGAGGTTACAAAAAGGGGATGTTGGATATAGGATTATAAAAATTTGGGGTAATGAAATCAAGGAGACAACAAAGGTGGGATCGGGAGAAAAAAAGAGAAATTTAGGAAAAGGCGCACACCGAGTCACTCCGAACTCATTCACGTTAATGAAATAAAATTCCATCTGTAATGTCGGAATAAGATTTTAGTGTTGTTCAGACATAATAATTTTGTACCTTCTATTTTTTTAAACAGACAATACCCTTTTCTAAAATTGACAATGGAAATGGGGAATGTGTCAAAGAGACAACAACCCAACCATAGAACAGACAACAGCAGAAGGTCACCAATAGGTCACCAATAGGTCTTCAATGCAGCGAGAAACTCCCACACCCGGAGGCGTCCTTCAGCTTGCCCCTAAACAAATATATATACTAGTTCAGTGATAATGGACGTCATACTAAACAAATTAAACACAAAAAAACTAAAATTAAAAATAATACAAGACTAATAAAGGCCAGAGGCTCCTGACTTGGGACAGGCGCAAACATGCGGTGGGGTTAAACATGTTTTTTGAGATCACAACCCTCCCCCTATACCTCTAGCCAATGTAGAAAAGTAAACGCATAACAATACGCACAGTAAAATTCAGTTCATGAGAAGTGCGAGTCCGATGTCAGAAGAGGTAACAAAAGAAAATAAACAAAATGGCAATGATACATAAATAACAACAGACTACTAGCAGTTACTGACATGCCAGCTCTAGACCTCAATTAAACTGATTGAAAGATTATGTCTTCATCATAGGAATATCAGGCAACTCCCGGTAAGGGTTCAGTATTATACAATCATAAAATATTTAAGAGAAGATCATAACCCGTGTCATGCCAACAACTGGTTTTTAAATAAACGTGTTTAATTCCGACGTAAAGACCCTTTAAGTGAATCAATATTAAAGCCAAAATATGCAATCTTTAATGACCTGACAACAGTATCGTAACTATATCCCTTCTTAATAAGTCTGTTTAAAGGTTTTGTTATCTTCTAATGTTCTTTGTTGTCGTTTGTTGATGTGGTTCATAAGTGTTTCTCGTTCTGTATATAGATTAGACCGTTGTTTTTCCCGTTTGAATAGTTTTACACTAGTCATTCTGGGGACACTTTATAGCTTACTGTTCGTTGTGAATCAAGACTCTGTGTTGAAGTACTTTGACGTATAATGGTTTTTATTTTAAAAATTGTGACTTAAAAGGCGAGCTGTCTCATTGGCACTCATACCACATCTTCTTATATCTAGAGAAACGTAAACTAGCTTAACATTTGAGTTCATTTTTAACTGAAATGCCACCTCACATTCATTCCAAATAATAGAAAATCTGTCTCAAAATGAACAAAGTAATCAGCAATATCAGTGTTGACAACATCAAACCTATTATGACTATACATTTACCAAATAAACCATACTATAAAAATAAAAGACCACAGGAACAATTATACACCTACATCTTCAAAACTTGTCTCCTAAAGACAGTCTTATCTAATTCCACCAAGCACTGACTCAAATGTCTGCTTCATTCCTGATTAGTTTTCCCAAAATAATGTATTTCAGTTAAAAACAGAAAAATTGCTGTAAAATTCAACATCCAACTCGCGGGACCAAAATGTAGCATGAATAATTTTGATTGAGATTCGGAGATGTGGACCACAGCTTGTTCTAGTTGTAAACAGAGACGATGGATGCCAAATGTTAAAGCACTATTGGTATCTAAATAGCTAAGTAAATAAAAACCAAAAACAGTGAAAATGATATCATTTTATCTAGTTAAGAAATGGAACATTCAATGACTTCCAAAATAAGCCATATTTAGATGGAATATGGCATATTCATCAACCTTATACAGGGAGACTGTGAAAAGAACAGCTTGCCTATGTGTTGTTTTTATCTTTACACCTTTTCTAGGTTGTCACCGAGGGTATCACCAAACCCGTAGCCAGTGCATGAAAGTACGAAATTTTATGTTAATAAAATTTCCTGTTTCAATATTTTGTTATTTACTTTACATTCAGGTCAACTTTCATCTACACACAGGCTAATTGCTCAGATCTTATATTCAATGTACATTAACTTTTAAAAGAAGTTTACAAATGTTTTGCAACGATGCAAATACTTAACTTGAGAGTAAAAATAAATATCTTTATCAATGAATTCAACATGCCAATATCTATTTAATTTAACAGATATATAGAGAATATTTAGTTAACCTGAATGTAAATAACAAAATAGGGAAATATAAGATTCATGGTTTTAAACAAGGGAAATAACAATTGCATAATAACCCTGCGCCACATCAAATAATTTTGCTGGTGCGTTGTTGTTCTATCTCTTCGGGGTAAGGTAATAAATGTGTATATACAGGTTCACGCATACACACATGTGTATTATATTTAAAGCATAAAAACAAAACTTCTAAAGTGTTAACAATGAATGAAAAAATAATTTGAATATCTATAATAATTTTTCAATATCTTTGATAAATTTGAAAAATGAAAAATGCTCCTCTTTGGAGCATTTTTCATTTTGTCAAACGATTACAAAAATTGAAAAATGCTCCACACAAAAACATTTTCATTTTTGAGAAAATTTTCTAAAGACCAAAAATTCAACCAATACGGGACATTTTTCATTTTTCAATATTTAAAGGCAAATTGAAAAATGCTCCACGTTGGAGCATTTTTCATTTTTCAATTTTTAAAGGCAAATTGAAAAATGCTCCACGTCGGAGCATTTTTCATTTTTCAATTTTTTAAGGCAAATTGAAAAATGCTTAAGGTTAGCAATTTCAATATTTTGTTCTTTAGAAGGAGATTGAAATTTGTTTTTTTCTCAAACAATCAAATTCGAATGTTTTAATTTATTCAAACTGTTGATAAGATGAATCTTTTTAAGACAAACTTATTATTACTTTTTATATTATCTTCGTGAAATCAAATAATGTAATTTCATGAAAATTACAAATTTCAAATCTCATAACGAAAATGATTTTTCAGAAGTGACTTCAACAGATTTTTGTTACATTAATCAAACCAATTAACTTTAAAATTTGTAGCGTATTTTGCAAAATCTATTTTTTCAGCTAAAAATGAAAAATGTTTGGCGTAAATATACACGGTCTATATTCCTGACTTGGTACAGGCATTTCCTTATGTTCAAAATCAAATCCTTTGCAGCCTCATCTGGTAATACCTCATGATAAGATCTATCTATTGTCCAAATAAGATCACGATATCTTTAAAAACAAAAGGGATGTCATGTCGAAAAAACACAATAAAAGGGAGATAACTTCTAAAGGGAATGATGAAATCCTACACAGCCTCATGTGATAGTTCTTCATGATGAGGTCTATCAATGGAACTTGATGCGACTGTCATACAAGTGAGAGGTTTAGCTAGCTATAAAACCAGGTTCAATCCACCATTTTCTACATAAGAAAATGCCTGTACCAAGTCAGGAATATGACAGTTGTTATCCATTTGTTTGATGTGTTTGAGCTTTTGATTTTGCCATTTGATTAGGGAATTTTCCTCGGAGTTCAGTATTTTTGTGATTTTACATTTTTCTATATTTGGTCATGATAACTTCAATGGAAACGGGGCGGGGCTGAGGGGCACGTCAAAAATATGTTTTAAGAAAAAAAAGAAAAAAAAGCATTAGAAAAACAGTAAGGTCCCTCCTCACGTAGGGGGAAAGACCTAAATAAGAAAACAAAAGCATTAGAAAAACAACAAGGCCTTTCCTCGCGTAGTGGAAAGACCTTAATAAGTTCCTAATACACGGGCGATGATTTAAATTCAATCTTTAACTGACAGTTTATTTATTTGTTAATTTAAAGTTGATAGTATAAGTCATAGATTTGTTAGTTACTTACATTCATGTTATTGTAAAGAGTGTATTTAGCTTTAAAATTTTATTTCATGTTTCATTGGGGGAAAGGTTGGGATATTTTCCCCTTTTTTCAATTTCCTGTACATGCACTTTGTATTTCTAAAATATGGATATGCATTTATATGAACTTAAAACAGACTTATTCACAAGGGATGTAGTTACGATACTGTTGTCAAGTCGTTAAAGATGTTTTATTTTTTTTTTATATGTTGGCATGACACGGGCTATGTATGTTCTTCTTCTATACTTTATGGTGGTAGGATACTAAACCCCTAACGAGAGTAATTGTAGTTAATGTTCATATGATGAAGACATAATATTTCGATCAGTTTAATAGGGGTTTGGATCTGGCATGACAGTAACTAAAAATCTTTAATAGAAAAAGACTTGCATTATAAAATACACCCTCTCTCTTTTTAAATATCCTATCGTCAAAAGTTGTATTTGTTCATAAGATAAAAGATAAGATACTACTTTTTTTCATCTTTGAAACAAAGTCAATTAAACACATATGTCCGGTCTATCAAAAAAACCCAAACGATTGTGTTTTTCATACGTATATTTAAAGGACTCTCTACAGTTCAAAGTACTTATCAAATGAACGCGCATCTTAAAAAATATCCCGATTTGATTTTTAATTACCATCTTTTTAGCGTTAACCCCGACAATTTTTGTTCGTTTTATGGTAACTGACAGTATCTTCGACCTAACTCAGCCGATTAACATATGTATGTATATGTAGTGAGTAAATATGTGTTATCTCTTATAGTTCGATTGAAAGGGATCGACAGTTCAATGACGTTTTCAGAAGAAATCATGGCGCATGTCTTGATTACTTGTCTTTAAATTTTCAATTTGCAGATAATTCAGGGTTGCCAAAAGACATTTGGAAATTAGTCTGTAACCGACGAATCCCGCGACCACACGTAACCAATAATCATTTGTAGATTCGTAACATGTGTTATCTCTGATAGTTTAATTTAATAAAAATGAAAACAACACGTTTAATAATTTCATGCGTCCGAAGCGCTTTTCTGGATTTACCTTCGTCAGGAACGCTCAAAGCCAAACATTTGAAATCCGAGGGATGTATAAGTACCGAAACAGTTGAAGAGCTATATGACAAAAATACCTAAAACAAATAGCCAAATCCATCTAAGGTCAACTTTGCCTGAGGGAGTTGAAACCGAAGTACTGACTACTGAGCTGATGATACACTTGGGGACTGATAGTCCACCAGCAGAGGTATAGACCCAGTGAAGTAAAAAATTGAAAACAACACGTTTAATAATTTCATGCGTCTGAAGCGCTTTTATGGATTTACCTTCATCAGGAACGCTCAAAGCCAAAGGAATTAAAGGGCTTGAACATTAAATTGCAATACGATACCAAAGGAACACTCCTTACAGGTTCATTCGTAGGTCAAATCAATTCTTTTTGTGAATAGTTTTCAATTTGGATGTATTATACGGGTTCTAAAAGACTATTCGGTTATGGTTGGGTGACAGACAAAAGTTGTTTCTGTGTATCAGCGTTACCAATTAACATATGTAGTTAACTTAACAAAAATAACATTATTGTATAGTTCCATTAAATTGGTCCATACAATTCCGAGAAATAAGCTGGACAAAAAAAAAAGAGAAAGAAAAAGAATACGAAAAAAAAAGAAACGTAGAATAACAGTATATCACCCCAACTCCGTTGAACATGTTAAAGGTGCTATAATTAACTCAGTCCTTTGATTAATATTAGTATGTTGTTACCTAAGAGAGTCAATTTCAAATCTTAATACCTGCACGGTGGTTTCTTCTTTGCTACATGGTTTACTCAGTCTCGTCAATGAAGAAAACCCATACAGTATAGTGGGAATTAAAACGCTACGACATGAAAAATGTGACCCAAATAAAACGAGAAAATCTAACGACATAACTTATAGCAAATCAAATTAAGAAATAAAAATATAATAAACATGCACAAACAACAACCACTGTATGTATACGCACGTTTTATACATCACATTGCGCACAACACGGTGTTGCAGTAGAAAGTGCTGACCACTAAAAGTAATATATCGTTTTGGCAGAATACTTAAAAATGTTGACATACACCTTGGAGTTCAATTTTTAAATACCCTTAGCAGAGTTGAAGCAATTCAAAACACAAAATTATTAATGGAAAACTTGTTCAGATTTCTCATTGTTCCTATTTTGAAAATGAACAAAATAAATTCATTATGTAGATGATGTTTTTTGTAGGGGTTTTTAAGACCTGTTTCACGGTTAGGATTTGTTGAGTTTGTAATGAGGTCAGTTTATGAGGAACCCTGTTGGTTAGTCAATATGTTTCATGGTATAATCAATATTTGCTCCACTTCCAAGTCATGGCCTGCTGAAACATTTGAACACACACACAGGTAGTTTACAGAAGAATAAAACACACAGCAAAGTGTTCATAAACACATCAAACACAGTATGTTATGCAAGGTACTAAAAATATTACATAGCTTAGACATAACAAAAGTTTGCGGTTAGATGTAAACATTATTAAACGAACTGCCTTCAATTTTACTGGACACAGAAAAAAGAACAGATATTAGACAGGAAATATCAAAGAGGCAGTTAAAATGTATCAGTTGGAACAAAATAGAAAAAATGAAGGCAATACAGTATAAGTAACAAGAAAACTACACACAAACATTTTCACCATCTTATGGTGTTTATATATCTCAACTTGCTCGAATCGCTCGTGTGTGTAACAACGTATTTGATTTTAACGAAAGAAATCTCTGTTTTACTGAAAAATTATTACACCAGGGTTTTCGATATCACAAACTTGTCAAAACATTTACTTTACTAAATGTTATCATCGGTACAAGGACATCATTCGTAAATATAAATCCAGGTGCAGACATCGTATACGTTCACATTCACATCGAATCTTTTATGGTAATATTCTATACAAAGCATAAAAATGTCGTTATTCAGCTTAAGAGATCCCCAAACCTTTAAAAAGACATATTCAGAAGGTATATAGTTACGATACTGTTGTCAGGTCATTTTTTGGAATTAATATTGATTCACTCAAAAAGTCTTTGCATCGGAAATAAACACATTTATTCTAAAACCAGTTGTTGGCATGCTACGGGTTGTGTTCTTCTCGTATATTTTATGATGGTATGATACTTAACCCCTAACGAGAGGGATTCTGCTTGATTTTCATATGATGAAGACATAATCTTTCAATCAGTTTAATTGAGGTCTGGAGCTTGCTAGCCAGTAACTGCTATATTGATCATCGTCATTTTGCTTAGTTTCTTCTGTTACCTATTTTTACATTGGACTCGGACTTTTTTAAACTGAGTTTCACTCTGCGTTTTGCTGTGTTTTTGTTTATTCGTTATTGGCAGAGGTATAGGGGGGTGGAATTAATATCTCACAAAACATGTTTAACCCTGCAGCATTTTTGCGCCTGTCCCAAGTAAGGAACCTCTGGCCTTTGTTAGTCTTGTATGTTTTTTTATTTTTATCTTGGTTCACTTATATGTTTCGGAGTTAAGTATGACGTCCATTTTCTTCTCTGTACCAGCATACATTTATGTTTAAGGGCAAGCTAAAGTCCGACTCTGGATGCGGGATTTTTCACTGTGTCGAAGACCTATTGGTTCCCTTGGGCTGTTTTCTGTTCTTTCATTCCCCGTTTCCATTCTCAATTTTATAAAAGGCAACATAGTGTTAAAAAAAATAACGCAAAGAAAACACTTCACATAAATGGACCTTTCCTAGAATAATGGATCCAAACCAGCAAAATACTGTAAATACCTATATCGGTATATCTTCTTTTTATGTCTTTCGATTAAGGTTTTTATTTTGCTTCGTGTCGAACCGATCGGTTAAGTTTCCGTTGCAGCATCAATATTTCGACTCCAGTCCGACAACACGAATGTAAATCTTTTATATCATTTTCTACTTCCTTCATGTTTTATGCTGAGATGATTTCAGCTTCATAATTGTGAACTTTCCATTTTTATTTAGCAATATTCCAGCAGCGCCTGCATACGGAATATACATCCTCAGTTTAAACGATACTCCAGGGCTTGAATTTCCTATCATAATTTCCTTGATAGAGGGTTGCTGCTCACAAGGAAGCTATTAAACCAAGAGTTCCAAGTGGTGAAGTTGAAATCATCCTTTCGTAAATTTTCCGGACGCTATCACGAATTGGTTGACCGTTCACAAATAATAACGGATATGTTCCTAATGTCGTAATTACAATCCCGTCCCCTTTTCTCGAATGTGACCTACCGAATTAGACTTATTACCGGGTTTGTACTAACATGAGGAACACGACGGGTGCCACATATGGAGCAGGATCTGCTTACCCTTCCGGAGCACCTTATATCACCACCCCCCCTCCCCCCCCCCCCCCCCCCCCCCTTTTTGGGGGGTTTCGTGTTGCTCAGTTTTTAGTTTTCTTTGTTGTGTTTTGTGTACTAATATTTGTCTGTTGGTCTTTTTCATTTTAAGTCATGGCGTTGTCAGTTTATTTTCGACTTATGAGTTTGAATGTCCCTTTGGTATCTTTCGCCTCTTTTTTTCAACAAATTTAATCGATTGCTATTCAAAACATACTAGAACACACCTATTTAGAGACTGGTGGAAAGTATGTAAACGGTTGTAGGATAAATTTTGGTATAAGATTTTATGACTGAAGAATTTCAGGAAAGGTATCAAAAGTCATAGGTACTTGGTACTAGGACAATTTTTTTTTTGCCCTCCCCCTTTTTTCCAAAGCCCGTAATTTTTTGTTTTCTGTTAATTTCAACTATTTTTGCGTTTTTCTGTATAGTATGAACATACATATACTATAAATAAAATGTATTTGCTATTTACTATCAATTCCAAGTTAAATGAAGTTTACTATCCACGGCGGTCACTCACTGATATATTATATAGAGACTATATCTATATCAGTGACCGCCGTGGATAGTAAACTTGGAATTGATAGAAAATAGCAAAAACACTTCATTTATAGTATATGTATGATCATAGTATACAGAAAACGCGAAAATAATTGTCCTGTTCCCACGTACTTATGAAAACTATGTGAAATTTTAAAACTGTCCTAAACGGAAGTCTTGTCACTGACTTAAAAGTCCGTCCGATGACGGAAACAATATCCGGACGCCTTTATTTTTTTTTCCTCCCAAAATAACCCAAACTGAATAATCATAAGCGAGGATGACAAATGCGACTATGCATGGTACCTATAGGACACAGAGGCATGCTGATGAAAATATTGTGGAAGGAAGAGAAGCGACACACAAAATGAGGTCTTCTCATTTAATATAATAGATATAACCTTTGTATGGTTAATCTGCAAGTTTCATTTTCGCGTCGTTGAAATTAATATTTCTTTTGTTTGTTGTCTGTACGAATATGCTTAATGTCTACAGTAAATAAGAATAAAGATTTCTCCGATGCCCACACTGTTTGTTTCTTTTCTCTTTGTTTAAACCTTTTAAAAACGAATAAAACCTAAAACGAAAACAGTCGACTAACACAATTAATATAAGTCCTGTTTTGCCATGACTGTCTAGTTACAAGTTACTTTAAAGACCATACAAGCTTATTTTATATAAACAAAAGTAAAGGTCACAGGAGTAGGTTTGAACTAGCATACATTCCATAACAAAACTTTTCAAACTTAAGCTTTTCATTCAAATAACTATGAAGTACGTCATTGTGCTAATCAAAGTAAAACAGATAAGTGCAATACTGAATAGGATCTTGGTGAATAAAAATGTATTTGTTGTATACGCCAATGAAACAGAAACCCAACAACGATATAAAACAAAATCATTTAGAGAGAAACATACAGTTTCAACAAAAGACAGGTTTATATATGACAACATCTTAGTCGTCTTGTGTCTATGGAAATTGTGAATAAATTAAACAGCCTGAAATAATTAAAGCTCTTCTTACAGAATAACCACTGACTAGATTCTGATTTTAGAAATGTTCGTGGATATGTAGCGGGGTTAAACTGGTTTTGGAGATCTAAATCATTATGTCTGTTTGTTTTGTTCACACATTGTTTTCAATATAATGGAATTTCATGCGACTGTCATACAAGTGAGAGGTTAACCTAGCTATAAAAAAAAGTTTAATCCACCATTTTCTACATAAGGAAATGCCTGTACCAAGTCAGGAATATGACAGTTGTTTTCCATTCGTTTGATGTGTTACAGCTTATAAAAGATGTCTTTAAAATGTCATTTTCATTTTCCGCAATTGAGTAACATGCCTTCATTGCTTTAAGTTATTGTTACAAAATATTGTACTGAGATAGGGAAATATAAAAACAAATTTAGTTGGCATCTTATAAAAGGCGTAACGTAAATATGTCCAACTTATCTGATAACGTTTCTTCAATGGATCCAGTTTATTGGATCCAAAATACTGAGATCGACGAAATGACGCCTTTGATTTAGCATAAAACATGCCTCCAATTTTACATTTCCTTCATTAATAATAACAAATCATACCATCTTGATATTTTCAAACTCTTCTTAAAACATATCAATCAGTTAGACGGAGAACAGAAATGAAATCAATGAATATGAACTCTCATTTATTTCTAAATTTTTAATAATCAGTAGAGAAGAGATTTTTACAAATACTTGTAGATTAAAATGTTGTCTAACAATTAAAAAAACAACTTTTGTCTTCCTATGTTTCATCTTCATAGCCTCGAACTTATGTTCATCATGTTAATCATGCCACTGGTGTGAGGGTGACAATGATGATTCTGTTTTCTTCATAAGTCACCTAAAATGTAAAAAAAAAATAGATGTCGTTGACTATTTATATTAGAACATGTGAAAATGGGTTTCGTAACAATCGTCAATCTTAAGGAAATAAACACACTAATATTTTATAAGAAATTTATTTCCGAGATTCCGAGAGAGAGAGAGAGAGTTCCAAAGTGCATGTTTTCATTTTACACATAGCTTAACATTTAGATTGGTGACCTACATATAAGAGTTTTAGTAGTTTTGATCAGAAATATATATATATACATGATATATATATATAAAACGTCTGAATAATAGTCAACGATCTTTCCCACGAGGGCGCTGGATCGTTACGAGTAACGATACATGTACACAATAAATAAACTATATAAACGCCTGAAAAGTGTACAAAAAATACCAATAACAAAAAAAGAAAACTATAAATGTAATTATTTATAAATGTTTCCGATAACAGATATCCTTCATCAGTATGATTATGATAAAAAAAAGAAAACTATAAATGTAATTATTTATAAATATTTCGGATAACAGATATCCTTTATCCGAAAAGATAAAAAAAAAAAACAAAAAACTATAAATGTAATTATTTATACATATAACAAGTCTAAAAGGGTACAACATCACCAAAAAATAATTAAATCATCAATGAATTTTAAATATTTCGGATAACTAATATCCTTCATCAGTAAGTTGTAAAATGAATCTTGACATGTGGTAGTCAAACTGAAATAAAAATCTTCAAAGCTTTACAAATTATCAATAATCAATACGCTGGTAATTTTTTACAATATTGATGTTTGGGAGGAGGAATAAATTGCTTAAAACTGTAAGAGTCCAAAACGGAAGCCTGAGTTACTGGAAACAAGTAACGGTAGGGAAAATGAGTGAAAAGTATTATCACAAAAATACTGAACTCCGAGGAAAATCCAAAAGGGAAAGTCCCCAATCAAATGGCAAAATCAAAAACACAAACACATCAAACGAATGGATAACAACTGTCATATTCCTGACTTTGTACAGGCATTTTCTTATGTAGAAAATGGTGGATTGAACCTGGTTTTATAGCTAGCTAAACCTATCACTTGGATGACAGTCGCATCAAATTCCATTATATTGACAACGATATATGACACATTCTATGTTTTTTTTTCATTAATGCCCTCTGGGGAAACTGTCCTAAGCTTTCTTATCCAAAACCTTTCCCGAGCAAGTCTGTCGGCCCTTGACCAACCCTCGTTGTGGTCTATGATAGTGATGGTAAAGTTTTTGAGATCAGCATAGGCGTGCCCAGGTGATCTCAAATGACGACTTACGGGGAGGTCGGGCTTGCAGGTGTAATCACTTTGATGACCATTCATGCGTTTATTGAATGGCTGTTCTGTTTCGCCAACATACTGCATGCCACATCGACACTGAAGGTATACAACATTCTGGGTTTTGCAAGTTACATTGAAAAATATAGTGTACACAGACCCAGTGGAGTGGCAAGTAAATGTTTTAGTATGTAGTAATTGTTGGCAAGTCAGTCATCGTCTGTTACCACACAACTTGAACCATCCTGCAGTTGAACAGCTTTTATTAGAGGAGACATCAGCTCTCACAAATAAGTCTTTCAGACTTGCTGGTCTCCGAAAAGCTAAAACAGAAGGTTTGGGAAAGATCTTGGATAATTTAGGGTGCTTGGCAATAGTTTTCCAATTGGTATGGATCAAACGTGAAAGGTTAGTAAAGGCGGGATTGTATGTTAAAACAAATGGAACTATTTTGCTGCGCCTCTTCTGTTTGTATTGTAATAGGTCATTGCGGCTGTTATTGTTAGCTCGTCCATATCTATGTCCCATTTCTTATAACCCCGTTTGGTCAAAATTCGTCGAAGTTCCTGTAACCGTTTAATGACAGCCTCCTCAGAGGAGCAAATCCGCTTTACTCTGAGAGCTGGACTATATGGGATACTTTTTGTACAGTGCTTTGGGTGACAGCTTTGGGGAGAAAGGTACTGATGTTTATCTGTAGGTTTACAGTAGAGGTCTGTTGATATGACACCGTCCTTTATAGATGTAGTTGTGTCTAAGAAAGATATTTTAGAGTCGGAAATTTCATATGCAAATTTAATTGACTATATGCATAGAGTAAAATGCAGTCATTCAGAATGTAATTTATTACTTAAAGTAACATGGTACAAAAACAAATTAGAAATGTAAAACAAATGTAAAACAAAGTGGTATACAAGTATTTCAGCATTTTTTTCTTTTCTTTCCTAATTTGTGGCTCTGACAGTATAATATTCATAATGTAAACTGTTTTCCTTCTATTACAGTTAAAATGATTAGCATGTCACATACCCCATCCATTGCGAATCCTCCATTTGTTTGTTGTTCTCCATCATATTGATATTCATTTCCATCCGCTCCTCTACAACGTTCCATGTGTAATCTATAACGATAATTGGAATAGTAGTTATATTGTTTTACTTTTGACAGTCACTAATATGTTAATATGTTCACATGGAAGGTCAGTGAGGATCAACCTTAGCTTATTTGTATTCAAATTTCTTATCTAATGCATATATCTCATTATAGCAATGAAAGGAAACGGATTAATTATTGGATACATCTTAATGGCGATGGTTATCTTTTTTTTCTTTATTTGATTTCTGCGGTGTACTTCTAGCATTTGGAATAATTAAAATACGATAGCATGCTAGGGCAGATCGATATACTGTAAAATCGTGTTCATATCTTACCTAAACCTAGACATCGACAGTACGAACAAGTTGAAAACAAAACTTTTCAACACAAAATATCAGTTCGATTTTCCCGTCAAAACGTTTCGGTTTACGTAATAATATGCTATCAGCACCTTTATATGGAATGTGCATACATTGTGCATATTTCCCGGTTGTTACAATATTGACGACTTGTCCTTTTACAAGTACCAATGGTTCTGAATGGTCTACAGTCACCTATTCAAATGTTTTACCATCTCTGTTGTGATACTTTTCATATTTTTGAAAAATCAGTTTCACCGATAAAAACGAATATATTTCTATTTATATTTGTCAATATTCTGTCCTCTTTTCAGTTATCACCTTGCACCTAACAATATAACAGTTGCATCCCCCCTCCCAGGTAAATCAAATCGTAACGATACTTATGTAAATTTGACTGCGTGATCTATCCATGCATAATACAAAAAAGAAGATGTGGTATGAGTGCCAATGAGACAACTCTCCATCCAAGTCACAATGTATAAAAAGGTACAATTATTTTTTTTTCAATAAAAAAAAATACACATGCTTGGGATTCTAGGTGTTCCAATAATGAATTAACAAGAACTTGGAAAAATGTATCAACTGCAACAAAATTAAACTAAATTCTGCGAAATATGCATGAATAATCTTGGCGCATAAAAGTCATGGTAGAGCATGATATCTTCCGAATGAAAACTCTCAATTTGAAGGTTTCTCGTTACTTGTTGGTTTCAGATTTTTATAAAATCTAGTTAAAAGAAGGTTGTTGAGCATTCCGTTGCGATGATTGACTTCAGCAAGTGAACTCCTAGGGTATAACGACATGTCAAGGATTCAAGAAGCCAATAACACAATGTGAATAAAAAATTGCAAATGTTTGAGTTGAGAGTTGTGAGGATTACACACATTTTTTTCTTGAGGCTATTCAAGAAATAATTCATGATTTAAAAAAAACCATAGCATATACACTTTATTATAAACTTCAACTAGATGTTGGTTTTTTTTTCTTCATGTGAGATGGTGCAATTCGCCGTTTCAGAATCTAATGCATCCTGGGTAATATTTTCAATAGTGTACACCAAAACGTCGTGATTGGTTAAAAATGTCATAAAGCATTGAAATTCAACCAATGACGTGACGTTATTTTCATTTTGGGGTACGAACAATAAAATTACAAATGATTCTTTAGATTCTGAGTCAGATTAGGGGTTTGATAAATCCTTTACAACTGTGATTGATAGTTATAACGTGACGTCATAGAGTTAAGGGGTTTGATATCATATCGATATCATCACGATTGGTTGATACATCACCTTTGTCATTGATTGTATTACAAATACAGTTTACCTGTATTAACTAATAAGTATATACTAAAATGATCATGTTTACCCTGTATTATCAATGAACACATTTGGGTTCTCCCCTATGCATCTGTTCTTTCCAATACATATGTTTACAATTGTATTCCTCCCTCTGGGTATTGTCGTTACTGAAACAAAAACTTATTATGTATGTAAACTATCACATTAAAACCCTATGTCAGACACCATGATCTCCAAATTGTCACAGAGCAAATATGGAAAAGGCATATGATAATCTATTAATATTAGGGATGTCAACTCGGTAAAGATTTACGTATTGAGTACTTGTTGAATTTACCGAGCGGTACTCGAGTACTCGCTCGGAAAAACATTTACAAAATGGAAACACAAAATTATACTTTATGTATTGTGGGTCGTTGTCTTATGGACGTAAAACCCTCAACATTATTACACAGGGATACTAGATAATAGTTCCATGAATTTTATATCATAATTAATAGCTCATTTACTACTTGTATCAGTTAGGTAAAGTGGCAATAATCTAATCAATAATTAATAAACATCAGATCTTTAAAAAAAATTATAACTCAAACAACAGTATTTGGGAACCGTAAAAAAAAGCACATTTATTTATTAACAAAGGGCTGATGATTAGAACTTAATGATGCCTGCTATCATTTTCTGAGGGTCGACACAGGGTGCAATGAATTTGTTCTTATTTAGAAATATTGTCTTGTCAACTTTTTCTGGGACGAAGCGATTTTTCAACTTTGTTACGTAATCAACAGTCCTGCTATTGAAAATATTTGCTCTGACGGTACAAAGGTGGGGGAATGACTAAGATTAGATAAAAGTGTTACCCTTGGAAAGCTGCTCTTGTTCATAACCTACCTCTGTTCGGAGGAATTTTTTAATGATAATAATTAAACGCAAACATTCGAAAAGTATTTTAATTTTGAGTAATTTTGATTAATGCTAAATAAAGGTAAAAGTCCGAGTCAGTCTGTTCCCGCCATTTTAAAAGAATCAAATATCTCGAAAAGGAGTTCCATAACCTATCAATATGTTTAGCTTATTTTGTTCCTTACCTAATGCTCTTCTGACTTAAAGTATCAATTTTAAATCCTAGATTTTTTTTTAATTTCACCTGACTACATCCGTAAACAACATAGCCGCAGACATTTATCAGTTTGATTTATGTGTGTCCGAATGATGACCTGATAGTCAAAATGCACGTCTAAAAGCAAGTTTGTTGATCCACAATTTTATCCTTTTTACTTCTTTGTTTTTAATATTAAAACATTTGTGTGTGATAAGAAATAATTTAAGACTAAATAGACCGCATCTTACTGATATTTTTAAACCACTTGTATAAAGTTTGCATCATTTGCAGAGAGTCAATCTTTAATGAAATATTAAAGTAAAAGAAATAGATAAGGCGGGTGCGTAGTATTAGGTGCAGGTACCGTAGAAGGGAAAGGAAAATTCGCCGATTACGTCAGATCAAGAAAAGGAGTTGATTAAATGCTTGTATAGATTGGATATTTCTGAATATTATTCAATAATGACCCTCTATAAATACACAAGACCATAGTTTTCATATATTGTCTTCAAAAGTTAAAAGTCTTAAAGGGGCATAAGCTACGAGATATAAACAAACATAAAATATGATGTGTTTTATTCAAACATTAATGAAAGTGAAATAGTGAAATAATAATTCGCTTTTAGCAGTCAATTTTGTTCAATTGTGTAGAAATAAGCTAGGAAACATCGCTGATGAATTATTCACTTGCAAGTGAATAATTCGACCTCATTGAATCCGTATTCATGTGACCTTCAATTTAACTCCTTAGCTGGACATGGGTTACGCATGTATTCAGCTATTAAAAGGAAAATAATGTCAACATTGAAATTGAAACAAGGATGAACCATTTGGTTGACTGATTTGACTCAACAAAAAATCATTCTTATACAGGTAAAAATGATGATCAACATATTTTTAACCTACAATATGAAATCAAGCAGACTAAGAAAAATCCAATTGCACGTGGTCACTGTCTGTTTATATTTATATTTATGTTTATAGCGGTTTATATGACCGTCAGTAGTCTTCGGAGGTCATCTGCAATAGTTAGATGGCGTCTAGACAAAGATAGACACGAAATGTTGATACATATCGAGTGCATGCATTGCTAATTGTTTAATTTATACTTTTTGATTTGGATATACGTTTAGGTATGTTATAAATCAAATATGAGAATTAAAGTCAAATCGGTGAACATGTATTTGACAGCTAATGCCCCTTTAAAAGATATGTAAATCACAAAGACAAAGTTTCGATAGAGTATGGCAACTTATGTATTGATATTAACGGCAGCTTGTTCTTTACAAACTCTCTTCACTTCAGCTATTACAAATATCCGGTGTCGTTCTAATACTATGTATACGGGGCCAGCATCGATTTGCGCCAAGTACAGTTTTGAAAAGTTATTGATTGTGCCACTCTCTAGTTTTCTTGTGGTATGAATTGCGCCAATAAACGGAATCAAATTGCGCCACATTTACCATGTTTACCTCTATATTTGTTTACCTCTATTATACATGTAACATGTACTATGATCAACCTATCGACTTTAGAATAAACAGAACACTCATCATAATTTATAAAAACTCACCATTAAAACAAATTGTTCAGTCATATAATAATTTTTCACATGTAAAGATGTCTGATATATTGTACAGCAAAATACAGTCTGATAGAGGAAAACCTATCATCCTTGTAGAAGATCTCAAAATCCGTCAGGCATTTAAAAAAAAATGCAGAAATTAGATGAAGATGTAAAATGAAGTCGTGTTGTGCTAGGCTATTTACAGATGAACCTTGTACAGTTATTTTGAGTGGGAAATTATACCATAAACATGGAATTATTACTCAGGGACTAGAAAGAAAGAAAGATGTTGGATTTAAACAACATGCAGACGTAAAACAACTGATATATTATCTGAGCGACCTTCTAAAATAATTTAGTAGATATATACATGAGTTGTCTTTATGCCGAGTTATCTTGTACTCGGATGGGACTGGTTTTCATTTAAATGATGGGACGGAGTACAAGCAAGGCATAAGTAATGGCAATGTGCACAATTGTTTTTCTGGAATATGCTCAAAATTTGACAGAATAGGATTTATGTGTGCGTTATTTCACGCGCATGAATGAAAAGTCTCCATATAATTCGAAAATAATTGAGGATAAACTTATTTATTTTTTATGAAAACTGTCTTATGATTATAGCTTAGTAGTACCAGGTATTATAGCTATTTACAAGATACATGTATGTAATATTGAATATCAACAAAAATAACGTTATAGACCATAAATCAAACACTGTTTGCGCTTGAATAAAACATGCCCACCATACGGTATGGGTTTTTTCTCATTGTTGAAGGCCGTACGGTTGCTTATTATTGCTTACATCCACTTCATTTGAACTTTGGTGGATAGTTGTCTCATTGGCAATCATACCACATCTCGCATTATTTTTATACCAATGTATTTGTATTATTGACCGGAAAATGATAAGTTACGTGTCGCTTATAAACTCGTGCGTACGTGCGCAAATCTCGTTTTAATGGACATTACAAATGATAAGAACTCTGAACAAAAATATTGCTATGATAAAGTAAAATGCTGCTTACTTTACTCAACACTTTAAAAAAAATGACCGATTACGTTCCTGACTTTGTACAACGTAATGTTAACAAGTATCATATATCACTAAGACCGAAAACAAACTTATATACATTTTGTAACTGTAAGTCGGTCATTTTGGCGGGAAATATGTAATCGTTGATTTTACATTTCAATCCATTTAACAATGCGATTAAGAATACTTCCATCGATTTCAAACTATTTTCAACATTAATCCAGACACAAAATATATAATTAGGTCCTATCTTGAAACATAAAAATGTAAAAGCAGTGAAAAAAGAACTTGTTCACTAACAGCCTGTGAAGAAATCAAACATTAACAAAAATAAGAACAAAAGTTTTGTTTTTCGACAACTACAAATATAATTATGAAGTTCTTTTAAGGTAAATTGAATTCTAAAATTAACTGAATTTAATATCTTTTAAATAGTTTTACTTTTCTATTTGAATTTGTATCATGGGAACAAATTGCATTGTGCAATTATTTGACTAACTTTAAAAGAAATGTTGAGAAATAAGCACATTTCACAAATTGTACATGTACAGTCCACTGTTGCTTCTCGTTTACCAGTATTATGTTCACCGCCTACAGTTACGCGGGAAACTTATTTAGTTCCACTTGATAGTCATGATATCCGTAATCTGAACTGTAATAGTAGTGTCATAACATTTCCTTTATAGTGTATCATTTATATACTATTAATGGTTCTGAAAACGTTTAATCTCATTACTAGACAATAACCTTGGGAATAGATATAGCCATACATTATTTTTTAATCACTATTTTTCAACCAAGATCAAGGACGACGGCTGATAAAAACCAATCTTAAGATGGAAAATTGTCATACAGAATGGTTAAAGGTAAATTTAAGAAAATAACTTTCTGTGCTTAGGTGTATTAAGCTAATTGATAATCATCCTCATTATAACGCTATCTACAGGCTTTCATAAGATACTAAATTGAAATTAGTACAATTTTATCATGTGGAGGTTAGCGAAAGTGTACCATTCCGTGTCTGCGTTGATCAACATTTTATTCAACATGCATTCCGCTATGTTTATGTACTAAATGTTATAATTTTCATAATAATGAATCGATAGAGATATCGTATAGTAATATATAATATATATACGTGCATAAATGAAGAAGCTTAATGTCTACTTGATTTGGACAGAGTTATCCATTTAATATCAGAAAAGAAGAAAGTACATTTTCTAGATTGAATATCTTTCTCATCTTTGTGGTATCAACATTCAGGCAGTTTTTGCAGATAATATCAATTTGAGTCTGCCGCCAAAACACGGAACAAACATCGACTCAGTAATTGTAATTCAATTTTGAGTTTGCCCATTTTTCTATGGCCGGTTTCGTCAAATTTTTCAGAATATTTGGTCTGCTGACATCCTTATCGCGAGGAACATGGTTCAGATAAATAAATTGAATACTTACCCTCAGGAACTAGTGGTGTTGCCATTTTAAAATGTATGTCAGAACTAAAGTAAAATTTTGGAACAAAAATAATTGTCGTTTAGAAAGAAGTTAGTTAATTAATATATAGGTAACAAGAAGAGACCGCCTACAAGTAACTTTTCTTCATTTCACCAATAGAAACAAATTTGTCGCAAAATAACCAACCAATGAAAAATTTTAATTTTAAATTAAAGCATAAATTTTAAGATACTTACAGTATCATGTTTTATCGTCTGGCATGCGCATGAAATTATGGGGATATTCAATCATGACTTTAAAATCTAGTTCAAGAGATTTTGAAGAAATTATTAAATTTGACTTTAGTATTCTCTAAGTGTAGCTATGGACAAGGTGACTCGTATTTATGAATAGAGCGAAATTTAATTTAAAAGTATAAACGAACACGTGGAGATACGAATAACGATGTGTACAGACTTTAACGGTAAGTTACTTTTGGTTAATTCGAAAAAATTGACGAATAAGAAACAATAATGTTTAATACTAATCAAAGAAAGGAGAAGGGACAACAAGGGTTGTCTCTGAATTAAGTCCCAAGGCATCTTATTAACAAATATGCAAGTGATCTAATACGATTAAAACGGCGTCAGTAAATTCCATATTGGTTTTGCTCACTGTCTCTCCATAGAAGGCGAAGTCGAGTACAAATGTAGGTTTCAAAAGGTCAACAAACTTGCTATTCTCCTTCATAAGAAAAAAGTAAGTGTCTATTATACCAATGAAGACCGTTTTCAAAGAAAGTTTCCTTTTTCACTGCCACAGCGATTCTATACTTTCAATTTCAATTGCCAATGCAGATTTTGCGTATTCAAAATGTAACTGTATCGCTTATGACGTTGACAATGAGAGAACGTCACGGAGAGGGGCACTGATAAAGGTATGCACAGAACGAAATGTGATTTAGGGATTTCAACGTTTTGGTATTGAGCACAGTAGGCGAACTTCGAGTTTAAGTTCCGTAGTCATTTGAAACGATACAGTATAATACATATTTTACATGTCAAAGGCATGCACAGTTCCATTATTTTGCCAAATCTTTTTTTCTTTTTCATGCAACGATGTGTGTCTAAATTTTATCTTTATCTGTGGTTCAAACTGTCGTGACCCTTTTATCTAGTAAACCGATTTTCACAGATAATATCTATGTGGTTTGAACTTTAGTCCAGTAAAGAACAAAGTTATAGATACAGTTAAAAAAATCGTTATCTGTGTTATGTACATGACCGACTTTAATCAGTTGTTGTTACTAAATGAGACATGTTGATAAGTATTTTTGTTTGTTGGCTGTTGCGATTATTGACATCGAAAATCGGCTATAAAGCCCCTTTTCATTTGTTTAATTTAGGCAGCGTAAGATGAGGAGAAGAACGTATATAAATGTGGAGATGCACTCTTTTGGCAAGTCTAACGAGTTTATGTAGGAAATGTCGATACAATTACGGACGATGTACTTTTTTTTGACTGTTTTATTCTTTAAGTTTTTAATTTGATTTGATACATGCCTAAACAAAATCGCAAACTGGTTACTTCAAAAAACCCTTCTCCAACTATAAAAAGAGAACGGACTCGGTGTAAATAAGACAGTAATCCAAGGATACACAAAAATTAACAAAGATATACAGTCTTAAACGATTGCCAGACGATATTTCAAACACTAAAAGGCAAACATCTACAAAGGCTGTGAATAGATTAACAGAGACTACTAAAATGTGTTATCAACATCTAAATCCTAATCAGTCGTTAACATGGTTAATAAAGGATGATGATGATGGCTGCTCAACGTCCAGCGGCAAATTAATATGCATATTCATGTTGAGAAATGATTTAAAATGTAATAAGAATATTAACCGTCCTTTCTACAAGACCGACATGCTGAGCCGGATTTTTAACGTACTAGTTCACAAGGTAACAGTCCGCAGGAAGACGTGTCACGTTACCCGGACATATTATTTTGATTCCGAGCCGACCAGTCTTTGTTTTTACTCCTTAATGCCGTGTGCCTTGTGGATAAGCAGCAAACACCATTTTAAAGTCTTTGGTTTAACCCGGCCAGGGTTCGAACCAACGACCTCATGCACTCGAGGCGAACATGCAACCATAAAACCACCGAGGCGGTCAGGATATAAACGAAGACAATCGCTTGGACAATAAAAACATTCGGTGTGACAACCCATCTCCTTTGTACATCGATGCAGTTAAATAGAAGAACGCGCTTTGCACTTGTGCAAATTTAGTATGTACGATTTTAGACGACCCTTTATTTTCCACTTTACACTTTGAAAAACGTTTTTGTGCAAGTTAATATTTCAAAATCAAATAAAAGTTATTCCACTCTTTCTTATGAGATCTGAAAACTGAAAAATGCTATGTTATATGAAATACTTAGGTTCCGACATAAGGACAGTGTTTCACATACAATTTAAAAAAAATACTATTAGACTACATGATCACGATGAGGACATGTCGCAGTGAATGTGCCCTCCTCGAGATTTGAAATTTAAAAGCAAAAGGGAAAAATTTCCTACAAGACTGTGGTCTTTGAATAACAATTGCAAGGAGGTCGTGGCGCCGAAATTGTTGGACCATCGTAAACACCTCATACAAAGCATTTTATGATTTTAATTTTATTTTTGTGTTTTAAAAAAGTAGATCATAAACTATCAAAGTATCAAAATTTCCGTTTTCTTAGCTCGTTACTGATGACCTTTGTATTTGCAATCCTTGACCCAAACAGGAAATTATTGTATAAATGAATGGTTTGTTTTCGGATTTGACTAGGTGTATAGCATCAGAAAAACAACTGTTTATGTGTTTATGGCGAAGTTAAACAGCAATTTGAAGAGAAATATATATATGCACTTCCTAGTAGGAAGTAGAAAAGCAAATGGTTGTCCTGAAAAAAATAGCATATAGCTGATTAAAAAAAAATACAGAGGGATGTCCAAGGCGATTTAAAAAAAAACAGAAGTCCTATAAAAACAGAATGAAGAAATAAAAACAAAACAAACATTACAAAGAAACACCAAAAGAGTGTGCAACACAAACCCCATCAAAACATGGATTGAACTCCGGTGCTCTAGAAGGGTAAGCAACAGTTACTGCTCCATATGTGACATTAATCATATTGTAATTTGTAACAAATAAAGGAGTTGGATGCATGATAAACATCAATGAGACATCAATCCATTTACCAAAAACACATTTGCATAATAATTGTAAAATAGTACCTCCGTGTTGAAGGCGTCACTATGACTTTGAGATGAAGAACAGCAATAACAGTGGCCTTCGACATGAAAAATATGGAAGAATTCAACTGAGAAAACTTAAATGAAAAACAAGAAATCCAACAGCCTGAATTATATAAAACAATAAACGAAATAATATGACAGAAACAATCAACGGCAATAATTGAATATATATAACAGGCTCTTGACTAGATTATCTGTACATGTAGAAACAATTTTTTTTAAATGTTTTTTTTTTCTCTTTCTAATACAATGTAACAAAACAGAGTTCAGCTTTTATGGAAGGCAATTAAGCCCATTAATATTGATTGAATGAACAAGTTTTTTTTTTTTCTCTATTGTATATTTGATCCTGTGTAATGGTTTATATATTGTTTAAAGGATAAAATTGATGTCGAGTTTGAATTTGTCAATAACCACATTTTGAGACTACTGGTTTATTGTTTCAAAACTTTTAAGGAGAGGGGTGTCTATGTCCATCGCACATCTTGATTTGTTCCCTAAAAAAGGAATGTTTAAGAACTTTATATACGTGGTAAATTAATAAATTGTTTTTTTGGTTTTTTTTTGCAGAAGCATGGCACAAAAAGAAAAAGATCCAATACACTACCAGACATTCCAAGTGATCCTGAATAAGACAATTGATGGACTTTCAACTGTATTCTTTAATAAATCAAATAATAAATGAGAAACAGTCTTTTGCTTTTTATCTCTTAAGCCAAATATTGACTTCTGATAATATCGGAAAAGAACGTGTGATATTTTTTGTTTAGATAGAGGAGTTATTTTAAAAAATCTCAATTTGAGACACAAGTTTTAGTCAATATAACCTCAACTATGAAATATTTATTATTGATTGATTGATGTTTGCCTAACGTCCAGTGCCAAATATTTCATGCATGTTTAGGACGAAGGACGACAAGTGTATTGGATAAGTGATAAAGGTTGAGTGAAAACTAAACTTTATACTCTCGTTGTAGGAATGTGGGTTTTATTGCAATGTCTGTCTGTCCATCTGTCATTGTCAAACAAGTATTTTCATTGCCCCAAAAAAATACTCAACAGGATGAGTTCCTATTTGGTGAGCTGCTTGATAGTGATGAACTTTAATGTGTGAGCACTTTTCACATGTCATATACCTGTTTCCTGTTTGCTGATAATTCAATATGTGAAAGAACACAAATTTTTCTTGACTTCTATTGGTTATGCTGTTGGACAGAATGACTTCATATTTGGTTAGCGGCTAAACCATGATGTGTTGTGTGCAATTTTGGATGTGTCAACATCTATATATATTTCCTGTTTTCTGATACTTTAAATTGTGAATTGTCACATGCTTGGCAAAACAACTGATTTAATCTTGTTTGTATACAGAATGAATCACTTATGATTTGTAATATTAAAAATCTGGAAACTCAATTTAAAGTACAGAAACCTTTATTTGAATATGATATACTAGGTAGCTATCAATCAAAAAGATCTTCTAAAAACATTTTGAAGACATTTTGAAGATATTTTGTAGGCACTTGAAAGAAAACATCCCGAAAACCTTTTTATGACATTATTTCATGTTCATAATGTTTTGAAAATGTTTTGAAAATATTTTGAGAAAATATTTGTGAAAAGATTATCAAAATGCTTTATACACCATGGATTTTCACTTTACATGATATTTCTTGACAATATTTTAATGATATTATTCCAATATTTTAGGGAATATATTTGAAAATGTGTTTGCGATATTTTTCCAACCGTACACTTTAAATTAATGTTTTTTATACATTTTATTGTGATATTTTCATGACATTTAACATAACATTTTTATAACATTTTAAAAATATTTTTGTGTGTATGCTGGGAAAGCAACATTGAATCCAATAGATGTATAATTACATGTTTTAGAATGTTTATGGCTCTGCTGTTGTAATTCCTGATTGTTACAACAAAATATTTATAACTGTTTAAGAAAAAAATCTTGAAAAAAGTTTCAATTATCAGATAAACATACTTAAACAACTTATTTTTAGGTTTTTCACTTATATGCCGAGGAAATCAATATTCTTTCTGAGTTTATCATAAATTAGGCATAATATTGATAATAATTTCAGTTCTAAATGTTTCTCTTGTTGGAAATTTTTCAATACTTAATATCTAATAATTAGTACTTTTTGAATTTTGCTAAGCATTCTAACTTGTTAATTTATGGTAAAAATTTTGTAAAAGCTGCATTCAGTTTTATTGGATTGAATGTTGAAAACAACCTGGGTTAATCATTTATTACACACTAATAAATTATGTCATTAAATCACACCTCTCTTTATTTATTTCCTTTACCATACTCTCAAACCTTTCATACCGTTCCTCTCTCTCCCAACCCATTTCCTCTAATGAATCTGCTAGTTCGTTAGCTTTTCTTTTTTTTTTTTTTTGTTTCCCCTTTCCCTCCTTTAAACTTGTTTTCACTATTAAAATCCATGAAGCAAATAGACTTAGCTGGACGGATATTGGGGTTGTCCCCAACAGCTTCTACCATTTCCTCCTTGTGTTTAAGGTTCATCATAACCTTTTGGCTAATATGGCCGTATTTACACCACACATTTTACTCTGAGAATAGACAAACCTGTGCACCTAGAACAGGTTTAAGACATATCAGGAACTAGATAATTACATTTTAAATGCATTTTATTTGTCAGAAAACTATAAACGTTTCCGGATTTTGCTAATCATTTTTTTCATTCCTGCAGAAGGTGCCAAAATAAACTAATTTAGGAAAGAGGTTTTAGAAGCTCCCCTCATATAATAAATGTTGTGAGTAGTATTGATTTAAATGGACAATAGATGGACAATAGACATCTGCAAACAATAGGTTATGTAAACAGTGTATCTGAGTGTACCATATCAAATGAAACTCATGTATTTTTTTTTTTTGCTATCTTCTGCAGACTGGAAAAAATGAACATCAGAATCCAGTTAAGTTTAAATTTTCTGAAACATAGACTACATATAACTTATATATATATAGGTCCTGTCATGCCTTAAAATTGTCCTAGATGCATTAGTTTGTCTGTACTCATAGTAGATTTTGTGGTATAAGCACGGCCATATTTTTCAATTCCTTTTGATGAACCGTAATGCTCGAGTCATCCCAGATGTACTTCTCTGAAATGATAAATAATGTTACTTGATTGTTTATGTTAAAACAAGTGTATTGCGTATTCCAAATCAAAATGAGGTTAACTGTTATTACCAAGTTAATTTTGTAAAATTGTTAAATTACTGTTCATGCAATATTTGACTTCTGACATCTGTTAAGCTTGATTGTGGATGAACGGACATTTGCAGTAATACCCTTTTGTTGTTCTGTAGCTGTACCCAGGGATACCTGTAATCACTATTATGCATAAATGTATTTTAAAGTAATATAATTTGTTAAGGAAACGACCATTTAACTTCAAGATGGGGTGGGGGTTATGTTTTTTTTCCTAAAAATATAATCTGATCCGCAATTTGATGAAAACAAATATTGTGGTCAACCAGATGACAAAAAAATATTCTAAATCCAGATTTTCCCCATACCTTATAGTGTTATATTTGGAAAAAAACAATTTGATTGAAAGTGTCGAGAAACTAAAAAAAAATGTTCCCTCTTTGTGCCCAAAAAAAATATTTCTGACTCGGATAAAAAACGGTAAATCTAATTAGCGTACACATTATTTTGAGATCACCCCTATAGCGTACCTTTATGATTGGTAGTCGTACTTGTACTCGGACTCCGAGTCTCACATGTATAGTAAATCTCTATAATATCAAGTTTGTTGTCCCTGATATATCAATTATTGCTCGAGGCCGGGGTATTTGAATTTCTTTGAAAATTCTGTTTTCTGTAAAGTATAAACACTTTATGACGGGTTATGGGGATAATGGCAGTAAATAATAAACTGTTAACTCTAAAAGGTCAGAGAATTAATATATAAAGATGCATGACTTAACCTCATTTCTAATATAAGATGTAGAAAACGGACAACAATTCTTAATGTGGAGCATAATCTTGTACAGATTTTAGATATAATTTTTTATTATGAAGATTGTTTAATATTTTGACAAGCTGATATATCTTAGAATTGCCTTAAATGTACCGAACGACAACCGATATTCACAAGGGAGCTCTATATAATATAACAGACTTGTTAGACAAAAATGATTACTTGACTGATTACATTTAAAAGATATACCAAAGAAACAGCAACCAAACGACTCAAATAACTAGGCGACATCTAGAGTGCAACATTTCAATATGTGAAGCTCTACATCGCACCGAATCAAACAACGTTAAACCAATAACAGCAAATTTCAATTAATGCGGAAATAAATGTTTACAATTATTTTCATACAATATACTTTCACAATTTTACAACAGGTGCAGGAAATGTTTGAACTTTGACAGTTGTTTAATTCGAACAAAGAAAATCCCACGACAGAAAAACAATCGAAATCACGAGATAGTACTTATAGACGGAAATGTTAAATGAGTGACAAAAATAGATACCAACAATGATACCCAAAAGTCAAGTTTTAAGGACAGATGTATCAACTTTATATACTTTTAACAATGAAGAAAGTTTAACTAAAGCTTTAATTTCCTATCTGAAACTTTGAAGAGGTTATTACATGGAAGTCGGTGCGACTTTATCCACCAGCAGCATATGTCCACAAGCTATGACAATATTTCGGTTACGTGAGGAGACTTTCTTGCTATAAGAGGGTTGATTCATTATGACCTTGAACTATTTTCGACCTTGACGTCTTATTTTCAAAATTACGTCATTGATGATCTAATCACTACAACGTTTTTACAAATAGAGGCAACAATATTATACCGCTGTTCAAACGTCATAAATCAATCGAGAGAAAACAAATCCGGATTACAAACTAAAACCGAGGGAAACACATCAACTATAAGAGGATAACAACGAAAAACATAAACACTGAAGTGCAACAAAAAACAAACGACAATGCAACACACACAGAAACGAACTATAAGATAACAACTGCAATTTTCCTGACAAAATATTCGTTCCCGTGAATTTTAAGAGTTGTTTAACTTTCAAATTTCATCAAGGTCTCTTCTCAGGATATAAGCCATCTGTCTGGCTGGCTTTAAAGTCGACAAGATAACAGGTCAATGTCTTCCAATGAATTTAAGATATGTGGTAATTCTAAAGTACAATGGGTAAATCAATCTTATCTTTGATGTGCCGCATGATCATCCCTTTAAAGTAAGACAGTCCATGCGTGACCAATGGCATTAGATATATCATGCATTTTATTGGCTATTTTCTATCACAATCCAAGCCAGCTAGTAACCTATATTTATTTACGTGTCTGAAGACGAATTTGTATAGAACATTTTGTTAGATATTAATTTCTGAAAATTAAACTAAACTCTAAAACAGACCTTTTCGGAACGTCGGGTTGGGACTTTTTTTTTGGTGTGAATTTGGGATTTACACATATTGGAACTCGGGAATATATGATTAACTTTTCGGGATTCTGGAAAAAAAATACTTCAGCAAACACTGTATGATAATTTTAATTTGTTAAATATTTGCAATTCTTAAAAAATTTCAAAACCAGCAGATTTTTTTTGTATTTCTTCATGTTAAATGACTTAAAAGAAGGGGGATGTACACGACTTCCTAAATTATATGTAAATTTCAACTACGTTACTCACACTTTTAATTTAATACCGAAACAATAAGAGATATCAATATTTTTTTTTATCAAATTCGAATACTGGAAGCTATCTGAAGTCAGTTCGTAGGACCTCAGTTTTAATATAGGCGTGGTAATCCATCACTTGTATCCAATCAACTGTCCTTTATAATAAAGATTGGCGTGCAGTTGAAGTTGAAACATTGTAATTCATATAATGACATTGTAATACTTTTAGGACACAATTACATCAACATCAAAAGGTAACGGATTTTTGTTTAAGCTTACTGTTGTTTTTCTGAAATTGTTTAACATTTCACAGCGGTATAATACTGTTAAATTATTTATCCCCTTATTTTATTGATGTTGTATTTACATTGTATCATAGATCAATTTCATTCGTTCAGTGTTAGTTCACTTGTGTTAATATGTCTTTTGATTGAGTTAAGCCATTTCAATTGATATTTTATAGTATGTCTTTCAATATTGTGATGTTACACTACTGTTTAAGATAAGGGTGAAGGTTTGGTACCATTAAAACGTTTTAACCCGCTGCAATTGTCTGCACCTGTCCTAAGTCAGGAATCTGATGGTCAGTAGTTGTCGTTTTTTGATGTGGTTCATAAGTGTTTCTCGTTTCTCGTTTTTTTTTTATATCGATTAGACCGTTGGTTTTTCCCGTTTGAATGGTTTTACACTAGTAATTCTTGGGGTCCTTTATAGCGTGCTGTTCGGTGTGAACCAAGACTCCGTGTTGAAGACCGTACTTTGACATATTATGGTTTACTTTTATAAATTTTTACTTGGATGGGGAGTTGTCTCATTGGAACTCATACCACATCTTCTTATATCTATTTATTGTAGAAGCTGTGGACTACTTATTAAAAATAAGATTGATTTCGACAAGTTGCTTTGTATGGTTGTAACATATTTTATTTTATGCCTGCCTACGATAGAATGTGGTCTTATATTTTCTGGGCTGTTAGTCCGTCCCATATTTGGTTAAGGTTTTGGTTTAGTAGTTTATTATGAAGGTGTGGTCTCGTCAACTTGTAATTATAGTACGGTGACATGCCAGGTGGATTTTAAAATCTAATGGATCAAAATACCTCACGACAAATTTTCCTCTTATTTTGAAAATACAAATAATAATTTTTGAAAACTGTGGACAAAGGTCAAAAAGGGGGCTTTTTTAAAATCACATTTTTTGGACAATTTCTCGGTGTTCCCTTATGATAACTGAGAAAAATTTCTATGGAATCAAACTCTGGGACTGTTGCACACATTCAGCTTGTCCTATTTATTTCTGATTGCCAGAGATTAGTGATGTATACTCTGTACCCCCCGCTTCCAACATATACGAAAATGAAGAAAAAAATATCTACGGAGAGTATCGACAAAAATATTTATATTTAATAATTAGCTATGCAATAATATATATCAACATATAAAGATATTAACATTTTGTTAACATGCCATAAAGAAGAACGGATAAATAATTACTGTAATGTTAACATCTGATCACTTTTTCAATAAAAAAATGATGAAATTCATTATTAAATATTTAAACCCAAAAGAATTTTGGAACTATAAACTAGAGTCTTGATGCATAAATGTCGGCATGAACACGATAGCATATGAAGTTTTTTTTTATGTAAATTGGTCAATCAGTACAAGAGCAATAGCATATTGAAAACTCGTTTGCCTTTTTTTATAAAACAACACAAAAAATGGAATCTATAGCAGACTTGACTCATACCACATCCTCTTATTTATATTGACTAAAACCGATTGAGAAATATTGGGCATTGGGATAAATGTTCAATCATCATCATTATGTTCGTAGCATACGAAAGATTTGATACAAATATAGTTTTGTCTTTACATGACAATAAGGTCCTGTAAAAAGTCAGAGGACATTGGATTTAAAATATACTAGAGCTATGGAGCTATTCCCCATATCCATAGTCCAAAGGTGATCTAAGTGGTGGTTTGGTAATGTAAGCATTCGTCCAGAAGTACACTTAGAGTGAAACTAGAAGAATGTTCTGTATGAATGATGCCTCTCAAGGAGGTAGTATCACTAAGGAAGCTTCCTTAGATAGCTCCGACTTCACTCTTGAGTTTATTGAGATCACCATTTTCTGATTGTGAATTGCTATCATTCTAACCAAAAGTTATCTAGAGATTTCTTGAATTACCAGACACGCAGAAACGAAAGAAATGAAATAATAAAAATTCGCCTAATTGTTTATTTTTTTTTAGTTTTTTTCCATGGTGCCGCAGTTCGAACTACACCCTCTCCCTACTCGCTGAAAATAACAATCTTTAATCACGAATTGACTGGATGCAAATGCAAACCATGATAGTTATCTTTATTGTTCCTATACATGGATTCTGGGTTTTTATAAAGAAAACTATCAGTATACAAGTTCGACGTTTTGTTTCGTCAATTTCTTTAAGTACATAAAACGATGATAATGCAAACGACAAAGATAAACATTTAGAGAAATGTAAATTAGATAATAATAATTAAAGGTGTTTTTTTTTATACAAAATAAGCTTACTTATTAAGTATGTGAAGTTAGCTGCCGGTTCGTTATTCGTTCAAATTTTCTTAGATGAAAGTACTTAAAATTGAAACAATCAATAATATTACAAGCATGATCGTAATTATAGTTAAAAGGAGTAAAAAGAGATGTACTAGGAAATCTGTTTGTGACCAATCCAAGTTAGCGTAAAATCGTATCAAATATAAACGCTTCTGTGAATCGAATAATCCTTTTTATGAATTGTATATTATTATTAGTTAAATTCAACCAAATATGTACATTTAAAAGATGATTTGTCAAGATACAAAAACAAACGACCTCTTACGTACGATTTGAAAATATCAATAGAAACAACTAAGCCGAAAAAAAGATACTTTCGATTGAATTAATATTCAAAATATATACAGATATAAGGACCAATGGTTTTGCTATATCTTTCTGATCTCTCAATCTTCATAATATTATGCATATCGTTAGTTAATATAAAAATACAAATGGCATCAAAAGTAATTTAGGTAAATTTCTCGTCTTCTGTGTTTACAAAGGTCTCAAAGTACCAGTTTGAAATTCAAATTATATAGTGAAAACCTACCAGAGACTGAGATCCCCCTAATCTTTCAATGTCCACAAAGTTTTATAACCTGATAGACAACGTATATATACAGATCCTGTCAAAAGGAATTCCACCAGAGAAATTTCATCTTCGATATGTCACTAGTAACGGTTTTTACTACTGAAACGGTCATTTTAAACTGAACAACTCTTGAATGCCTGAATTTACTGCAAGGAAAAATGTCAAGACCTTTTTCAGTTGTCCAGTACATGTTCAGTACACTGGTTACCTCGGGTAATTAAGTATCGATCAGTACTGGTTCGGGTTAGTAAGAAAAAATGCTTTGCGTTCGAATCAGTAGAGTTAAGTACGTTTTAGATCATGTCAGTTTATTGATAGAATTGTTGTCCAGTAGTGTTCAGTGTATCAAAATAATATACGGATTGCTTCCCTTTGGTAAGCAGAGAGTCAACAAAAGGAAATCAAAATAAAAAATTGATGAATAACTAAATAAACACATATACTTTTTTTATTAGAGCAATAATCGGCAACTGTATTGTATACATGTTTTTGTTTTGGACATCATTGTCATGTGTTTCGTGTGATTAAATTTATAAAAAAATGATAACTGTCATAATATTTTTCTATAATCAAATGAAAAATATAATTTCTTTTGATATTGTTACGCAGTATATATATCGTGTATATTGAAGACTGTATATTGAATTCGGTAGCTCATTCGTATAAATGTTAGAATGAAGTAGAATCCCGATACCTTCCGAAAATATCCACGCTATGATTTCGCGCCATTTGTCATTGGATAATTATTTGCAGTGTCTGATTGAAGTAACGTAACTACATTGTTTGAAGATGTTTTGATAGTTTTGATGTATTGACAAACATTCCTAGCTATTCACGATTGTTTGTTTGAATTGTGAAATAACTCCTTGAATGATAATTAAATGTTGATACGGACGACCAGACCGATCATTGTCATAAAAAGGGGGGTTTAGTTATACAGCTCTTCATTGAAATCCCTGTTCTATGACCTTGACATTTAAAACAAAATAATCTTAAATAAACAGCTGATCATTTCAAGCATTAATAGTATGAAATTTAGCCTCAGCATCAAAATAATCGGGATGGTATTTTATCAGAGGGTTGGACAGGGGGTCTGTGATTCCCACTTCCCTACCCCCCCCCCCCCCCCCCCCATATCCCCCCCCCCCCCACCTTTCCTTCTCCAAACTTCTACTTCCTCCCCTTACACCAAAATGAAAATCTGTCTAGAATTTTTCCAGAATTATCCCAATTTTACTGCCCCTCTTCCCACCTCTGACTCCCACTTCCCGTCTCTCCTTGCAAGTTGAATCTGTATATAATTTAACAATATTTAAGAACTTTTAAACAGGTGCATATAACACCGTCTCCTTTTCCACTCGGGATATATTGACAGCCAAGGTTCCGTGTTGAAGAGCGTTCTTTGACCTATAATAAATTTTGACTTGGATGGAGAGTTGTCTCATTGGCACTCATACCACATCTTCTTATATCTATATCCATGTATAACCTGGTCAAAGTGCCCGATTATAATCAGCTGGGGCGTGGCGGGCGTGCGCCTCCCTTAAATTTGCAAAGCATGGGTTGTCCTCAGCTTAATAAAGAATATTTCGATAATTTTACCTCGGCGAAAAAATTTAAGTTTACGCCCACTATTTGACATATTATTTGAAATGTATACATGTGTATAGCAAGTTTTCTGATATTTCAAAAGTACTGTGCCTTTCAACTTTGATTTTTTTGGGCCAAACTTTTATTGAATTAAAGTAGACGTACATGATGTAGGGTACATATAAATGAGATATCAACCAAACGAGAAAAATAACCAAGAGGGCAACCTCAAACTTCAACAACTGACAGATCTTTATACAAACAGATCTAAATATATATGTATGTTGTGAATAAAATTATTGGCAATCATACCACATCATCTCATTTCTGTAAAGGTGTGTTTTAAACACAAAAAACTCCAAATAACTAGTCAAAAAATAAGATTTGACTTATTACTACGCCTAGCGAGGTTTCTACCTTTGGACAGGTACATTAACATGGAAGTTTGGTTGTGTTGAACAGATCTCAACCTTTTTAATCTAAGTAGACTAACAGAACATGCATAACAGAAAATAAAATAAAAACAAGTACCGGAACAGCACTTTACTCTTGTATGCTTATGGTTTTGCTTCAAAGCATTTTTGGTGTTAAAAATATCCTTTCCTACACCATTTTGTGCACACTTTACTGTTATATTTTTATTCCAATAATACAGGTACAAGTATATAATATATTTACTGAATATAAATTAATGACCAGGAAATTTGAAATTAGAATAGGAAATAATCAGGGAGTCAACAATGCATTTGTTATAATCAGAAACTATAGGTAATAAACAGATGTCAACAAAGCAGTTAATTGCCTGCAGGGGTGAATTTCTAACTGTCATAGGTATTGCAGATGACTTCAATGATTTTCACAAATGTATATCTGCCCCCTTGTTTTTAACATGTTCAAGTGATTTTTGGGGATATTCAAAACAAGATAAAAAGGCAGAAATATAAAGCAACATGATGTACTTTTATTCTTGTATTTTGTTAAAGAAATGTAGTTTTATAAAGATTATTTGGGTATTTATTAATACACCAAAACATTGGTGATAATTGCAAAGCATTAATTAATACAATTGTAATGCATAAGAAGATCAAACACAAATGTAAAAAGAAACTCAGGTTTTACTGCTAAATTTTACAAGGAAATGATAGCTATTTTAGTTGGTTGACTTGAGGCAAAGTTTTCCTATAACCAGAGGCAGATTTTTTCTTTGGGAGGGGGCAGACAGAGTGTAACTTTTATAAAAATCCGCATAGGGAAAAATAAAATTTGCTAACCCAAATTTGAAGATAGAAAATAAAAGGATATGGAGTAAATGTACATAGGACCAAATCGCACACAATATATAGAAAACATAGAAAATTATCAATGAACAGGGCTTTTATTCCTGTTCTTCATCTTGACAGTTGATGTAGGGTCTTTAACAATGAACTAATCAATCATACCCTACAACAAAGTCAAGACGGTCCCTAGCGTCGACTTAAGCGGTACTATTGATAAAAATAAACCACAGTTCACCGTCTTGCTCCCCTCCCGCCTCGGAGTGCCAACTTGTGCGATGCTTGTGTACGACGGTTCTCCAGTCGAAAGCATCAGGGATACAATAAAAGTGCAGTAATTTTGATAGACATTGATCGCCGCTAAAATATGCTAAAATTATTGTGCAAAATTTGAGACGAGTTATATAATTATATACATATACATATATATATAAAGACAATTTTATATATTCTAGCACTTGACAAAGTCCAAAGCAAAAGAATAAGGAATTTTCTGTAATTTATTTACTATAACATTAGACAAAAGGTCAATTTAAAGATGTTAATTAAAAAAGAAATCACCTGATGGAAGATGGTCTAGATGTAGTTAACAGAAAAGAGAATGGAAAAAATGCACAGTAAAGTGCAAAAAAAAAAAAATATGCGAAAAAATGGGGTGCTGAAATATGTAAATAAGAATGAAGTTAAATCATTAAAGATCTAAAAAATTAAAGAATACAGAAATCAGTCAGGGGAGTTACATGTACAAGTGATTTTTAAAATCACTTATTTGCGTGATTTTTTAGTTTTGCATAGAAACATAGCGATCGGTAAAGTAAATTGAAAATTTGAATTTCCCGCAATTTGTAGCTCGTTGTAATCTCGCGAGATTTTGCGGAAACCATGTGGTTTTCCAAAGATATGGTGGGAAAATAATGTTAACATTGACAAGATAAGGAGTTAACAAAAATTGCTTGAAAATGACTAAAAATAGCCTTGAAATATAATTAGTCTGGGGATTTTATAAGATTTTTGCTGATACTGTGAATATTTCTCCGATAAACTTCAACATTTAAACTACATTTTGACGTTGAAAAATATACTTACTCTCGATTGAAATGCAAGTACTCGCGTGGTCAGAAATTTGGACCTTCTGAAGATTGGAAATCACGCCAATATGGATATTTTTTATTCAGGTACAAAAGATTATTTCAGCAAGTGATTTTTTGGAATGGAATTAACTTAAACGGGATTAACTCCTGACGACTTAAAAAGTCTAAACAATTTCCCCATGTATGTTTGTCAGAATGTCAGAAATTATTTTTGGCACGATAAAATAAATATAAAATCATTGTGTGTTTTCTTTTTTTATTATAACTTCACACTGCAAACGGAAATATTAAGTATTTATTTGATAAAAACAGACTTAATAAAGCAGATCTTTATGAACAAACTTCGTAACAACAAACATGCCAAGATGATTTTTTTTTACCAGAGATGGTAAACAAATAACTTGCACATTTATCTACAAGTGTATTTTTTATATAGTTTATTACATGCAGTTGTATAAATTGTGCATATCATGTACTACATGTACTATGTGTTTCAGGAAAAATAAACAGATAAACAGTAGCAAATATAGACTGCATTAGGCATTAAATGTTCTATTACATTATCATGCATATTTCATATTTGTTGTTTTTATAAGTCCTCTAACTACCGAGGAAGTCAAAGGGGACTTTAGGTTCGCACTCCGTCCGTCTGTCTGTCCATCCGTCGGTCCGGCAAATCAGTTTTCCGCAAATATTGATTTGATATTTGGTATATAGTTTTATCATGACAAGTTACAGATCATGTTCGAATATTGTTCCGGTCTGATTATTTTGTGCAGAGTTATGGTCGTTGGACTTAGAAATTTCACTCAAATATTCATGTTTCCAAACTTTTTTTGGTCAAGCTTGAAGATATTGATTTTTTTCAAATTGATAATTGGTATATAGTTTTATCTTGACAAGTTACAGATAAGTTTGAATTTTGTTCCAGTTTGTGCAATGATCCTTGGACTTGGAAAATTCACTCAAATAATCAGTTTTCCTCACTTTGTTTCGTCATGCTTGAAGACGGACGGCCTAAAGTATCACTGTTAAAAAAAAAATGGTCGTAAATTAAGGTATAAGGGCTCAGGGCGTTGGCAAGATCTTCTTGATCTCTCAATCTTCATAATATTACGCATATAGTTAGTTATTAGTAATGTATAGATACAAATGAAATCAAAAGTAATTCAGGTAAACTTCTGATCTTCTATGTTTACGAAGGGCACAAAGTGCCTGTTTGATATTCAAAATATACAGTGAAAACCAAGAGGAGAACTCTGAAAATACATTGAGACTACCGTATTCTTTCAATGTCCAAAAAACTTGATGATCTTTAGAAATAAGAAAATGTATAGATCCTATGAAAAGAATTTTCCTGAAAAATGTCATCTTCGATATCTATGGAGGGCTTAAAGTATCACTTTTGGGCTATATCTTCCTGATCTCTTAATCTTCACAATATAATGCTTATAGTAAGTTAATAAATAGATACAAATGACGTCAAAAGTAATGCGGGTAAACTTCCCGTCTTCTATGTTAACGGGGAGTTCATAGTGTCAGTTAGATATTCAAAATACATGCATGTCTAGTATAAAACATACCAGACCGCTAAATAAACAATGATACGTCATTATCTTTTAATGTCCATTAAATTTAATGATCTTTTAGACAATTTATATATACAGATCCTACCAAAAGGAGTTCCCAATAGAATGTCATCTTTGATATGTATAGAGGGCTTAAAATGTCACTTTTCAAAAAAAATCGTCGTTCATTAAGGTATAAGGGCCCAGGGCGTTGGCAATATCTTCTCGATCTATCTATCTTCATCATTTTATGCATATAGTTAGTTATTAGTGATATATAGATACAAATGACATCAAAAGTAATTCAGGTAAACTTCTGATCTTCTATGTTTACGGAGGGTTTTAAGTGCCAGTTTGATATTTAAAATAAATAGTGAAAACCTAGAGGAGACCGCTGAAAATACAATGAGACCACAGTATTCTTTCAATGTCCAAAAAACTTGATGATCTTTAGAAACAAGAAAATGTATAGATCCTATGAAAAGAAATTTCCTGAAAAAAGTCATCTTCGATATCTATGGAGGGCTTAAAGTATCACTTTTGGGCTATATCTTCCTGGTCTCAATCGTTATAATAGTATGCATATAGTAAGTTAATATAAAGGTACAAATGACGTCCAAATTAATTCGGGTAAACTTCTCGTCTTCTATGTTAACGGGGAGTTCATAGTGTCAGTTAGATATTCAAAATATATACATGTGTAGTATAAAATATACAAGACCGCTGAATAAACAATGATACGTCTTTATCTTGTAAAGTCCATGAAATTTAATTATCTTTTAGACAATGTATATATACAGATCCTACCAAAAGGAGTTCCCAACAAAATGTCATCTTCGATATGTATAGAGGGCTTAAAATGTCACTTTTCAAATACAAATCGTCGTTAATTAAGGTATAAGGGCCCAGGGCGTTGGCAATATCTTCTCGATCTATCTATCTTCATAATTCTATGCATGTAGGTTGCATTTCTGTAAATATTGGCAATGTATTTTCCCATAGGAACTCCCTTTACAGCTAAAACTGTACCACTTTTACTATGAAGTTTTGAAAAAAATCATATCATAGAATGGAAAGTTCATATGCACTACTATTTTTTTCAAAGGTCAAAATATAGGGCTGTGCGTTATATTTTCAACGTTTATATGCTCCGAACTTCCAAGAGTTTAAACTAACACTAAATGTCTTAACTGCCCCTACCTCGACTCTAGGGTTACTACAGATCAATATAAACAATATACACATGTATATATACTGGTAACATTCCCAAGGTATGTGTCTATGAGATGCAACATAGAGATCATAACTGGGAACCAGTATGTAAACAAAATTAATTATCTATGAGTATTCTGTATCTCCCAAAAAAGAGGCGTGGTTTGAGAAACAGCTGTATTTACAAAGTGCAACCTATACTTAGTTATAAGTAATATATAGTTACAAACGACATCAAAGGTAATTCAGGTAAACTTCTGATCTTCTATGTATACGGATGGTTTAAAGTGCCAGTTTGATATTTAAAATAAATAGTGAAAACCTAGAGGAGACTGCTGAAAATATAATGAGACCACACTATTCTTTCAATGTCCATGACATTTGAAGATCTTTTAGAATACGTATATATACAGATTCTTTCAAAAGGAATTCCAAGAAAAAAATGTATGGAGGGCTTAAAATGTCACTGTTCAATTAACAATCGTCGAAAATTCAGGTATATTGGACCTTCTTCATCTCTCATTTTCATAGTGTTATGCATTCATTTAGTTGATATATAGATACAAATGATATCAAAAGTAATTCGGGTACACTTTCGTCTTCTATGTTTACGAAAGGGTTAAAGTGCCAGTTTGATATTCAAAATATATGATGAAAACCTACCAGAGACTTCTGAAAATGCAATGCGAGCACCCTATTCTTTCAATGTCTAAACAAATTTAACGATCTTTTAGAATACGTATACTGTAAATTTAGAAATTATTGCGTGCATTTATTATTGCGATATTTTCATTTTAGACTAAAATGCGATTTTAATTTTTGCGATATTGAGAAAAATCCTGTTTAATTCATATAAAAAATGTCAAAATGCGAGTTTAAATTATTGCGATTATAACCCTGTCGCATTTTTCGCAATTATAAAAACATCGCAATAATTTCTGAATTTACAGTATATACAGATCCTATCATAAGAAATATCAGAAAAATGTTATCTTTGATATGTATGGAGGGCTTAACGTATCACTTTTGGGCTATATATTCCTGATCTCTCAACCTTCATATTATGCATATAGTAAGTTAATATATAAATAAAATTGACATAAAAAATAATTTAGGTAAACTTCTCGTCTTCTATGTTTACGGAGGTCTCAAAAAGCATTTTGATTTTCAAAATATATAGTTAAAAATCTACAGGAGACTGCTGAAAACATAATGAGACCACCCTATTCTTTCAATGTCCATAACATTTGATGATCTTTTAGAATACGTATATATACAGATCCTATCAAAAGGAATTCCAAGGACATGTCATCTTTTATATATATGGAGGACTTAAAATGTCACTGTTCAATTGAAAATCTTCGACAATTCATGTATTTTGGACAAGAGGATTGTCTTGACCGTCTTGATCTCTCAATGTTCATACTTTTGTGCATATATTTAGTTAATATATAGACATTAGATACAAATGACATCCAAATGAATTCGGGTAAACTTCTCGTCTTCTATGTTTACGGAGGGATCAAAGTGCCAGTTTGATATACAACATATATAGTGAAATTCAACCGGAGACCGCTGAAAATACAGTGAGACCACCCGAATCTTTCAATGTCCATAACATTTGATGATCTTTTAGAACACGTTTATGTACAGATCCTACCAAAAATAGTTCCAAGAAAAATGACATCTTCGATATGTATACTAGACTTAACGTATCACCTTTCGGCTATATCTTCCTGATCTCTCAATCTTCATGAAATTTTGTATATAGTAAGATTATATATCGATACAAATGACATCAAAAGTATTTCTAGTAAACTGGTGGTCTTCTATGTTTACGGAGGGCTCAAAGTGCCAATTTTATATTCAAAATATATAGTGAAAACCTACCAGAGACCGCTGAAAATACAATGAGACCACCCTGTTCTTTCAATGTCCATAAAATTGATGATCTTTAAGAATACGTATATATACAGATCATATCATCAAGAATTCCCACAAAAAATTCATCTTTTATAAGTACACATGGCTTAAAGTATCACTGTTGGGCTATATATTCGTTATCATTCAATCTTCATAATAGTATGCATATAGTAAAGTAATATATAGATGCATATGAAATCAAAAGTAATTCAAGTAAACTGCTCGTCTTCTATGTTTACGTTGGCTTAAAGTATCAGTTTGATATTCAAAATATATAGTGAAAACCTACCGAAGACCGCTGAAAATACAATAAGACCATCGAATCCTTTCAATGTCCATAACATTTGACGATCCTTTAGAATACGTATATATACAGATCCTACAACAAAAATACTCAGAAAAATGCCATCTTGAATATGTATGACGGGATTAAAGTGTCACTGTTCAATGAACAATCATCGAACATTCAGGTATATTGGACAAGGGCATTGGCTAGACCTTCTAAATCTTTCAATGATCATACTATTATGCATATATCTAGTAAATATATAGATACACATGACATGAAACATAAGTTGGGTAAACTTCTCGTCTTCTATGTTTACAAAGGGCTCAAAGTGCCAGTTTGATATTCAAAATTTATAGTGAAAACCTACAGGAGGCCGCTAAAAATACAATAAGACCATCGTTTTATTTCAAAGTCACTAACATTTGATGATCTTTAGAATACATTTATGTACAGATCCTATCAAAAGGAGTTTCAAGAAAAAAATCATCTTCGATATGTACGGAGGGCTTAGAGTATCACTTTTTTGCAATATTTTCCTGGTCTCTCAATCTTCATAGTATTATGCATAAAGTACGTTGATAAATAGATACAAATGACATCAAAGTAATTCATGTAAACTATTGGCCTTCTATGTTTACGGAGAGCTCAAAGTACCAGTTTGCTATTCAAAATATATAGTGTTATCACCGGAGACTGCTGATAATACAATAATACCACCCTAATCTTTTAATGTCGATAAGAATAACTAATCTTTTAGAGTACGTATATATACAGATCGTATCAAAATGAATTCCCGTAAAAATGTCGTCTTTGATATGTATGGAAGGCTCAAAGTGTCACTGTTCAATTGAAAATCGTCGAAAATTTAAGTATGAGGACCTAAGGCGTCGGCTAGACCTTCTTGATCTCTCAATTTTCATAACATTTTACATATAGTAAGTTAATATATGGATACAAACGACATGAAAAGTAATTCAGGTAAAGTTTTGATCTTCTATGTTTACGGAGGGCTCAACATACCAGTTTGGTATTCAAGATATATAGTGAAAACCTATCGGAGACCTCTGAAAATACAGTGAGACCATCGTATTATCTTAATGTCCATGACTTTGCTGATCTTTTAGAAAACGTATATATACAGATCCTATCAAACGGAGTTTCCAGAAAAAATCATCTTCGATATGTACGGATTGCTTAAAGGTCACTGGGAAAGAGTTCCATATGGCACCCCACGGAATAAACTGAAATACATTATTGTCTTCTTTTAGTATGGTGGGGGTGCCATATGGAACTCTTACCAAAGTAATTCATGCACCCTTCTGGTCTTCTTTGTTTACGAAGGGCTCCAAGTGCCAGTTTAATATTTAAAATATATAGTGAAAACCTAATAGAGCCCGCTGAAATTACAATGAGACTACCTAATTCTTTCAATGTCCATAACATTTGATGATCTTTTAGAACACGTATACATACAGATCCTATCAAAAGTAATATCACGAAAAATGTCATCTTCGATATTTATGGAGGGCTTATAGTTTCATATTTGGGCTATATCTTCCTGGTCTTTCAACCTTCTTAATATTATGCATATAGTAAGTTAATACATAGATACAAATGATATCAAAATTAATTCAGCTAAACTTCTGGTCTTCTATGTTTACGGAGGGCTCAAATTGCCAGTTTGATATTCAAAATATATAGTGGAAATCTAGCGGAGACTGCTCAGATGTCGGTGACACACCACTGGTCTATCAATGTTCATGAACTTGAATGTACTTTTAGACACTGTTTATATACATATCGTATTAAAAGGATGTCACAGGATAATGTTTTCCTTGATATCTATGGAGGGCTTAATCGTCACATTTCAGCTAAAATCGCCGAAAATTCAGGGAAAAGGGCGAAGGGCGATAGCTAGACCTCCCTGATCTCTCAATCTTCATGTTGTATGCAGACAGTTAGTTAAAATAAAGATACAAATGATGTCAAAGTAATTTTGGGTAAACCTCTTGTCTTCTTTGTTTACGGAGAATTCAAAGTGCCAGTTTGATAATCGATAATCGCCCCTTAACCTGCCGATCTGTAGCAACAGAGTTACCGACACTTATGATGAGTGATGAAAAAAGTCACAGGAAAAAAAGTTACGGAAAAAAGTAAGGAATAAAATGTCACAGAAAAAAAAGGAAACGGAAATAAGGTCACAGAAAAAAAAAAGGAAACGGAAATAAGGTCACAGGAAATAGAGTCACACTAATGAGAACACAAAAAATAGTTTAATTGGTGTATATTTTGAATTGTTTTAATACATTTTTTTAATAGATTATCATTAACATGTAGACAGAAACATATTGTTATATGAACAGTGGATAAAAGTCACTTGAAAAAAGTCAAGGAGAAAAGTCACGAAAAAAGTCGCAATAATAATGAAGATAAAATAGATAGTTTGATTTGAAATTCATTTTTAGTTTTCTTTTATTTTTTGGAAAAGATTTAAAATAAAATCCAGAAAATGTCATTTCTTTTCTCTTCTATAATCTTTATAAAGAAATTTATTATGCTATCTTTTGTTTACTAAAATATTTCTAAATCAATGGTTTGATATTTAAAATGTTTTAAAGTGTTACATTCCGTCTACATGGTCTAGATAGGAAATAATTGACAGACAATGTGAAAGTAAAATGAAGCCTGCTATTAAGTCTTATAATCTCTCTTTCGTATTGTTGTAAAAACTTGACATGTTCATGATCCACATATTATTTGTTTAAGAATAAAAAGTGAAAGTGCATTCATTTGCAGTAAATACAATCATGAAACACAACAAAACATTGACCATATGGTCAACCCATGCACCATGTATTCTAACTTTGAGTTAGTCTTGAGCAAATAAATTCCAAACTTGCTACCAGGGCTACATGTACATTGTACACATAACATTCTGCAAGAACGAACAATCAGTAATGGAAGGGTGTAAAGCGGTCTAGCACAGGAAGTTAAGTTCTCTTTCTACCATACATTGTACTTCAAAACCTTACTTCAGGCCAGCCACACAACCATGCCCCAAGTGACATTAGTATTAGATAGAACAAAGCCAGAAATGCCTTGAAAAACCAGTTCAATAACACAAGATCTAGAGATAAGCCTTTCCAGAATTTTGGTCAGGAGAGACTTTTTTCCTTTTGACTTTTTTTCTGTTTACCGAGTGATAAGGTTTCGTATGATTGCAAATGACCTCAGGGCGCGACTAGGTGACATTGAGACTTTCCTGATCTTCCATACATTTGAGTAAAAGTTAGGCAAAATTTCAGTTACAGTTTGGCTAGGCATCAATTCTAATACTATTATTAAGATGTCCTTTAAGTTTTTCACTACAGATATGTTCGGTGGCATAAAAGTGTCAATTTCTTTATCAAAAGAAACGAAAAACAACCGGAACAGGGAACGTGCGTTGAATACACCTCGCTATCTTTCAGACGTCATCAAATTTATCTTGATGTCAAATTTTATCTAACTATACATGCTATATGCATAATATGAAAATTGACAGACAAGGAAGATCAAGCTAACGCCCTTGGCCCTTATACCTGAATTTTCGACGTTTTTCTGTCCAAAGTGACAATTTGAGCCCTCCATGCATATCGAAGATGACATTTTTATGGGAATTCCTTTTGAAAAGATCGGTATATATACGTATAATAATTGATTGTAAAATTTAATGGACATTTGAATACTACTAGGCTGGTCTCACTTTTCAGCGGTAGGTTTTCACTATATATTTTGAATATCAAACTAGCACTTTGAGCCCTTCGTAAACATAAAAGACGAAGAATTTAACCGAACTACTTTTGATGCTCATTTGTATCTATATATTGACTATATATGCATAATATAATGAAGATTTTGAGATCGGGAAGATCTAGCCAACGCCCTTGGCCCTTGTACCTGAATTTTGACCATTTTAATGGAAAAGTGCAACAATCACGAGTTGGTTGACCGTTATGGAATAACCGTTTCACAGATGATATCGGATATGGTCCTTATGTCGTTACTACAATACCCTTCCTTTTTCACGAATGTGACCTACCGAATTAGACTATTTACCGGATTTGTAATAACATAAGTAACACGACGGGTGCCACATGTGGAGCAGGATCTGCTTACTCTTCCGGAGCACCTGAGATCACCCTCAGTTTTTGGTGGGGTTCGTGTTGTATAGTCTTTAGTTTTCTTTGTTGTGTCATCTGTACAATTATTTGTCTGTTTGTCTTTTTATTTTCGGCCATGGCATTGTCAGTTTGTTTTCGATCTATGAGTTTGACTGTCCCTCTGGTATCTTTCGTCCCCCTTTTAAGCCCTCGATACATATCGAAGATGACATTTTGCTGGGAATTCCTCTGGTAGAATCTATCTATAATTTTATATGTAATCTGAATGATTTTAAAATTTTATGGACATTAAAAGACTAGGTTGGTCTCATTGTATTTTCAACGGTCTTCAATAGGTTTTCATTACATATTTTAAATATCTCCGTCAAAAAAGAAGATAAGAAGTTAGCCAGAATTACTTTTGATATCATTTGTATATATATATTTACTGACTTTATGCATAATATTATGAAGATTGAGAGATCAGGAAGAACTAGCAAACGCACTGGGCCTTTATACCTAAATTTTTAAACGATGTTTAATTGGAAAGTGACACTTTAAGCCCTCCATACATATTGCAGATGACTTTATTCTGGAAATTCCTTGTGGTAGGATCTGTATATAGACGTAATCTAAAGATCAATAAATTGTATGGACATTGAAATATTAAGGAGTCTCATGGTAATTTAGGCGGTCTTTGGTAGGTTTTCACTATATATTTTGAATTTCAAATAAGTACTGTGAGCCCTCTGTAATCATTGAAGACGAGGAGTTTACCCAACTTACGTTTCATTTCATTTGTTTCTAAACATTAACTAATTATATGCCATAGGATAATATTAGGAAGATTGAGAGACCAGGAACATGTAGCCAACGCCCTGGGCCCTTATACCTGAATTTTCGACGATTTTTAATACATATGACAGTTTTAATGGAATTCCTTTGGTAGGTTCTGTCCATATACGTAATCTTAAAGTTCATTAAATTGTGAACATCGTATGATTAGGACGTCTTATTGTATTTTCCGTAAACATAGAAGACGAAACGTTTACCTTAATTACGTTTGATGTCATTCCTATATATATATTAACTTACTATATGCATAATATTATGAAGATTGAGAGATTATGCAGATATAGCCCAAAGATGAAACTTTAAGCCCTCCATACATATCGAAGATGAAATTTTTCTGGGAAAAACTATTGGTAGGATCTGTATATATATGTATTCTAAAAGATGATCAAAGTTTGCCCGAATTAATGTTGATGTCATTTGTATATATATATTAATTTACTATATGCATAATATTATGAAGATTGAGAGATCAGGCAGATCTAATCAACGCCCTTGGCATTTAATTCTGAATTTTCGACGATGTTTAATTGAAAAGTGACACTTTAAGCCCTCCATGCATATCGAAATTCACATCTATCTGAGAATTCCTTTCAAAAATATCTATATATATGTGTACTTGAAAAGATCATTCAATTTGATGAACCCTGAAAGAAAAGGGTGGTCTCACAGTCATTTTAGCTATCTCCGCTATGTTTTCACTTTATATTTTGAATATAAAACTGGCACTTTGAACCCTCTGTAAACATAGAAGACACGATGTTTACCTACATTCCAGTTGATGTCATTTTTTTCTTTATATTAACTAACTATCTGCATAATATCATGAAGATTGAGAGATCAGGGAGGTCTAGCCATCACCCTGTGCCCTATTACCTGTATTTTCGAAGATTCTTAGCTGAAAAGTGACAATTTAAGCCCTCCATCGATATCGAAGATAACATTATTCTATGATATCCTTTTGATACGATTTGTATATATTCATCTGTTAAAAGTTTTTTTCAATTTCATGGACCAGGGGGTCTCACCGTCATTCAAGTGGTCACCGCTAGGTTTTCACTATGTGTTTTATATATCAAACTGCCACTTTGAACCCTCTGTAAACATAGAAGACAAGAAGTTTACCCAAATTACTTTTGATGTCATTTGTATCTTTATATTAACTATCAATCTGCATAAAACAATGAAGACTGAAAGATCACCGGTGTTGAAATATACGGAATGAATGAATGACCTCGGAAAACTTAGTTGCAGAGGAAAGTAAATGTCTTCTGTGATTTTTCTTTTACAACTTGTTTTATTCGGAATCAGAGCTAGAAAAACACTGAATGCTCTCATTGGTTTTTGATTATTTTAAGTAATGAATTTGTGATATTGTATTTGTTTTGTTTTTATTGTTTCCGTTTGCAACTATTTAAACGGAATACAGTGTTGCATAAAAGGTAGAATATACAATTTTCAGATAACTTGCGTTAAACGGTACTCTAAATTCATTTGGTTATTTCAAAAATCAATATTTCAAAAGTTATCCCATGTCACGATGTAGTTCAGTATTAAACTAAACTTAACTAACAATTCAAACTAGAGGCTGTTAAGAATATGCGTTGCTCGTCTTTATCTTTGTGCTCTGAAACAATGACCACTCTTCAACAGTATAGACTAGAAAATGCTTCCTCACTAAATCCTTTTTTTTTGTATCTTGTGTTGTTGGTAATTATTTTTACGTTTCTCTCTACTATAATCATAGTTTTAAAACGCATACGTTAGTAAAGCTTGTCATTTAAGGGCTTGGTTCCTATCTTCTTTGTTGAATTATTGTCAAGATCTTGTCGTTCTTTATGTATAATATTTCTTGCCAAAAAAACAGAAAAATGTGTATACATCATTAATGAGCAAATCATGATATACGGAATCAACTTACACTTTTGGATGTACGGACCACGACATACGACGGAAGCCAAATAATTACAAAAGTGCATAATAACCATTTGAAATAGATTAGCTTAAAACTAATAGAAAACAAATATAAATAGGAATTTATGTTGTGCATGAGTTTGAAACATTTGGATGAGGCAAACTTAAGTTATAGTGCGGAAACAAAAAAAAAATGCAATTTTCCAAGATATAAAGGAGCATGACTTTAGAACCGTTAGTGACTTGCTGCCGAGATTCGAACTCTGTCTGCATGTCTTGTTTTTTAGCATTATGTATTAGTTTGATAAACTTTGGATGAGGCAAACTTAAGTTAATGAAAAAAGAAATGCAATTTTCTAAGTTATAAAGGGGCATTACTCTAGAACAGATAGTTACTTGCTGCCCACATTCAACCTCTGTCTGCAAGTCGTACTTCTTAGCATTGTGTATAAGTTTCATAAAATTTGCATGAGGCAAACTTCAGTTAGAGTGCGGAAACGAAAATTGGACGGACGGACGAACGAATGGGCAGAGAGACGAACAGAAGGACGGACGGTCAAGGAAAACACTTAATTGTATCGTTTTAAGAAAGAAAAAAACATCTAAAGAAAAGCAGAAAGAAAATTAAATTAACAAAAACAATATAAACAAATAGACATGTAATAACTAAATATACTATATAGATAGATTTGTCAAAATCAGTTCTAGTGTAACACTACGGTGACAGTAGTTTACCGGTGTTTAAATCACGCTATTCGACGAAAAATAGACAAATCGATGGGAAAAAACCGAGGGAAACGCATGAACTCAAACAGGATCGAAGTCGGGTGCGTCGACAGGGTAAGCCTCTCCTTTTTTGCGTATGCATTACCCGCAATGGCAATCCAAATTAAAATATGTCACAATTAAGACACAGTCGTAGATTACAGAGCACACGACTATTCTGGTATCTAAAGATCTAAGATCCCACAGTAAAGTACATCATATTGCTATATTATCTTCGGTGTTGTTAAAATCAGTGTGGTTATTCAGAAAGAAGATTATTTAAGACAACACAAAATGTGTATCTACATTTCACATTTATGCGGAAAAAGTTCTGTTAAAAGAAATGATGTATTCGATCTTTCAATTCAGAACGAGGAATGGTTGTGTAAACAATAGACAAATCGAAAGTTTGGACTTTATTGCATTAGGTAAAGATTCTGATTGAACCTTTCAGAATAAATCTTTAGAAATTTGAAGAACGCACATCCAACTAATATATCTGGAAAACTCAATATACCTCATCACAATGTCTTTATACCATATTTTACCGTAGAAAGAATGGTGGGAAGATCTTTAGATGTTGGTTAGACGAAAAACTACCGAAAACTGCACTAGATTAGCCTATCTTTTTTTTACATATTTTCTAAAGCTGTCCGTGGAATTGTTATGTAGATTGTTCTAGAACATTTTCTTTAAACAAATTTAATAACCTAGTAACAGAGATATGAATTATATCCGAACGGTGGATATTGTTATCACTATTGACCGTATATCCTTATAACTTTAATATAATTATATCTTTATGATCTTTAACACTGAATAACCAGTAGATAGTTAATATAACCCCGCCACATTCCTTATGTGCCTGTCCCAAGTCAGGAGCCTGTAGTTCAGTGGTTGTCGTTGGTTCAAGTCTGTCATATTTGTTTTTCGTTAATTGTTTTGTTATGAATTAGGCCGTTAGTTTACTCATTGCATCGTTTCATATTTTTGTACCCCCTTTTTAAAAACGACGGATTCAGATCACGACATTCATTACGTGGGTAAAATGAGATTTCGGTCACTTGTTTCAAAATTATTCTATTATAGTAGGTACTGAAGCTTACTGTTCTTTGTCATATATAATTTATTATATTTCATCTCATTGTTTAATTTAGGTCGTTGGTCATTAATTCGTTTAACGAGCATTGTTTTCTGAATTTATAAACGAAGAACTGCAGTAACTGCATTCTTTCTTTGCTTTTTCTTTGTAAATGCGTGTAAAAATTTGTTTTCGCGAGTTTACACAGCATATTTTTTTTCTTATATTTTTATATTTTCAATGGTTGTTAAAGTTGTTTTTTGGAATAACAAAAACTGAAAGAATTAGCATCTGTATTGTTTTTTGAATTTCAGGACAAACTAATTTATTCTTTACAACTGATCTGGTTGATAATGATCTCTTGTTTGATACCATATTTGAAATTACATTTCCCTTCAACTTTCACATAAGCTGTTCCATCAATGTCTTCTACAAAGATTTCTCCTTTTGCATCCGTAAACTTATCTTTCTTTTGAACTAAAATTGTTCTTATTGGTGCTCTGTATTCCATCAGATATCTGTTGTTTTTTCTTTCATCGAACGTAACTATAACTTCTCCTTTTACTGCAACCTTAGTTGTAAAAGTAAAAGATCTGTGCTCTTCTTTTATTTGAAGTTTTGCAGTAAGCATAGATTGCTTTTCAAAAAACAAAACACCTTCTGCTGACCAAGTCATTGTTCTTTGATCTTAATTCGCCAATGTATTTTCGACTGAGAAACCTTTAGAAAAACCAGCTGTTGTCTTCAATATATCTATAGGAGCAGACAGTGTCAGGCCAACATTGAAGCCAGTTGTATAACCTTTTGTTATTGAGCTATTGCATGTTCCTGTAGTCTGTTGTTCAGTTTTCAAAGAATGGTGTTGCTCTTGGTCGCTTTTATTTGTGAAAACCGATTCAAATAAAACTTGTGATCCACCTTCATCTGTTACGGGTTTAGCTGGTTCGGAATCTGAATATTCAGGTTCCGTTGGAATAAATTTTACACCTGTCCAATCAAAATCTAATCGAACCTTTTTCATCGCCGTTGGAAAATCCTTTTGTCTACTATCGCTGTACCTTTTCCAAGCCGACTCTTTAACAATGTTTTGTAGGTCGACTATATTTTTGTCTATTCCTCCGGTGGCAGTCTAAATAGTAAAGAATATATATTTGTTAATTCTGACTTATACTTATTAAAATCCAGTACAAACCAGATTTCCAAAACCTATTATAGAAATTGGGATATCCAGATTTGTATTAGGGGATTCCTGATTCTCCTCAATTTCTGGTAGGATTCAGGATATAACTTAACACAATAGTTAGTATGATTCTGGATCTGACTTTTTTGCATCATTTATTATTATTTTTATTGATGATGCACTTGAGAGAAAAAAGTTTATACTATGCCACATTCAATACTTTATTACAAACAAAATATGGTAAGATACGAAATATATCGTTATATACTTTATTCATAATAACATTTGCTAATATTTGATTAATGGTATTTTGATAGACAAACAATTTTGCCTTTACAACATGAACAGAGTTCAAGGAAACACATTTTGCGTAAATTAACAAGACTGTCTTTCAAATATCAATTTTGAGACATTATTGGAAATAGAACAAGTTTTTGTAAAATTTAGTATCGAAAGACATCATTAACATCAATGAATTGATTTTTATATGTTAGACAAGATTTTAAATACTCAAAATAAAATGTTGGTTTAGGTAGAGAATGTATGGATAATTACTCAAAAGTTGCCAAAATTAAAGTTTTTCAAATATGTATATGCATCTTTATTTAATGTAAACTTTAAGTACCTCATATGAACTTATGATGTTGCAATTCTTAGAAACGATTGAAGGACTTTTTGAAATAGGCTGTGAAATACATTCACAGGAATGATTTGAGTATATCAGTTCCTTTCATTCTAAAGAAAGTAATATTTCTTTTAGTGTGTCTTTTTTAGTAACCATCTGGTGCAATCAAAGATCCTAATGTGACAAATCTGGATATTCAAATTGTATCCATTTGATATTTGAATTCTGATTAGTACTACTAGTAGATATTGAAATTGCAATTAGTTCTAAGAGGATTCTGGATCCTACAAAATTCCAATTTGAACTGTTACATATATAGAGAGATAACCATGATTCAAGTATATAATAAATACAAATTTTATTTAGTAATACAGCCATGAAGAAAGCCATTAACGTGGAATGGGATAAAACTTTAAATCGCTGTTAAATGTTAATTTTGTTGTAATGTTCTTTTATTTAGAATTTACAAGCAAAACGTAGTGGTCTGAATTCCGTAAACACAACGCTTGTGACAAAATGGTGAAAGGCAAATGAAATTGCAAAGTCCAAGGAGCTTGTTTCGCTATCTCTGTCATGAAATTGACAGCACCTAGCAAAAACAAATCGATAAAAATTATCGTGTAATGGGGAAATAATTCCTTTGATAAGTTTGCAGACGACTTTAGCCATGTTGACCTATTGCATATCTTGTTTTTGTTGATCTTATGTTGCTGATCTTTTTTGATTATGATAAATATGTGTATGCAGTTTTACTATTTATCATAGTGCTGCGCCCTCCCCCCCCCCCCTCCCCAAAAAAAAATAGAATAAAAACAAAATGGGTAAAGATCATATATTAAGATTAATATCTGACGATTTCGGCCATGTTGTCTTGTTAGCACAGCAATAATGACAATATATCTATCTTTGTTTTCGCATTTAACTCAAAGATGAGTAAAAATTATCAATTCAAGACAATAACTTATAACCTGTCAAAAATTTGGGACCTCCATGTTCTTCAAATTCGTACTTTATTTGGCCTTAAATTTTTTTTCTAGCGTCACTGATGGGTAACATTTTTTTATTCGAGCGTCACTGATGGGTCTAACATAGAAGAAACGCACGTCTAAACTTAAAACAACTAGATATTCACACATTGGACCAGTAGTTTCAGTAAAAATATTTGTGTAAAAGTTAACAGACGACGGACGCAAAATAATGGGAAAAGCTCACTTTAGCCCTTGATATACAAAATATAATACTTAAAAAAAAATCTCAATAGACTAACAACAACTGTTCAATGTCATTTGTTTTTTTGCTTAAAAGAGCCAGAATCATATTTGTGTGCTACTTACAAAAAGTTTTGTTTTACAATTAAAATCTCATCAAAGATACAAGGATGTCAGACGTGGGTTTCGTCTTCATAATACTCATCATTGGCGCGTTGACAAACCGTTAGAAGTCCAATTCAAATACGAAGTTGAATGTCATCAAATTCCGAACGATTCGGAAAGTAATGCCAAATACCCAAATAAACCGGGGTAAAACAATTAATAACGACTGATTTATCGATTGTGATGATTACTTTTAGCGGCATTTTGACTGCATCTTGATTTAAATGACGAATCATGCATCCTTATTACGGGAATATAACTCTGTCAACCCAGTAGCATTGCTGAGAAAATAAAAAATAATAAAGGACCCCGCTTAGGATTACGCCAGATCATGGCCAAAACGAGAAAAGATTGAACTAGACACTCTGTCAGAATGGGTTAAAACAATTAGGTCGTTGATCAAACGAAGAATCCTAATGTTGAAAATTTGTTTAAATGTTCACCAAAGTCCATATTCAGAGACAAAGAGGTTGTGAACTGACTAAAGTCTCTTCACGACATATATATTGTTATTCCTGCGGAAAAGCTTTTAACATTGTTGTTTTTGTATGTAAATCATATTACTACGAGTATCTCATCAAAGAATAATCAGGAACAAATGAACAATTGGATAATACTACGTACAAAAACGTAACCTTTGATAAAGATGAGATCTTGGTAAACCAAAGTACTTCATGGCCTCATTGAATATTTCAATAAACATCACATCTGAGGACTTACCTTGTTTGTATTGGATACCTATACTTCACAAGGCTACCTACAAACAACGGTACATTGCCTGGCTTATCTGCATGTTCTACAAAGTTGTCCGTAAGATAACCAACATTGAGTCCGCAGTGAAAGAGGGATTACAGAAATACTGTGACACTGTTTACTACTCCCGTAGTGGCATATGTGGATTTTTAAGAACTCAAAAGAACTTCTGGAAAATCTAACATCTGCCGAAATAAAAGCTATTAAAACCTACTATGTTTCCACCCTTTACACCAACATGCCACGTGAAAAAAAAAATCGTCTTAAAGAAATATTTCACTTTGCTTTCTTCTATAAAAACACAATATACTACAATTTCTTTGTTTTGGAATATAAGTCTACATATTTTGTTAAAGTTGAGCCCGAAAATAAAACCTGCTAAATTGAACAACAAGTGATCAGTATGCTAGAGGTTCTCATTGACAACATATTTGTTGAATTTGTAGATAAAATTGTCCAACAGGTTGTAGCATTTCCATGGGAACCGACTGTGCACCTCTCCTGGCCGACCTTTTCTTATTTTCATATGAGTCGAAGTTCCTTCGGACAATTGTAAAAAAACATGAATATCAAAGAAGCTATATTATTTAATTTCACATACATGTATATTGACTATGCTCTTTCCATTAACAATCCATTAAAACTTATCTGACAGGGTCACATTTATATATCATCCTGAGCTAGAGATGAAAAAAACTACAGATACAGCTTCCTTCGCATCATTTCTACACATTCACCCGAATTTTACAACAGCGGTCATCTCAGTACTAGAATATATGACAAATGAGAAGATTTAAAATTTTGAAATTATAAATTTTCCTCACTTTATCAGCAATATCCAAACTTCACTCGCTTATGGAGTATACATTCTCAACTCATACTATATTCAAGAGCTTGCAGCTGCTACTCAGACTTTGGTAAACGTTATCAGCGTCTGAGCAAAACATTAACGAGCTAGGGTTTAGTCAGAGAACATCCAGTCCTTTTTCTCAAAAATGTTCATCGGAAAGTACCAACACCTAATAATAAATACTCATTGTCTTCTTTACACATGGTACAAGATCGTTTTGATGTATAGATTCGAGGTGCTGAAGTTGTGTATCTTTTTATTTTACTTTATTTTCCCCATTAATTGTCTTCGTGCTATTAATGTTATTTATGTCGTATGACTGTTGACGTGACTCAGTAGGTATGCATCCCGCCATTGGGGTTTAACTTTTAAACTTTGGACATTCCTGGTGCAGGTGGGTCCTGACGTGCGATTCGAACACAAATAACTTGTACAGTGTTTGTTCTATTTTGTTTACCCTTGTATTCATATTTACTTAATTTTTATTTTATCGAAAAAGTGTATACCATTTAATATATACATAAAATTGGGAATGGAAATGGGGAATGTGTCAAAAAGACAACAACCCGACAAAAAGCAGAAAACAGTCCAAAGCCACCAAAGGGTCTTCAACACAGCGAGAAAATCCCGTATCCGGCGGCGGGCTTCAGTGTATACTATCAACAACAAAAACGTGTTGACGTCTTTCTCAAATTTACGTCACTGATGAGTATTTTGTAGAAGAAACGCGCGTCGGGCGTACAAGCTTTTAATCCTGTCATCCATGATGAGTGTATTACTATCTACTTCACCTTTTTGTTGGCGCCTTTTTTGGATTACTTTGTATGTCTGTGATGTATGTTTACACAGTTTTGGCTGCTGGAACCCAATTTTCGTCACATAAACCTATTGTGTCTATTTGGGTTGCTTACCCAATTTTGTCAATATACATGTAACGGAACTATAAACAACTGTCATACAAGTGCGATGTTTAGCTAGCTATAAAAACCAGATGTAACCCACCATTGTCTTTGGAAAATGCCTGTAACAAGTCAGGCATATGACAGTTGTTTAGCACTTGTTCCGTTATTGAAAGCATTTGATTTTGTCAGTTTTTATGGACCTCCCCTTTTTGAATTTGCCTAGGACTAGTTTTTAGTATAACACAATGGTGAAGTCCTGTTGCCCCTTATCGAATACACTTATATTTGTTTGAAAAATATAGATTCAAAACAAAATCAAAATGTGTCATTAAATAATGCAAAGACCAAAACATTGGCTACTGAGCAGAATCAATCTCGAGGTAGTAAATATGAAATCATTTGATTTCAACATAAATCATCTTATATGAATACTGGTTTTAACTTGATATGATGAACAACTATAACATCAATTTTAAGACTCAACTAATAGACAATGTTTTGCATCTTCATACATATACATCTACTACTTTCTCTAAACAATTTAAGACTTAGAGATAAAGTCAACATCTTACATATGATTCTACGTCTTCTTTACTGAAACAGCGCCCCATTATTGTAACTGGCTATGTACAAATAAAATCTGCAAAATATCAAAGAAGAATATCTGAAAATCAATAAATATATCATATGGATTGAAAATATGATAACGTCCCTCAGAAAATAAAACTTAACAATTTTTTGTCTTTCTTATTTGAAACATGAGACTCAGGGTCCTTGTTACATTATCAAAAATAGATCTGGAATATTAATACTAATACTGACGATGGCAATAATGATGATAATAATACAAAAAGAAGAAAAGAAGGTACGGGCTTTCAGACTCAGTTGTTTTAGTGATCCTTTTGATGTATCAATATATCAATGAAATCAAAATTGTGAATTTTTTTTTCTAACAGCTGCGCTTGTGCATTAACCTGTTCCTGTCCTGTTGAATGCCGCTGCCATGTTTTCCGTCATACGATTTCCCACAAATTTATATATCTTGGCCGTATTCATAAAACATGTTAACTAAAGTGTTCCTTAAACTTAGATTTCACTAAGAATCCCCTTAGTTAAGTACATTTCTTAAGTCGTATGTGTAAAATTACTTAAGCTTCGCTTAACAAAGGAACACTTAAATCCGAACCTTTCTCTAATTACCGTATGCTATATGTTAGCTCATCACATCGCGTAAAAGTTTGTTTTATTTATTTACATTGATTGGACGATCATACTTTTATTAAGAGCTGCGGTTAAATTGGTGTTGGTATGTAAAACAATTTACTAATACGTAATCAAGTAAAATGTTGAAACAAACGATAAATTAGCGCATAAGATAAAAGGTTGTTTTGATGGACGAACATGGGAAGAAAAAAATATTTGTAATCCAAATTTTCCCCTACTTAATCTTTAATTCATCTTTTATGGGTGTTGCTGGATGGAGGGCCTGTTAATTTCTGGAGACAGCAATGTATTTTCAACTCTAACATTACATGATAAAGGGTTTTAAAAATCTATTTCGATTTAAAATAATTTTTTTTTTATCATTTCCCTTTCCAGAAAAAAGGGGGGTAGGATGAATTTTCCAGGAACTCATATACAAAAACAATTGCGTTTTTCAAATTTCCTCCAATCTTAACTAAAACACACAATATTAGATTCATATGTTTACTTTAAGGTATTATCAACATCTTAGCGTATTTCATTGAAAGTTATCAATGCCTAACTTTTGATGATTCAAAACTGAAATGCTAGATTTTAGACAGAATTGAGCTATTATCCAAAATTGAGGATAAGGACAATTCTATTTGAAGTTATATCATACATTTTCTTTCAAATACATCATAATTTATTCAGATTATAGTCCATCTATGCAAAATTTGAAATTTGCAATATATCACTATATATAAGGTAATATGAAAAATAATATAATACGGTTTATGTATCATAAATACATTATATAAACTTCGAATTTCATAAATTAGGTCGTAAAACTTTTCGACTTGGTCCCAGTAAGTGATACAAATTCAGGAGAAACTTGCCCTATATCTTTAGAAAAAAACTGAATAATTGAAAATTAAATCAATCACCCCCTCCCCCCCCCCCCCCCTCCCCCCACACACACACACAGAATACAGGATGTTTCATGCCTTAAGATTCTCATCTCTTCATTCCCTCTTACAGTTTTTTACTAACAGTTATAAGTAACAATTGATATCAAGCGGTGTATTTTAACAACATAAAGTTCAATGTTATTTGTGTAAGCATACACGAACAGAGTAATCAAAAAAAAGAATAATAGCATGAATTCAATGCGTATACAAACTGAGTACTTTTCGGTATACACAATAACGGGATTGAGAAATAAGGATATCATGAAGTTATATAACTAAATACCCTCTGTTATCTCTTTATTTTGTTGATTTTAAAAGAAACTATGGTCGTTAATATTAAGCAATAAACAAACGACATATTACTGATATAATTATTAATCAATTAAATGGTAGCAAATACATCAATATTCTGCAAAGAACGCATACTTTCGACTGATTTTTAACTATTTTTGAAAATTTAAGGTAGCTCTATAGGTACCTTATACTTAAATATTATCGTAGGCGTTTTCTTAGTATAAGGTTTTTTTTGCATACCACTTACGTTTTGTGGGCGTGACTTAAAACAAATAAGATTTTACTAATGAAATACTGTGTGTAAGATTTGTTATGCATACCACTTAGATAAAAAGGGCGGAGTTTCCTTAACGTAAGTGTTCACTTAGGAAAATCTTAACTTAAGTAGCTTTATGCACACGGGCCCTGACTACAAAAAAGATAATTGCAATAATACAAGGAGGAATATTTTGAAATAAATATGTTTGTGTACGTAATAAAATGAATCATGTGCGTATTCAACATACAATTTTTAAAGCAAAAAACAATGATTTCTCTATAGTGGCTATCAAGATCAGGCACAATTTTGTTTCCCTACCACGAATAACTTAATAATAAGCATAAAAAGGTATAAATCATAATATTTTTTCACTTTTGTTATCATAGAGTCCCCGATAAGCTCTTTTCAATTCATTGGCTATCGGGTTGTTAGTCTCCTGGAACTGGCAAAAAATTTTAATCTGGGACCTATCAAAAATCCACAAACACATGATATTGTATATATATATATATATTTTGCATTATTAGTAATAAATATTCTGTATTCATTCTACTTTGTATTAACAGTTTTCAACGCCAGTGGTCCGTTTATTAATAGCATTTATTGTTTTGTTTATGATCTGTTATTATTATAAATCAAATGTGTCTATTGATGCTGACAAACATAAGGAACGCCTCTGTTAGTTTATAATGATAATCATCACGTGCTTTGAATTCTAAAATGAGCACATTAAACTTTCTCACTTGTAATACTAAATCTTGATTGCAGCATCAGTTTAACTATATACAAAAATTTTGATTATGAAAAAATCCCTTCCGGCACTCCCATGATATACATCGTATATATTGTAATTTGTATATATCATTGCATGTAGAGACTATTATAATTATTTGAATGTTACTGCAATGCCAGTTTGTTGTATTTTTCAGCTTCACGCTGCGTGAATGATGTTGATGAATTGATGGACTTAAATACTGAGGTGATGTGGAGAAAGACTTACTTTGTAGCGTTCATTATATGATGAAGAATAAACATTTGGTTTTGTTCATTTAGTGCTGATTAGACGTTAACAAATTAAGAAAGACATTTTAAATTTCAGTGTCGTATTCGCAGAAATAACACATAACAAAAAAACAAAACAAAAAAACAAAAAAACAAAAAAAAATATTATATTTGTTCATATCTTAGTGTTTTAAGATAAACGTTAATTGTCAGTTTCAGCAATGAAACTGGGGAGTCGCAGATCGTTTAGGGGGAGATTTAGAACTGTCCCCTCTGGCACATATATCTACACTACAGGCTCTATGTTGGAGGGTATTAAATTATTTCCTAGGGTTCACTCTTGCCATCGAGAGTCATCAAGTCACCCACACAGCAATATTGTATAGCACAACCTTGCCAAAGAAAGGCAGCAAATTTGCTGCGTTGAGATTAATGTTTCTGACTAACCTTCACTAGGAACATTAAGGACCGAAAAGTTATACACGGGTAGACGGTATGTATAGTGTATGGTGGCTGGAATCGTGTTTTTTTTTTAGTATGACTACGTTTTTTCGAGTGTGACTACGTTTTTTCGAGTGTGACTATGTTTTTTCGAGTGAATATGAAGAATGTAACAAACAGACTTCTTTTCTGGGAAGAAGTAAAAAAAAAAGATGTCTGAACCTTATATTTAATATCATGGATGCACAATAGTGTTAAACGTGGCGTTAAACATTAATCAATCAATCAATTATATAGACATGGGTTCAAATTGATTCATATTAAAATTTTCAGTACATTTAAATGTATTTGTTTACGTTTGTTCGCTTCTCGTGTTACCAACATCCCTTTATTAACTTGTTACTCCTCTGTAGAGTTGTCAACGCCTAGCAACCATTACAAAGTACATAAAAGATTTTGTCAAGTAATAAGGTTTACTAAAATAAGATATAAGACCTTGAGAAATGGGAAATTTTATAATTAAACGTGTCTCATCCTCAATGTCGACGTCATCCTTACAAAAATAATAAAGTTTATTTTTTCAAGAAATTGCTGAGTAACGTCCACATTCCATAGCTACATGTAAATCATGATTATTTAGTCATATTTTTGTAGTACATGTCTTATAAATAGCTGGTATTAGTTTACAAAAGTAATTGTACATAAAATTTTTAACCATAGATCTTATCTTGAACATTCAACTAAATTACTATGTTGTCCGTCAAAATCTGGCTTCAGACAATCAAAACTGAACTGTTTAATTATCAGAGCTTACTATCAATAAAATAACCTTGATTATCACACATTTTGTACTAATATGTACGTTTTTGCATGGCCAATACTAGCCGGAAGTCAGGGTTGGTTATTTAAATTGCCCTCGGGGCCAATATCGATATCAGCCGTCGAAAATCCACATTGTGCCCCAGACTTTGACTTCCGATAATCTGTCAATCAAAAACTATTTATAAGGTTGGTTATTTGCCCTCGGGGCTAATATCGATATCAGACCTCGAAAACCCTTATCGTGTCCCCGAATTTGACATTTTTATTTTTTTCTTCAAATGTTTTTTTAATTTTTGTTGAAAATATAAACATAATTTTATATTTGCTTTCTTTTTTCTCCAGCTTGAAAATATGTGATAAGTAGATTATTACATGTCATTTTCCATATTGGCCCTGCTATCAGCCCTCGACCAATATCAAGCCCTCGGGCTAAAGCCCACTGGCTTGATATGGGAGTCTAGGGCTGATACCAGGGCCAATATGGAAAATGCCATGTTCTAATCTATAATTATACCCAAAATTACCTCAGCCTATATACTTAGTCTTGTATATCATTTTTCTAAAAAAAAAAAAATAATTTAATACTACCAGATTCTACAGCAGTAAGTCATGATAATTGACTAAAATTACAGATATTATGCAATACAAATCTCTTTTTAAACACGATGAAAATTTACATTCTGAAACTTTAAAATCCACCCAATCTAGAATTTTTGTAGTAGTAAGATGGCTGATAAATTTTCACATGTTAATTACACCTAAAATATTACACGGTTTAATATCTAATTAAATCGATTGTATTCTTTTGTAATATTGTTTCTGTCAAGTGAAAGAGGGGCGAAAGATATCAAAGGGACATTCAAACTCATAAGTCGAAAATCAACTGACAACGCCATGGCTAAGAAGAAAAAGACAAGCAGACAAATAATAGTACACAAAACACAACATAGAAAACTAAAGACTGAGTAATACGAACACAACCAAAACCTTGGGGTGATCGCAGGTGCTCCGGCAGGGTAAGCAGATCCTGCTCCACATGAACAGGCCTGAGCACTTTGATTACAACCACTACATATCAAATGATGTTAATGTCTTAATTATAGATGGGCAGTAAAATCTTTAGAAACTGATAAAGAATAACACATAAATGTTCATGTGAATGACGCATTTTGGAATATAACTGTAAACAAATACTAAAAGCAAACAAAACAATTCAAATGGGAAATGTGTAAATAGGAAAACCAGAAACTAAGAAACATTAAATCAGAAATTAATAACCAGAAACAAGAAACAAGAAACAAGAAACAAGAAATAAGAAATATTGAATGTTAAATATGTTTTTTAATAATTAAATATAATTGACCTGATATAAATACACATGTATAACTAATAAGTACTGTGATCTTTATGCACCTGATGTAGCTGAAACCCTTATAAAATAAAATAAAACTTAATTGTAAACAAAAAAATTGTCAGTTCAGTGTTAAACTGCATACATAACTTGTTAATGATTTTCAATTGTGTTGCACGGTTGACATTGTTATAGATTTGTTAATAGTGTGTTTTCTTTAGTAAAGGGTTGCTGATGTAAAACAATTATAAAGTGTCAAGTCAGTGTTAGACCACATAAATAACTTCTTAGAATTTTTTAATTGTTGTGAACGGTTGACATTTATATTAAAAATAAGGTACCATGAAGGAAAAACAGCGTTTTAATTAAGATCTATATGGTTTTTGGTAAACTGTTCATATTAACAAGATAATTTTTTATATTTTGTTTCGTGTTTCTGGTTTTTGATTTCTGGTTTCTTGGTTTCTGGTTTTGATGTTAACACAATCCAATAAAATTGAGAGAGACTAACTCAAGATTATTTACAGCATGTTTGAATTTAAAATGTATGTGATCTCTATATACTTACATAATAAGTGTGACAGAATGTTTATCTATCATAGATGTGACACATTTATACACTAATAAATACAATCTTTATTTTGTAGGAATCATAAACCAGATTGAAAGATTTATACGTTTTTCCCAACATAAGATAGATAAAGGCAACAGTAGTATACCGATGTTCAAAAGTCATAAATCAATTGAGAGAAAACAAATCCGGGTTACAAATCAAAACCGAAGGAAACACATCAACTATAAGAGAAAAATAAAAGAACAACAGGAACACTAAAGTGCAACAAAAACAAACGCCAACACATAGAAACGAACTATTTCGGCCATATTCCTGACATGGTACAGGACATTTTAAGAAAAAAAAAGGCGGGTTGAAACTGGTTTCATGGCATGCCAATGCTAAGATAAATGCATTCCAATAGAAATAGTACTGTTGATATGTACAACACTGTGGTAGCAGTTCGTACCAAAATCAAAACTTAATATAAGTAAGACAAGTTTAATATGTAACAACCAATGTTTCCTTAATAAAACAATAATCAATATTTTTGTTTGTGTTACACATTAATGAATCAAAACCTAGAAATTGATAGATATTTATATCAATCATTACTAGATAAGTATATATTAAAAATATCTTACATGTCATTTTTCCAATGTCGGTAAAAGTAACTATCCAAAATGTCTAATACACACTACAACTACAACATTAGATCTAAATCCTTCGATAAACTGTTGTTAAATTCTAAAACATGTTTTTATTGGTCACGTGTTATAAACGTTAATGTTTAGATAATGTACCTACGCATATACATGTACATATGAAAGTTGTCAAGTATTATATTCAAGATTCAATTAGATATTTACCTAACTAAAATTGTATGCAGTTAACACCAGTTCCAACAATAAGTAAAACAAATCCTCAGACACGCTCATAAAACTTTGTTCAATCTAAAGTTGCAAAAGTGTGTTTTAGTCTTTATATGAACTAATTAATAGTGATTATATCTATCGAATAAAAGAGAAGAATAATATCATATGAAACAAAAATATTTTCTTTATTTATTTCTGATCAACAAGAATTTCTTAAAAAAAGAGGCGAAAGAATTTCTAAACTACTTTATAGAGAACATTACTTGAAAATGTTACTGTGCTACATATTTTGTAAGTTCACCTTAAAAAGTCATCAAAGATACCAGGCTTAAAATTTGTATGCCTGATGATCGTTTCGTCTACACATGACTCATTAGCGACGCTCAAATCATGACAGTTAGAAGACCAAATGGAGAAAAAAAATTAATAGGAGTGAAGACCAATAAGTCCGAAATTTGCCAAATACAGCTAAGGTAATGTTTCCATGGGTTAAAATCCGTAGTAAGTCGAACAATGTATACATATGACCATGTCAATTAAAGTGATACAATTGAGAGATCGCTATAACTGACAAATAATGTATCCTCATCGAAACAAAAGTTATGCGTAAATAATTTATGCATTGAAATATGAATTGATGTTTCGGCAGTCTCATCAATAAAACTTATTTTAGAAGACGCTTATAAAATTAAGAGATAGTTGATGATCCAGTTATTTGTCTTCTATTAAATTTTTAGAAGGAACCTAAAAATAGACCCTTAATTTAACTATTTAGTGAGTGTCGTTGGCCACCAAGAAATCGCCAACATGTTATATATCATTCTTTATCAATATAAAATAAGGAGATATGGTATGATTGTCATTGAAGTTTTTTGATAATCGTCGGTCAGAATGGAAACGTTCAGTCCGATGGCTTGTCACTACAAGACATATATATAAGCTACTATATGTTACCGTTACCCATGAAACATGAGCAAACGATCCCGACATTATAAAATGTGAAATAATTAAAAAGAAAAAAAAAATCAGCGTCCTGATTAATGGTAAAATAAATATAGTCGAAAGCAGCCAACGACAACCACTGAAATACATGCTCCCGATTTTGGACAGTCATGTATACAATTTGGCGGAGTTAACATGTTTGTGAGTGCTCAACCCTCCCCTACATATAACTGGGATGCCATAGCACAACGTAAAACAAAATGAAAAAAATAAATTGGAATGAAGCACAAATGTATCTAACAAAGAGATACACAGTTCCAGTCTCTTAAAAGATATTTTAGGTTGTGCATTATAATAAGCATTTTAGTTTGTTAGATCGTTTCAGTTGTCCACTGGACCAAATGGGGTTAAAATTTTCTAGTTATCTCAAAAAACACCATACTTTTTTCATGATAAAAATCAAGTTTCTCTTTTTTTTTGTTCAGTACGATTATTATAATAATGAGAGGTTTATCACGTCGAACTAAGAGTATATCTAAACTTTTCGTAAAAGTGCAAAATTGCATTTTTTTTCTAAAACGCGTGAATATCTAATTGCTAAACACGTTCAACTCCTTTGAAGCCCTTTATATCAGAATAATAATTAATCACGTTCATTAATAAAGGCAACAGTAGTATACCGCTGTTCAAAAGTCATCAATCGATTAAGAGAAAACAAATCCGAGTTACAAACTAAAACCGAGGGAAACACATCAACTATAAGAGGAAAACAACAGAACAACAGAAACACTGAACTGCAACAAAAACAAACGCCAACATACATAGAAACGGCCTATTTGATAATAACTGTCATATTCCTGACTTGGTACAGGCCATTTTAAGAAACAAATGGTAGGTTGAACCTGGTTTATGTCTAGCCAAACCTTCCACTTATATGGCAATGTTAAAAAATATCGCTAAAATGACAACTATACTTGATAAAAGATACAGTACAAACATACGCAAGAACACTCAGCACAGAGAAATGCATAAATAAATAATATAATAGTACATTACAAAATGTAAACCGCAGAATATCATCGGACATCTCCTATTAACGACAGCGCAGTACACGACAAACTGCGCTTCACATGAATGGATCAACGCCACAAAAAGTTTGTGACATATATATAATCTTGAAATTCATACAATTATATGGAACGAGATCCAGAAATTCACAGTTATTTCACAATACTAGTCCAAATGATTATCATGTTTATGACGGTCTTGAGAGGTTATTTGAAATTAATGATGTGACAATGTCATAATTATTTGGACTAACATAATACTTTATCCATGGAAAATGGAAATTAACTCGACTTTACTCACAAATAAGACATACATATATGTGAAATGTACTGAAAATACAGAATTCAAACCACAAACGATAAGACATAACACAATATCCAACGGTTCCTACAAAGGAAACATCATGACTAAATAAATGAATGATGGATGTATAAATACGAGAAACGTCGTATAGCAATGCAAATTCACACTAGGCAAAACATTTATATTCGGAAATAGGTCACGTTCAATACTTAGCAAACAGATGACGTAGATGGTAAACCATAATCTAAGACGTGGTAAAAATGTCGTTAGTTAGTTTAGACATAGACACATCGTATAGATTAACCAATTTGTGCTGGTGTCTTTAAAATTTACGGAGTGGCATTTTTAATCTTTCCTCCTCATAACTCTGTTGGAGCAGTTTCTGTGTAAGGAGCACACTACTGTATATGTACTAGTCCGAAAAGTGTGAACATGCACGAGCATAACGTATCAATTGAGATATGTAAACACCATACGACGGAGCAGAGGGTTATGTTACTGTTTAGAAATTGGAAATTGATAATGGGGAAGGTTAAATCATCCCGTTTGTCATAGATTTTAATGTGAGTCGTCCACCTGTGTCAATATTGAGGAAAAAATCAAGGTAAGAAGCAGTCCTTCTAGTATCAGTAGTATCCTTAATTTCAATTGCACTAGGATATATGAGATGCAAGTACGGACTGAAATATGGGTGAGTCAGTGATAGGACATCATCAATATATCTGAAAGTAAAATGAAAGAATTTCGCAAGGAGCTTTTTCTTTTGTTATTTAGAAGGTTCCGAAGAATGAATACTGCCTCATACGAACACACAAACAAATCGGCCAGAAGAGGTGCACAATTAGTAACCATTGGAATACCGACTGCCTGTTGAAATATTAATCCTCCAAACTCAACAAATATATTGTCGATTAAAAAGTCCAGCAGTTTGATAATATCATGCTCAGTGTATTTTCCGATAGAATCAGTGTGGTTCTTTACAAAATAAGAATTATTATAACCCAAAACAAGAAATTCATATCTACGATTCCAATTTGTATAGAAAAAGCTCTGTTTAAAGAGATGGTGAAGTCGATCTTTCAACTGGGCATGGGGAATAGTAGACTAGTGTAAAGCGTAGAAAAATCAGAGGTTTTAATGTTGCTGCAAAATTGTAGATATTGTGATCTAAGATTTAGTAGTAGATCTTTAGATTTTTTGAGAATCCACATCTGATTGACACCACTGGCTGCATATATCTCATTACAATATTTTTGAAGGCCATCTTTTACTGTAGAAAGAATAGAAGTCAGCACTAACAGTTGTGAATATTGATGGGTTAAATGCTTGTTTTACAAAAAATAAGTGAGATAAATATCTGGCGCTAACATTATTTTTATCAACGTTTAAGGTCACTGGTCAGTCATTAAACAGACGACGTAATTTTAATATAATGGATGCAATCTTGTTGGTTAAGCAATATTTGCCATACATAGCATTGTTATGTAGAAGTTGCGTCAATATATATATAAATTCAGATTTCTGAAAGTGTAAGGATGTCCTGCTCTCTCGTGGTACCCGTCTAGGTACTTGTGGTATCTGTACATATATTTCAAGTTCACATGGATACATGCAGTCACCATACTCACTTAACTTTGAATTATTCCATGTAATGAAACCAAATACATATCGAACATGTAGTTAAAGGTTAATACAAGTTTCGTTTCATTATTCTTTATAAATGCTCAGAACGGGTCGGCACACAGAGGGGCACACTGATTCTTACGTGAACTCCGGTTGTCGTTTAAAACAGATATGTTATCAATTAAAAATCAACCATTTTGATGATGTAAGTTTCAGTGCACTTTTGATGTGACAGACTGAGTATAATTGTGGAATTACTCTTTCAATATTAAAGTTGAGAATAAGAAGAATGTGTTATTAAAGCAGCCAGTCAGGTTTACTTACCATCTAAACTAAAGTATATAAACAGCGAACATACACAACAAGAACACAATATACATACATGAAGTTGTTTATTTTCTGCTTTATACCCATTTCCTGGAGAAAACCGTTAAAACACATATTTTCTTTGCGATTTTGTTTTTGTCTAGCTTACTGCTTTACCTAACGATGATGGAAGTTTTTAACGACCTTGACTGGCTATACAGTCCTTGCACGGTCGGGCTTTACCTAAGAATGTCAACACTTTAAATATTTAATGAGTGAAACATTCATACCACATCCCCTTATTTTTATTTATAGTTAAGTGCTTTACCTAAGAATGTCAACACTTAACTATAAATAAAAATAAGGAGATGTGGTATGAATGTTTCACTCATTAAATATTTCAGGTCAAACTATTTCCAACACGAAAGACTTTCTCAGAAAAACAACAGAACATAAGAATAAAATTACGTAAACTTGACATGAAACGGAAAATCTTAACAAATAAATATTGTTTTAAAAGTCTGAACAATGACAGTTTTATAATGAAATACAAATTGAGGACGTCTTATAGGTGAGATCTGACAAAGTGAATATGATTCTTACTAAGAAGTGTTTTATAGACTGTTCTTTTACTTTTAGATGTTTTTCGTATTGTTGTCATGGTGTTCTTAGTTTCACTTTGACTTGTGAGCTTTTATTGCCACTTTCATCTATTCCGTCTCCATTTAAAGAGTGGAAAAAGCAGCATTATAAGTTTTTAAAACGTTATGCTATGGAATGATGTGTAATGAACAAACAAAAATTATTTATGTATGGGTGTAACATACATTTAACATTATCCCTTACTTTAGTTTGTATAGACCATACAAAAAATAGATTACAGATAAAAGTGCAATTATTCTACCTTAAACGATATTTCTTATACAATTTTGAATGATGTACTAAACTTTCTGTGAAATAGCACTTTTCTAATGAAAATATTCATAATGTTTTCTATTTTGACAAAATATTAAGGTTGTATTAGTCATGCCATACAGGAAATGTTTGTCCGTATCATGTTTATAAGAAAGAAAAAAAGATAATCAACAAACAATTAATAGATGAAAAATGTCGGTCAACGTAATAGTACAAGTTACTCAATATAACACGACGAATTATACTTTCTTTAAAATTAGCCTTCTTAAAAAGCAATGAACAAGAAATGTTCTTTATAAAATAATTGTTTTCCTATTTTTTGTTAAAGACATTTTAAAATATTCATGTACTTCCAACTCATTAAATATTTTAAGTCCAACTGTTTTCCAACATGAAATACTTTCTCAGAAAAACAACCAAACACATGAGAGACGTCCGTATGTTTCGAAATTGGTTTCCATTATCTAACTTTAGTTTGCCTCAACCAAATGTTATGAAACTTATCCACAAAACGCAGATCAAGTACGAATTTGGGTAGCGTCACTTTTATCGTTCTTGCGTTAAGTCCCTTTTTAACATTATATGCAAGCGGGGCATGATCTGTGTCCCATGGACATATTCCCCATTAATTTCAAACTAAAATATGAACCGTCTAAAATTTACAGCATTAACGCAAGTATACTTTATTTAGTGATAGTGATAGTAGTCTTGCGTTCAGTATAGATATGATGAATCCGTTTGTAAGGCATTGTTTTTAACGATATGATGCCTTTTTGACGGATTTACGCGTGCAATTGTCTTTGGTTCTTCTGTTATTTATTTATGGGGTAAACAAACAGTAAGGTAAAAATGAGTATTTCATATTGACAAAGAACATCACATAACGCGAGGAATTAAAAGCAAAGAAAAATTGAAAACAAATTGAAAGATATGTTAGATATCCGGCATACCTTTCATATTTTCTCGATAGTTTTACATCGAAACTTGCATCTTAAATTAATTGCTGCCATCCCATAAAATAATCACTTAAAGCATCCACGTTAAGAGTAGGAAATTACTATTTTCATATCTGCATTTCACTACGACTTTTTTTAATCATGTTATGAAATAGTTTCATATTTTTTCATGTCGGGGGTTTTTATAGCCGACTATATGGTATGGGTTTTTGTCGTTGTATGTGACCGTTAAGGGTGCCTATAATTGCGTATATCAGATTCATTTGAACTTTGGTGGAAAGTTGTCTCATTGACAATCATACCACATCTCCTGAGTGTTATATAGATGACTCATTGGCAATCTTACAATATCTCTTTTTAATTTTTGTTCTATATAATATTTTCTGAGTTTTAAATTTCCAAATTCAATATAAAAGTGTTAAATTATATTTTAACATGACATGTACTTCACAGCTAAGCTGATAATTTCTTGAAAAAGCAAATAATCCTTTATATATTGTCGTGCCTCTGCAGAGCTTTTCTTGATTTATGTTAAACAGAAAAATTAAAAGCCCAATAATTATGAAAGCCAAGGGTGTTCCAAACCCGAAAAGACAAGCAGTTATATGACTAAAAGGTATTCAAACCAGAATAGCCAAAGTTGAAAAGTTAAACTTTGTCGGAAACAGTTATAACATGATTTTAAGAAATTTATTAATTAAACCATTGCGAATTATCAAAAGCAAATGTCATAAATCATATCTGTACCAAAGCATGAGAATCTTTTTATTGAACTGTTTGAGATATAAAAAAGGAGGGAGGTTAAAATTATAAATAAATCCTAGATCTATCAAAATATTCATGTCATGTTTTTTTCTTGTCGTTAGGTATATGTTTATGATTTGAAAGTTAGTGATGATGGCATAGTAATATTCTCGATTACGTTTATTTCCAATTAAGCTTGGCAATTTGGATCTTGAACTATTTTAGAAGAAGCTTTTTCTTAGTAAAAACCTTATACGAAACCTCTTTCCAAACTAATAACATCAATTGTATCAGCAATTACAGCCGGGATTAAGAGTTACTGTTAAATTTGGCGACAATGTTGAAGTAAATAATAGAGAATAGTAAATTTGTCCACGTTGTGCACTTATAAATGAATGATAAAGGCCAAAAATGTACTAAATGCTTGTATATTAAAACATCAAATTCTCGAAAAAAAATGCTCCCCAAAATCTCATGTTTGTTTCACTGTTTCACATATATTTATGGTAATAGCAAAGTCGCAAACAAGACATTCGAAACAGTTAAAAATGCAAACTTTCACATGTGAGGTTTACTGATATTTTGAAAAATAGATTACTATCAAAAGTGGATAATTATTGTAGTCAACGGGGTAAAGTGATATCATTTATTACTCAAATGATACTTGGAGATATAAGAAGAGAAAAATTATCAATGTTTGGCTTATCAAATGTTTCAAACAGGTCACAACCATTTAAATACATGTACACACAGAATTAATGATCAGTCACGTGCTTGCAGATGTCTGACATAAATAGATATTTGAACTTCACTATTGTTATGACTAATGACTTATGAGCAGACAGTTAATCATTTTGCCAGGTTATCTCAATAAATATATTTTGATTTATCAGAAAAAATTAAGATACTGCTTCCGAAGCTCATAAATCATACCTGCATATAAGCAAGCATGCTCGAAATCATCATATTAAAGTTCGGGAACTTTGTCTTTCTTAAAGATCAATGCTTTGACCTTGGTATTCTTAAATAAACTCAATAAGTACACGCCTTTATTCATGTATTTAAAAATACATGTATTGTATATTTCATTAGATTTCATTTTTGACATAAGGCTAGTTTAATGGTTTGATCAAGAGGTGAATGGCAAATGTAAGACTAGAAGCTATCGGTTTTCTGGTGCAGTTCAGTGGATAGAAAATTTTGTAATATCTATCCTACAAGAAGAACAAAATTATATTAAACAGACTTATGGAATGAATTTTGTCATCCCTAATGATCACGTAAAACACTTACGTTATAAGTAGATACTTCATCATTACATCATTAACCTTGAATAATAGTAATGTTAGAGCGATATGTTTTTCATAAAATGAACATCGTACAAAACATAGGACTGTTCATGTATTTTTTTTTTGTTTTGTTATAATCAAACCTCTGCTATAAAAGGATTTTAAAGTGAGAATTTCGACTATTTTGTAGGTGCGTGTCTGTCAGTTTTAAATTTTGAAAGAGAAACCCGGAAATTAGACTTGGAAGATTTAAGTAATTTGACTCATTCAAACTATTTGTTTTGCTTTGCAAATCACAATTTAAAGGTATGATATGGCTGATTTTTATCACAAATTTAAGTAGAATTTATCGTATTAACGTATCACTAATTATAGCATGGTGTATAGTGTCATAAAAGCCAAAGTGATCGAGTTTAAGTTACCGGCGGGAAAACACACAGCTACATTTTGCAAATAATAAGAAAATCACTATATTTTACAATCATAATTGTCGCCCTACCTTCCAGTGGGCACGATTTTCTGAATTGTATGTCTTTGCAGGTAACCATCAGATACCGTTTTGTTCGGGGAACCTTTAACATGAACAATAAAATGTTTGTGCTCTTAGTTGGTGGTTGAAATATTACTTAGAATTTAGTTAATATATTGAATTTATCGTATAACGAAAGCGGAAATACGTAAGTAATTTTAGTAGAAGTATTTCAGCAATTGAATTCGAAATTTACCACATTTTCATTGAAAGCAAAATTATTACGTGTTACTATTACGCTATTTGAATTCTGATTAAAACATAAAGACATAATTAGGTATGGGCCAAATTTTATGTGTTTAATGTAAGTCTTTGTTAAAAAAATGTTGAATGTCAGAAAGTACAGCCACGGACGCCTATTTCCCAGGACCTTGTACATTTGTTTTTTTTTTTTTTTTTTTTGCAGTTCAGAATAGGACAAATTCTATGATGTAACGTGGCTCAAATGAAGGGTTGGTGCTTCTTCAGAGGTCCTTACCCAATCCTTCATAGTTTTTTTAGGTTCGACTAACGAAAAGTCAGTATTTCTTTTAAGTTGCGATGTCTACTTTACGCAACCATTGGTGGTTTTGAAAATAGTCCCCTACATTTCGCATTGCGAAGTAGTTTTTTTAAATGTCTAAGCAAAGATTTATTTATAATTCCTAATGAAAAGTGATATTTGACTAGCTATCATACCACATCGCCTCATTTTTCTAGTGGTGTCTGCTTGTCACATTCCGATCGGTCAATATTGAGAGCAGATTCACAGTTACGATATATCTGATGCCCTTCATACCTCTTTCCTTAAGACGACCTTTGAATTTACAAATTGTATCTTTTAAATTATGTGTGTAATTTATTTTGATGATGGCGAATAGCTTTCCCTTCTATAAATCCAGAGCATGTGGCTATGCATAGACGTCCTATCTAAATACTGATATGTATTAGAAGGTTTGGTGTAGCTCTTGATATCAACGTGTTCCTGAACTTATCTCTTTTATGTATAACTGTATGTAGAAAAATAATTTCTTTGTAAATATTTCATAAGTAAATTTTGATAAAGGATGAAAGAATGATAATCATTTGCTATTTTAAAGAACTCCTCAATTTCTTCTCAAGATAAATGTGCTATTATAAACGCATCATCTCTATACCTTCCGAAAAACAAAATATTATCTTGTTACTTATATTTTTCAATGATTTCATTGATTACTTCGAATGCTCGAAAACAAATTTCACTTAGCAAATTGGCACTAGGTCATGCTAATGTATGATAGTACGGACGGTAGCAATGGTATTGGTCGTCTTGCATCAACAGATCTCTTGTTGCAACGGTTATCTTCTAAAACTTAATTGTCATTCCTCAAATCACATTTGTAAGTGACCGTTTGCGTTAAATGGAGAAAACATATATATCGTTCGCGTTAATTCAAGCAACCTATATCGTCCAATGCTATAAGGGTTACCAAATCTTCACCCTCAGTCAGGCTCAAATGGTCAAACAGGACGTGTAGAAAATTTTGGCTGTATATTCATCAGTTGATGACTTGATGACATATTGACATTCAATAGTATAACCCGCGTACCATGGGTCTTTTGTTAGTCAAACTGTACATTCCGCTGGATGTTCAAAATCATATGGTCTCATAGCAGAATTAATGGTAACTCGTTTTATTCGAGAACATCCTATTTAAAAAAATGATACGTTCCTACATTTCTTCTATCAATTCCTGAATTCGAATAGATTAATTTACTGTACGCTAACATCTCAAAGCGATCACATCAGCGATTCGTACACAATAACAATGTCAACCTTTTACAAAAAGTTGGAGAATTCTAATGAAGAAAAATTTAGATGAAGGACAAGTGCGCATGATTATTACTGACAGATGGTGATATTTTGCTTTTCATCTGTCATATTCATTTGACTGCTCATCTTCTCTCATCTCTAAATCTCTGTCGCTCGCTGCCGGTGCTTTGATGTCTTCAGATGGTTCAAACCTTCACTAGATGTTTCGACCCTTTAACATTACATCCACCGGTTGGCGGGTCAGTAGAGATGACCAAACCTCTACTCATCAGCACACGGCTTCCAGCTCAGATCATCTCAAGATTAACGTTCTGGTGCTTCCCCCGGTTGTCTTACTGCTGTATTTCGTGCCTTTCCAACTATTTCCATTGCCTGTAGCATTCGTCATACTGACTGTGCAGGAAATTCTCTGCAGCCTACTTCTACTGGGAACAGCAACGCTTTCCAACTTCTCTTGCTGCATGTTGCAATCGGCTCTATATACCTCTCCTTATTCCGCTGGTATGCCTATTCACATGTTTCTTCCAAAGGACCTGGTATTTCTTCTGCTACTATCATCTTTGACTTCTGTGAGCTAACTACAATGTCTTGGGGTAGGGTTGACTGTAAACATTCAGGAAACACAAGTTGCTTGCCAATGTCAGCTCTCATGTTTCATTCACTGCCCTTGTTCAAGATGAAGTGCTGTTGTGACTTTGTTGCATGACCAATATCTCCCACTATAACGAATCTGATCTGCTTTTCCTCTGTTATGGTTGGTCTGTTCTGCCTTCTTTCCATATTTACATGAAGTATAATAATATAAAATGCCTAGAGATTTTACTTCATACGAAGATATTCATATATTTTAAGGTCGTCATTAGAGATGCGTTGTTATGATAGGATCTAATAACAGAGGTGATAACGCATTACGCAATTCTCCGGCCTCTGGATACCTATAATAGCATCAAAGGTACCAATTTTACTGCAACAGATGTGCATTTCGACAATCAATGCTCTTCAGCGATTACAACGTTTGTTCATATGTTTCAGCCACGATCAAGTAGAGCTTTAAATCATCAAATTCCTTTCATATTGTATATGATGATGCTTTTTTCTGCACGGTGAAAAGATACTGAACACGATATAATATGTTTATGTAATTAACTAAAAACAATTCAATAGTTGTTTTTTGTTTTATCATCGAATATTTTATTTGTTAATGGTTATTCCAAATTTGCGCATAATAGATCCTTTACTGGAATAAAAGTTATCTTAAATCGTAAATTATTTGGACTATGGTGAATAGTTGTCCATTGGAAAAAAATATAAAATCGGGCCTCGGTTGCCGAGCTGTATAAGAAGCCAATTACAGTACCACTAGCCTGTCAACACTGAGGTTATGTATTCGAATCTGTCACGTTCGGCTCCAACCTTAATTGACTAGGAATGTCGATTTTACTACCGAAGATCGATGGTTTTCTCAGGGCACTTTGGCCTCCTCAACCAAATAAAAATGACCGTCATGAAATAGCAAAATAGTGCTGAAAGTGACGTTGCATACCTATCAATCAATCATATCACATCTTCTTTTTTCTATTTTTTGGTGGGATTCATTGTTTTTTCTTTTATTGTTGCTCGATTTGTTTTATCTTGCATGAATGGGGTGACCTGCAATTTCTGCATGATGTTCTAACAAAAGGGAATATAACTTAAGGGTATGTATTTTGATGTATTAACAATATTGCAGGTAAGAAAACCCCGAAACACAAGTATGTTTTGGTCTTATGTGTACAATAATTTAAGGCTAACAGAATGACATTACTTAGAGTTATGACAACAGCTAGACCACTCAACCATGCAATCTATATACACGAATAATACCCTTACTTAGATAAAAAAAAAACACACAATGTTAATATGAAATTTGGATTTGGTGTAATGAAATCTAGGATACACCCATAAAACAGTGTATACCATTTAGAGAATACACATAATAGATATAAGAAGATGCGGTATGAGTGCCAATGAGACAACTGTCCATCCAAATCACAATTTGTAAAGGTAAACCATTATAGGTCAAAGTACGGCCTTCAACACGGAGCCTAGGCTCACACCGAACAGCAAGCTATAAAGGGCCCCAACAATGACTAGTGTAAAACCATTCAAACAGGAATTCAAATAAGCATTACATAATTTTTTTGGATTTTCATTCCAAACAAGTGTAAGTTGCATACATAGGCGTTTAAACGTATATATATCAGTCGTGTACCTGAACAAATCAAACAAAAATCCCCTAAAAATATATTTAGAGGCGTTGAAAGCAATAGTAATGTTTGTACATTTGTCTACCACGGAAAGTTTAAAGTTGATACAAGTGTAGGTACACGAAATAGTAAGCATTCAGCATATATTTATTGTTTACGATTTGTTGATGTTGGGACTACCACGGTAGTGAATATTTCCATAAAGCTTCATATGGGTTCTAGATCTAGTAGCATAATGAACTGACAAGGCTTGTTTAAAACGTCCAGACAATTTTGGAAAAAAAAAACAGTGTGTAAGATTTCAAGTTATGTTCAGTATTACAAAGTTTATAACTTGTATATATATATAAATGTGTTATTGAAACATAAAATAGACTGTTGTAGGGCTATTCAAATATAAATTGTATTTTAATGTTTTATCTGACAGGCTATATAAAAGGAAGCATAATTCGTTGTAATTTTGATATACCAAGAAACTACTATCAGTGTGTTGATGCCTGATATTTTTGAAACACGTTTTAATTATCAATCATGCCTAGCGGAGAGTCATGAGTACAAATTGCCAATCATGTATAAAGTAAAATAACAAAAATATTGAACTACAAGGAAAATTCAAAATGAACAATATCTTTTTAAATACGCAAAATCAAAAGCTCAATTACATCAAACGAATGGAAAACAACTGTCGTATATGCATTTTAAAGAACAGAACTAACTTAGTCTAACCTAGTTTCAAAATTAGCTTTCACAATTATTCAATGTTATCATAATTAGGTAAAATAAAAAAAAACTTGTAAAAGGTAATTACAGATCTACTATATTTTGATACCTCAAATTCACATGTTTTTAAAAATATATAATTGTTCAAAAAGTCTATGTATGATATGTTTCTCCACAAACTAAAATTGCAACATCAATAATTCTGCAATACCTTTTTTTTTTCATTTTTCAATTCATTTTAAACATGCTATTATTTTAGTTTAATTGTATTTTTTTTTCTGAGAAATCAAGAAGAATTAACACATTACTGGAGTGTCAAATCCATAAAAAGTCGCATGATTTAGGAGTTTTATGGTTCGACTTACCTCAAGGGTGAAAATCCACATAAGGATAGAGAAAGCATTATGCTGTCATTTTATCCGTGTTGTAGAGTTGTCCTATGGGACAGATTTTCGTAATATCGCGAGAAAGTGTAATTGTTTTGGTTTTCCATCAAGTGACACATGAGTATAGTTATTATTAATTTCCGAATGATGACTTCAACAATATGTTGCAATAAAAACCTTAATGTATCAGCTATTATTCAACATCGAAGTTTTATTCATACGTTTTAGGATCATTTTTCGTATTTTCATCATAATTTTATGGGACAAAAACATACTGATGTTCGAAAAGATCTAAAAACCAATGACGGCATATGATTTCTATTAAAAATAGTTACACTCTTAAATGAAAGAACCAAGAATGAAATAATAACGGAATACGATTTAAGTAATTTATATATGGTTTTTTTCATATGTCATTGTGGTTAAGTTTAATACAAATTATCAGGTAAAAGTGTCCGCGTAGAAGTCTGTATTTACCGTATATAACTACTGCGAGGTTGGTTTCATATAAAAAAAAAATAATTATGTATGTATCCGTCGATCCTTGCATATATTTAATCGACTGATCGATCGCTGACGGTTGTCACGGTTACTGTCAAATAGAATCCGTCAGATAAGTCAGATATAGCTTTATTGTATCGATCACCGACCATTCACCGATCAGTTGAGTTCACGTAAAATAGTAACGCCTAAGGTTGCAAGTACTGTATATATTGAATCAATTGGGCGATTTTCGAATACAGATGGCATTTTATATTACTTAACCGTCAGTTGAAGTGTATTACATTTCTTTTATTTTACATCCGTATTCAATTTTCATAAACAATAAAATAACAACCAATGTTCTAAAGGATATATATACAAACTTTTCATAGAACATACAAATTTAACTTTTACGAGCCTTTTAGAAAACTCATCATATCTCAGTTAAACTCTGTATTTTCTATTTAGATTATTCATGTTGCGTTCCATTCTCTTAACATGAGAGACTCATGATTTGCATTACTGTGGGCAATGAATTAAATTAAACCAAAGAAGTACACTACATTGCAAAAATATTTTTGAGATTTATAGTCTAAAAGAAATGCACAAAGCTGTGTTCTTGGGCCAGTTAACTAGTCTTTATTAGAATCATTCGACTGCACTTCATTTTTTCTATTCATTCCGTAATTATGATCCCTATTCAAAGCTTTGACTTTAAGTTTCTATTACTTATCTTTTTTTATACAAAACATTAAAATGATATTAACAAACGGGAAAATTCCAAAACCTCTCCACACTTTGATTTACTACGACCTTAAAAAACGCATTTTTAACATACATTCACCTTCACTATTTAGCACATTTCACAATTTCTGCAGCTAGATTGTTCAACAAAAAACGCGCGTTCATATCCACAAATAATATCATGCAATGCCAGAAAATGACAAACCTGCTTCAGAGTATCTTCAGATAATACTTTTCGGTCACTGTGAACGGAAGAACTATTTCTCTTTCTTTTTCATAAGACATAACTTGAATTCATTCCGTAATTATGATCCCTATTCAAAGCTTTGACTTTGAGTCTCTATTACTTATCTCTTTTTATACAAAACATTAAAATGATATTAACAAACGGGAAAATTCCAAAACCTCTCCAAACTTTGATTTACTACTACCTTAAAAAAACGCATTTTTAACATACATTCACCTTCACAATTTAGCACATTTCACAATTTCTGCAGCTAGATTGTTCAACAAAAAACGCGCGTTCATATCAACAAATAATATCATGCAATGCCAGAAAATGACAAACCTGCTTCAGAGTATCTTCAGATAATTAAATCTAGCTGGTTCAGATATTGGCACGTCTATAGGAAGACAATGCATCGCTGTTCTATATGACACAGAGTCAAAACCGTGCATGCTGATCTCAATGACGTGAGTGAACCAAAGTTGCGTCCTTGGTGAAACTACCTCCATTTATATACCTATATGGAGTTATTTTCCTTCAGTACGACAAGGTCTTTCTTTTGAAGAATCAACCCGGACGATACCAAGTTTCAATGATTTTTGCTTCAAGGCATAAAACACTGACCTGTGTAAGGTCATTATTCCCATAATCAAAATACAAACTATAATTTACTTAAACATTTAATTCGTTTGCTAGTTATCTTGTGTTGTTGATTAAGACAGAAACATTCCTGTCCTCCGTTTATTAGACTGAAATACAAATAATCGTCATGTACGCACAGTTTCACATTCGAAACAAATAATTAATTATCGCTATAATTAAGGGAAATTATTTGAGATGAATATGATAATGCAAAACTTTTGATACTATTTTCTAAACAAGCCAGATTTAACACATTCGTGTGTAGGATTTTGAAAACCGTATTAATTCCCACTGTATTGGAAATCATATTTTTCGTGTTGTATGTACATGTATTACGATTATAAGCTCTATTCGTGTCAGTTTTTAACTGTTTACCTCTATATATACCTGTAACCCTATCAATTGATCTAATGATCAAATATTCTAATTTCTATAGAATAACAGCCACGTATGGTAGGGTGGTGGAGGGGGTAAAATATTAAATCCTGACTAGGTTCCCTTTTTCAAAGCATCCCCCTTTCACTAAATTGATACAATACATTACTTACAAAGTGACTTTTCCATATATAGTTACTGTAACAATTCATTTGTGTCTTGCTTCATGCAGCTACAGTGCAGCTACAGCTATATTTCTATTTTAACTGGATAATCATTGCTAAAGTTTATATCTAGATTAATTAATAAGTTTTATGTTTTATTTACAGTATAAATGAGCTGTAGGGCGTCGAATATCCCAATTTAGTGTGGTCGGTAAAATAGGATAAAAGTCCTGCAAATCTTTGCAGAAAATAATTTGTTTACGGTATAGAAGTACCAAAAAAAATGTATATTTTGAGGGTTTTCTTGTCGTAAAATACTCATCAGGGTGTCATAATTGCCCAAAGAAAGACCTCCTTACGGTTGATCTTTCATTTGATCAATCCCGACACCCCTCAGTGTGTTATACGACAAGAAAAACCTTAAAATATGCATTTTCTATAAACTCATCCGTCAGTCTGTCCACAAATTCTTCGGGTACGTTTGCTGGATGTCAAATTGCAAACCACCACTAAGATCAGCTCTTTAGTGTCAATATATTTTGAAAGTCGTGAAAGTCCATGTGTTATCCTCTGAGCTTTTGTTGGCACATGCAAATGATAATGATGTTTGTAAAAAGACTTGCGTATGATACAAACACAATTTACCGGAGGATACATACGAGCAATACAGAGTTACACTACGTTGCAAGTGTCGAAGAAACTGTTAGGTCATACTGAAATCATAACTTAATATGATTCAAAGAAAATGAAAAGCGCTTTACTTGCAGAAATCATATAGATCAAATGGGTGTTACATGTAACATAAAAAGAGTGTTGTTAAAATGTGATTTAAATGAAAATTGTAACATAATTCACCTGCTTTCATAAATAATATTGAAATATCAATATTTTGTTGTTACATATGCAGCATTTCATTAACATTTATGCAAAGCGGACACCCAAAAGCTAACTTATTGTGAGCATTTAAGCCGGGGAGAACGCTACCCATATACATATGTTTTAGTCGAAATTGGGTTTTGAATTTGAATTAATTTACTGCAAATATACGTCGAATCGTTATGTTTTTGGTCATTTTGTTCTAAATTTCCTAGTCGTCTGTGTTTTCTGTTCGCAATATTGATTTTTGTTTCTCGATTTAAGCTTAAATCAGGTCGTTGATTTTTCTTTAGTGAAAAGTTAGAAATTTTGTCATCCTTTGTTTTTTTTTATAATTCACTACTGCCATTGGTTATGTTCAAAGTTTAAAATGCATCTAAAATGCGAGGTTCAAGAGGGGCGCATATACCAAACTTGATTCCCTTCTGAAGACTAGCTAGTATAATAACCCTGAAAGTCAACCAAATGCAACCAGTTATGTACTAGCAATATTTGTTTGGGGAAATTTAAAACCGACATACGATAATCGACAGATAATAATGATATCTTGACTTTTTATGGTATCATTTAATCATAGATTAAATTTTTTTGTGCCTAAATGAGCTTTTGGATTTAGACAAGATTGATTATATAACGTTATGTCATTATAAAGTAAAACTAAATATTCCTTTTATTGTGTCTTCTTTAGTTATCATCTCGTACAATCCACGATTATCCTTTTACAAATCTGGATATCTCAACTTCTACCAGTAGATCATGTAGATATTGGAGATCCGATGTGTACTGTATTAAAATAAGCATTTATCAGAATAGCAATTTCTACTAGTAGGTACTGAAATTGTATGTGTACTAGGATTATTCCAATTTGTATTATGACTAATTGCTACCTAGAAAGTTTATGATTTTTTTTCTTACAATACAATTTGAAATAAAGATATATGTAAACATGCAGTTAAAAATGAATACAGGCTGATTTCACCGAGATGTATAACAACAATAACAACAACACATTGCCCATTCCTGTATTGTCTTCCCTTAAAAAAAATTGTTCATCAAACATCTAATCTGACATGAAATTTCTGACTGTAAGAAAATTGCATTTTATGGATTCCATTGTATCATTGTGTAACAAGTGTCAACACCTCCCGGAACGTGCAGTGGCCGGTACTTCGTCCCTATTCGATCATCGGGATAACTGATACCAGTGTTTAGAAGAACAAAGACTTAAATGAAATAGAACTCAACAATTTATTAACAAATGTACAATAATTAAGTAAAACATAGTCAAGTGAGATAAAAAAAAAAAACAGTATTTTAAAAGTTAAGTTAAAAAATGAAATGTAATTAAATACATTGTAGTAATAGCTCGTAAAAGATATGAAAAGGAAAAGTATTTTAAGTCAATTGAAATCAAATAAAAATAGTAATTCACAAGTTAAGTTCAAAAAGTAAAAATAATTGTATGTGTATGCCTCGCACTGTGTTTTAGGATTTAGTAAATCGTACCAAGTTATTCAAATGTAGATGCTGATAAATAACGTTAGTGGAATCAATGGATTTCTGCAAGCTCTATAGAAGAGAAGGGTGACAACGATACACTACCGGCTCATATAATTGCTCATATATACAGATGGAGAATAAACTTCGCCCCACCGGTGCAACTCTTGATCAAGTTTTAGATAAAAAATTATCACTTTCTAACATATAAATAATGATATAGTATTAGAGCAATATTTAATAAATGAATATTCATCAACCATATACATTGACATGAAATTTAAATACTTTATTAGTTAAATTAATACAGCTACTTTGTATTTTAGCATGTCTAGATAAAATTAAACACCACAAAATAAACATTTAATTAAGAAAATACTAATTTGAAACTATTACAGGGAGACTATAAAAGCACATCCATTACAATTGTTTATTTCTGAATTATAGTTGTTCAACTGATCTAACTGGTTGGTTTGCAAGTTATGTTTAATGGTAAATACTTGTTCATGGTCCTTTAAGCATGAGTGACCATACACACCGTACTTCATAACAACAACCACATTGATTTTATTCAGTAAACAAAACTGTTTTCTTAAACAAACAATGTCAGTAACTGCTAGTAGTCTGTTGTTATTTATGTATTATTGTCATTTTGATTATTTTCTTTTGTTTCCTATTCTGACATCGGACTCGGACTTCTCTTAAACTGAGTTTTACTGTGCGTACTGTTGTGCGTTTGCTTTTTCTACATTGGCTAGAGGTATAGGGGGAGGGTTGAGATCTCAAAAAACATGTTTAACCCCGCCGCATTTTTGCGCCTGTCCCAAGTCAGGAGCCTCTGGCCTTTGTTAGTCTTGTATCATTATTTTATTTTAGATTCTTGTGTATAATTTGGAATTTAGTATGACGTCCATTATCACTGAACTAGTATACATATTTGTTTAGGGGTCAGCTGAAGGACGCATCCGGGTGCGGGAGTTTCTCGCTGCATTGAAGACCCATTAGTGGCCTTCGGCTGTTGTCTGCTCCATGGTCGGGTTGTTGTCTCTTTGACACATTCCCCATTTCCATTCTCAATTTTAATCCATCGAACTGTTTCCTTGTGAAAATAAAATTTACAAATGCCGATCTTGTTCCAGCTTTCCCGCCAAAAATCAAATAATTTAATAGTATACTCTGTTTAGACGTTTTAAACGATAATTGAGATACTAAAGTTTATTTTAAGAGATAAAAATATATTCTCCTCACATGAAGTCAAAAGTGTGTTTCTTATATTTAGCAATAAAGAATATTTGAATAAGGAAGTTTATTATCAATTTCTTTGCCGAACTCGTGGGTTTGTTTTATACGTTTAAGTTCAAATTTCCTTAATAGTCGACTTATATAAGTTTCAACGTATTGCTTTTTTTATAGGTCGGAAGTTTGATTATATCAGCAGAGTGTCAGTCATGTGCCCTATCTGGTATGTGATAAACAATAACAATGTGACCTTGTTTCTTATCCTTGTGGCTGAAATGGAAGAAATTATACTATAAGACACATTACGAATTTATCTAATTACGCAAAACAATGTTTCAAAAAGTATGACATGACGACTGTATTATTTAATTGATTGAAAATACTATCCCTCTATGCGGAATTGTATGGACATTTTTTTTATTAAATACGATTCAATTTAATGATTTATTACTTGAAATTTCATATTAGTTCAGATGGCACTAGTTCTCTGTAACTACTTTTGATTGATTATAAATCGGTGGGTATATTTTTTTATTGATATAATAGGTTAATTACAAATTTAGACGTTCATCTTTCTGAGAGTACTCGCAGTTACTGAAAGTTTGTTAAAGCCAATAACAATCTTTAATACAAAAATCATGTATTAAAGTCTAAAATATCAATCAGTTCACATCCAATAGATTTAGTATATAACAGAAGTCAGAGAAAACACATCTTGTGCAATGCCAAAATATAGGAATCGACAGAATGTAGGACCGTAAACGCTCATTACGGTATAGCATTAATATTCAGTTGTGTTTTTATTTATTGGTAACAAAATCAATATTTATACCAATAAAAACAATATGTAAAGATATGTGTATGTTTTACGATGTCCTTACCTACACACTTTCTACAAGGCTCCTGATATCGACCTGTACTAACAGTCCATCAGCAGTGATATCGACCCTTTGCTAGTACTTCAAAATCACACATTTTAAAAAATCCGGCGCGTTGGGAGTGTTCAAACCAAATTATTTGAAAGTAGGGAAAATAAATACATCCTCGAAAAGGGAGATAAAAAGAGTAGCATAATTCATCTAAGGTCAAGTTTGCCTGGTGGAATTTGAACCTTACTTTCTCAATTAATTCTAAGTTGTGAACGGGATTTAATAAAAGTATGTTATAAAGATAAAGATCAAGATGGAGGTATTTTATTTTCCAAATTAGGTCTCCAAGGAGGCATACACATATAACAAATATAATCTTTAAAACATTACATGAATTACATGACATGCATATTATACACTAAAACATTGATATAGAGTGATACAGGTTATTATATGTTAAATGAAAAATGAAAAAAAATATTTAAGGGTTGCTACTCCAGATATGTAGCAAATGTCCTGTCACTTGATTTATTTGCAGTTATTTCTATTTTATCTTTTTCTTTCATTTTTCTTTTTTATATTTGCTGGAAATGTATATATATACTACGTATTCGATTGTTTAGCAGCAACAAGTATTAAGGGACTATGCTCTAGGATTGTGAGCTTAAGAGGTCTAACAAACCTCCTTGAATCTGATGCAGAGAAAAAACATAAAGGTAACATAAGTTCAAGTTTATTTACAGCAAATAATATATTCGACAGCAATAGGTATTAAGAATAGTGTAGGTAGCCCTACTCCAACAGACACCAAGGGGCGGTGCTCAAGGAGCTGAGTTATTCACACAGTCCTCCTCGTGACTGAAACAGACAAGAAAGCCACACCATTAACAACTTTTAGAAATAAATTTACCAGTAGCAGTGATAATTGACTGATCTTCTGTGTTCATAAGCCATATCAGTTTATGCCTTGAGTTAATACTTAGAAAATTGGGGAAACTTTTAGTTATTTATTAAAATAGATGAATGCGGTCATCATTTCACATAAATAGAAAATGATATTCATCCTCCAAATCTTCAAAAATACATCGAGTACAAAGAGATGCAAATATTATCAAAGGGACATTCAAACTCATAAGTCGAAAATAAAATGATAACGCCATGGCTAAAAAAGAAAAAGACAAACAGACAAACAACAATACACAAAAAACATCATAGAAAACTAAAGACTGAGCAAAAACGAACCCCACCAAAAACTAGGGTTGATATCAGGTGCTCCGGAAGGGTAAGCAGATCCTGCTCCACATGTGCCACCCGTCGTGTTGCTCATGTTAGTACAAACTTGGTAATAAGACAAATTCGGTAGGTCACATATGCAGGCGCTGGTGGACTGTTGCTACATAGAAATGGAAAGTTCACAATTGGGAAGCTGGAATCATCTCTTTTGTCGTAAAGTTTTGTTTCCAACCCACCCTCATTATCAATTCCTAAATGTAAGTCAAAATATGAGGCAGACTTAACTGTATCTGTTGTACCTTTAATCTCGATGGGATAGATACGTTCAACATAGTCTACAAATTTTGAATTATTTAGTGAGAGAACCTCATCTATATAGCGGAAAGTAAAGTTATAAGTGTAACTGGCCCATTTTGTGATTATTGTTACAAATATTAAGAAAGTATAAACCTTTATGCGGACATTTCTTTAACAGTTTAAGCAGTATCGAAATAAAAGCAGCAATGTCTTTCGTTTGTTTTTGGTTTTCTTTTGGTTATTTCTAATCATTGCTATACATATGAACAGTTGAAAGATGAGTAAACTCAACACACACTTTTGAAGTTATGTTAAATACGAGTTTTTTGAACGAGTGTATATTGGACAGGTAATTTGCAATCTTGTTATTTGGTATGTTAAGGCTTCTAATTGTGTTCCCAGATAGTCGCTGTAATACTGGATAAAAATGAAAAATTTGGTAAAAATGCAGCTTAATTGCATACCTGAGATATTGTTAGTATATATATATACGTTCTGTTAAGTTCCCGAATGCAAACAAAAAACGAATAAGACATGTAGGTTATAAAATATTTCAGTTGTGTTGTATTTAATGACATATATTTAACCATTTTTGCTGCTGGATTACAATTATTTTCACGTTATATTGACAATATTAGTAGAGCAACCCAAACTGACATGACTCGGCATCCAAACCTGTGCACAAATACATCACAGACATGCAACACAACCTACTGAATGATTAAAACAAACATATCAATACATTTGACATAAACGCTAACGAAGTTTTTGTAGTTGATAGTGCATGCAATTAATTCAAACATAATTGGACCTGCACCAGGAAGGGCTTAAGCCAAAAACCCGAAAGCTGGATGTATAAATACCGGGCAACGTCAAGAGTCATACGACCAAATGGAACACAAAAGTACAAAGACAAAAAGAAAATTATGAAGAAAATAAAATGATACATAACTTCACAAACTTAATCTATAAATCAAGACAATCTTGTACTATTTGTAAAAATAGACACTGACTATTTATATATTATGTATCGATACTTACCGATGAACCTTTTTGTGCCAACAAATAATTGGTCAACCCGGTCACACAGCTTCAGTGAAAGGCTTGATACTTGATTTTGATAAAATTCTTAGACATTGAGCATTGTTTAAGCGGAACGGTTGACGAAAAAAGTAGCAAAAGATAAAAAGGATATCAAAAATTATAAATCGAGGGAAACAGACATTTCAATGAAAAAATAAAAACAACGACAAAATACATAAACTAATAAATTGATGTTTTCTTATCATCCAGTGACACATAGTTCTTGCTTGTTCAGGACGATATATAAAACTGACATGTATTGGTTCCAGACAAAATATATTAATTATAAAGTTGTTATTCTGTTTAAGCCTTTCTTCCTTTATAAATATTTCCAATTGAGAAGCCAGGTTCACTGTTTTAAACTATTTTTATCGTTTATGCGTTCAACGAACGCATCTGCCTCTCATCAGATTTCGTAAAAGCAAGTTTAATAGAGTTACATCGCTTTGCTCTGATAATAAGTAATAACTACCATGTTATTTATATACATATTTATAAATAGAACATTGACGTCCCGGTTGTGTTGACAGAAGAAGATGGACGGAAATCACCTCATTCCCTATAATACTTTCAATTTTGGTAACATATTCCTTGACCATTTATACTGTGGAAGCGTTTGCGGTTTACATCATCATCCTCTGGGGTTTTAACATGTGTAATGCGTATATGGGTTCCATTGACGCAGCCAATTACACAAAGAGATCCTGCTTTTTCAAAGAGACCATGTTTAGTAGAGTGCAAATGTGCCTGCGTACAGGGCCATTTGATGAACAGATCCCCCTTTGCAATCAATGCGTCAGTAAACTAAGTCAATATCCGTGATACAGTAGCTTTGTCATCCCCATTGTGTCACCTACCTAAGTTGAGATGTTACCTGGAAAAAAAACACGAGGGGAAACCAACACTTGCTCTTCACCACTCATTGCTGTACTCCTTGAACTAAGGCTTTTCATATCATGTCAGGGCAATGCTCAATGCCTTCACTTTCTAACCTTAATCTTTGGCGCAACTGTTCATCTGAGTAATTCATTAGAAGAGGGTGTTTACCCATAAAAACTCGCTCTCTTCTTTTTCGAATAGGTCCTTTTAGGCAAATTAAATGCAATGTTGCAATGTGTGTAAGTGCAAACGACAAGTTGAACAACAGATACCAGATGTATTTATTTATATATTTATTATATATTTATGCTGACGTCTTGGCTGGTCACAACCTTGTAGACGTAACGTCTACCAGCAGCTTTTCAAATTGATGTCAATTTCATTAAATAATGAGTTATTCTCGTTTCCTTCAATCTAGAAACATTAGTTCATACGGGTCACTGTTGATGCCACTATGACACCATAAAATGTCTGGGATCTTGATATTTTTTGTACTTAAACATGTTATAAGCATAATGGCATATCATGAACGCTACCGCTTGCCGAGAAGTGTACATAATATTACGTATAATCTAATACGAATGCTTTTATCATTGAGTTTTACCTTGTAATTGCTGTTTCTATGTGATTCAATGATCAAGGCATTCAAACTGGGTGAGGTTGCGATGATACTATGAACATGTTGTTTACCTAAGTGTTTCATTATTTTGAATGGTCAGTTTTTGTCGTATAAGTTGGAACTTTCAGTTATGACACTCGGAGAACTTCTTTATTGCCCTTTACACCGTCCTTTGGATTCGATGCAGTGTTTCGTTGCATAAAAATCTGCATTGGTTTGAAACATTTAAAGGAAATTGACTTATAAAATTCTTAAAGATCAAGTTTCAGTTGATATAACAACAATAAAAATAATAATTATGAACATTCAACCCAGGATGACAAATATGTGTAGAGGTGTTTCACAATCTACTCTTCTCCCTACTAAATCTACTAACACTAGAACACACCCGCGGGCGCAGGTCTGCGACTGAATCAAAGTACATATGCCTTTTTTTTTAGTATTCGTATTATAATCTGATAAAATCAAGCTGATTGTAAGGTGCATAGTTTCACTGCTTTCAAAATCTTTCTGCTTGAACCCGTCCTGGTTTTCTCACAATAAAATAACTTTTGTTTTTTAACTAATTAATAAAATTAATAGAGGTATTGAGGTGGAAGAAAACAGACTTGTTAAATAGTATACTATAGTGTAACATAGATACAAAACAACCACTGGAAGAATTTCAGGTTCTCCTGATAGAAGAGGGATTTACAAAAGGTAAAACAGGTAACTACCGGAAACTACATATGACACATACTATGGGTATCGGTATCGAATTCAAACCCGGAACTTGTTAATTATTGGTTATATTAATTATGTGGAAAACAATAGGGCCTGGAATGGCATCTATACATTTAAATGAGAAGACCTGATTTTGTGTGTCGCTTCTCTTCCTTTGACAATAAATTAATCATCATGCCTCTGTGTCCTATAGGTACCATGCATAGTCGCATTTGTCATCATTTTAAACAGTCATAAACGGAAGTCTTGTCTATGACTTAAAAGTCCGTCCGATGACGGAAACAATATCCGGACGCCTTAATTTTCGTTTTCCTTCCAAAATAACCCAAACAGAATAATCATCATCGAGGATGACAAATGCGGCTATGAATGATACCTATAGGACACAGAGGCATGATGATAGATTTATGTGGAAGGAAGAGAAGCGACACACAAAATGAGTTCTTCTCATTTAAATGTATATAGGTTAAATGTATATATGTATTATAAGAGTTGAAAAAAAAAGTTGTTCTTTCTTTTCTATTTATGGTTTTGATATTTTTATTTTAATTATTGTGAAGTCATATCATTATATTACCTATATTTTTCATTTGCATATTTTTTTCTTATTCCCTAAATATTTGCTATACCTCGTAACAGTCAGCTCTCTATGTTATACAAAACACACGTTATGTGTAAATTGCTTAATAAAACAAAACAACTACAAATAAGGAAAAGTATAACCAGCTTAGTAAAAAAGATATTGGAACTTTTAACAAACTTTTCGTTGGCTAGCAATTCTTTTGTGTTTGTCTGATTCATAACTACATCGTATTTTACTATAGCAACCACATAACATTGTTCGATATAATTGATTTGTTCAGAAACATGACTAAAATGAACGTCAGTGGCTGAATCATCGTCAATAAAGACTACATGTTGTTCAATGAGAAAACATATTTTATATAATTTCCTTATCGATGCCGTCTAACGTTGTGCATAACTGATTAAGTTGAATTAGCAAAACTAGAGGCAGTCGCCAATGAAAAATAAAATAAAATATTTTTCGGGATATTGCTTTGGAAAATGAATTATGAAAATGGTTTTGAACTTTTGCAATAATAATTGATTTCCAAGTATCTATACTAAACCATACAACAGGGTATAATATATTGCAATGCATTATAATTAAAAGAAATCAAAACAGTTGGAGTCAGTCACTGGAGGGAGGGTCTCCTTCTATATAAAAATATACTGCAAGGATAGCAACAGGGCTTACACAATTTTCAAGTTTAGAATTTTCTGTTAAGATGTCTGGAAAAACTGTGCATAGATCTTTTTGTCTAATCATATGAATGAAAGATCCCATGTGGCTAACATTTAAATAAGATATAAACTTTTGTATGTTTGAAAGCTAGAAAATATTTATTTGGATAATTATTTTCCAATGAAATTAAGTACATGTGTTGATCGAGATTTTCGCAAAAGTCAATATATCAAGGAGGTTTCAAACAATTCCCATTCGAATGTCTGTATCCAAATTTGTAAGTTGAGAGCAGCCCTCCCCCTATTTTGGTCTCAGTTGGAACGCAAAGAAAAACAAATAATAATATTATAAAGGATTAATTCATATGACTGTCTTTGCAATGGTAGGTGCCTACGACTAAATTGTTGGATTGTAGAGAAAGAATTGATACACGAAAACTGAAAGTTAGTTAACAAACAAAATTAAAAACTTCCCATATAAGTGGCTAGCTGACAAAACGTAAATACTTAGTTAACAAACAAAATTAAAAACTTCCCATATAAGTGGATAGCTGACACAATGCAAACACAGACATAAAAGTGAACTTTTGTGTTTTTTTAATTTCAAGATTAAATCTGAAAGTTCAGATGTACAGTAAAAGCATGCGCTTTTATATATCCCCCCCCGCCCCCACCCCCACCCCCCACCCCCCACCCCCCCCCCCCCCCAAAAGTAATTGCTCATTTTGTCGGTAAACTATTATTTATATAAAAATAAGGAGATGTGGTTTGATTGCCAATGAGACGACTATCCACCAAAGTTTAAATGAAGTGGATGTAAGCAATTATAGGCAGCTGTACGGCCTTCAACAATGAGAAAACCCCATACCGTGAAGTTTGCTATAAAAAACCCATATATGAAAAATATGAAACAATTCAATTCATGAAAACTAATAGACTAATTTATAACAAAACAATGTACGAAAAACAAATATGACAGACATATGAACCAACGACAACCAATGCACTATAGGCTCCAGACTTGGGACAGGCACACAACGAATGCGGTTAAACATGTTTGTGAGTGTCCAACCCTCCCCAAACATTGGCTGTAACAGTACAACATAAGAACAAAATATAAAAATCAGTTGAAAAAAGCTTTACTCTTCAGATCGATACAAAAACACAGACCGGACGTGGCATGGTATTTATCCATTCATCATTACTAACAACAAAAAAGACACAAAGTACTGATCTGAGAGTAATCGCAGCTACTGACAGATAGTTCAAAGCCAGTATAGTATATATGTCTCTGTTTTAAGCATAATAAACAAACAAAACATACTAAGGTGTATCATTATATTTCAATAATGAAAGCTTACTACTTGGGAATATTTGAATGAAAATAAAGTAGTGGGTATATACAAATTAGACTGCAAACCAACAAAACTAAAAACAAAACTACATATAGCGATAATGATACGATCCAACAAAAGACAAGTATCTATATAACATATCCAGGTATAAATTAACTCTATTTAAGAAATAGTTGTATATAAGTTTAATAAGACTACTAAAACGAGGGGACATTCAAAACTCGAAGTGGAACTGACAACGTCATGGCAAAAAAAAAACCCGAAAAACAAGACTATGCAAACACCACATAGAAAACAACTTCCGACTGAAAGACAATCTACGGTGGTGATCTCAGGTGCTTCGGAAGGTAGAAGATCCTGCTTAACATGTGGTTTTCGTCATGTTGCTCATGATAAGTCGAAAATCGGTGATAAGTCTTATTCGTTAATGATTGGAAGAAAAGAGGATAGGTTTGTGGTTACGACTCTCTGAACATATCCTTGAAAAACATTATACATTTATGATTTTTTACTTTGAACAGGCATATGAACAAGAAGCAGGGTTTAACTTAATTTTATTTTATTGAAATACTAACCATTTCCCCATCGATTTCGATAGAAAAAAACACAAAAGATACATAACATAACGTATTTGTTAAGATGTAAATCATATCAAACACTATGAAAAAAAGATTTTTTCTGTTCGGCAGACGAATCTTTATAAAGTGGGATGTGTGTGATGTAGAAATACACAGCTACGTTAAATCGAAGTAGTGGAGTGAAATGAAACAGGTCTTGATACATGTTCAATTACCACGCTCTCAGCACTTTAATTAACCCTTGTAACTTTCAGAGATGTATCTATGCAAACTTTTATATCTCAATAGTGGTCCGAATTTGACGTTCCTAATCATAGTTTATCAATCTTACAGAACCTACCCGTTGAATAAATTTTATTTTCTTACTTTTTTTAATGCCGAGGTTGCATTAGAACCGAATCAGTTGAATATCTTTATGATAAAAAAAGACCTTAAAACGCAAAAGTATTTCAAGGTAAACTGTGACTGACTGTGTTGAAACTAACGAGAGCACACTTATAACGTCATTATTCAATCATAAGAGTTATAATGCGTCAAAGTTGATTGATTTTGTATTTGTCATATTCTATACATATGTTGTCATCAAAGGTTTATTATCATTAACGAAGTTAAATATCACGGAATTTTGGGGCCGATATTGACCCTTCGTGAACGTACTCATTTGAGCTTACTGATTTTTGGATTCACCGTCATCGGGAACGCCCAAACCCCAAAATTTTAAAGCCAATGATGTATAAGTATTTGAATGCATGAGGAGCTATATGACCACACGTTACTTATGAGAATAGCAACACCCCTTTAATGTCAACGGTGTCTGCGGGGACTGGAAATATAAAGAAACACAATTAATCCCGCATAAGTTCCTAAAAAGACAATTCATAGTATGAATCAATAAACAAGAAATACTTCTGGAATCGATGGGATTGTTTAACTTCACCATAGTTTACTATTCATATGATTAATCAAGTCAGGAGCTTCGTCCTTGTTTGTCTTTGTCTATATCTTGGTGTTTATTTCTATTGCATATACAATCTATTTGGTAGTTCTGTTCAATGTATTAACGATCTGCCTAGTCTGCAGAGGATATACAGCTTTTTATATGGTATGGACACTTGTATATCGTTGAAGATAGTATGTGATCAATTGCGTATATCTGTAGATCTTTATCCCATCGACGACCCTCATCTAGCCTCTTTCTGGTATGTACATTGTGTAACGGTGACATATTTAATAGAAATGTCCCTGCTTCCTTCCATAGTATGAATGTATTTCGATATCATGTGATTAGAATTAACCAATGGAATAACTTTGAATTCTAAGTTAAACTATGGTTAGTTTTACTAACTCTGGTAAGTGATCAATGGAACGTTTTAGATTTGTATACTTGGATAGGAATTTTGTTGATGTAAAAAAAAGTTTTCGCCAATGATAGTTGTTTAAGAATGATTTGGAATTTTCGTGTGTGTTCTGAAAGTGTTTATCACTTGGATATATATGGTTTGTCAAAAGTGATTATGGATTTACAACTGCGTTATAATTTATATCAAATAAACAAACATGTGAGTAAATTAATTTGAAATTAAAACGTATGAAATCCACAGAAATTAGAAATATCATATTTAAGGCACAGACGAATTAGTACGTTTTATTCATAGCAATAGTTGTTTCCAATTATACCAAGATGGCTTTTGGCTGTAAAATATTTAATTAATAAGATATTAATCTATTTTCTAATAATTTTGTTTTAGTCAAAGATTACAGAATGTTATTAAGAACTCTTGAGGAAATCACATTCGATACAATCCAATGTATAAATGTTATGCATTCGTCTTTGACTTTAGGCATTTGCATTATGGTCGACTCTGTTCAATCGGCGATAATTTTTGAAAGTGTGTTGGATAACACTGGATTTGCTGGTTCTCGTGTGTCCATATGCAACCTGAAATATAATGAAATAGGAAATAACTAGAAAGAATAAAACAATCATGTTGAAACCATTATAATATCCTCAAATGTGAAGGACATTAATGTCCTGTTGGTCGTTGTATCAATTTATCTACAGGTTTTAATTCACAAGAACATAAATGAGAGAGAGAGAGAGAGAGAGAGAGAGAGAGAGAGAGATTTTCAAAGACTGTCTGTAATCGTCCTAATTCGTATTATTCGTGTGTTTTGCAAGAATTACGATAAGGAGTCATTGACGTGCATTTGAATCGTGTCTGTTGTTAGTTGATCAAAGTTGATATGACATGACATTCTTCTATACAAATAAAATAACTATACATAGTCTCGAAAAATATGCAGACATTCCATCAGCACTTAGAGATTCTTTAGTAATATAAACGAATAATACCAATACAAGGGTGCAAAATACATCTCTGGTAATCTAGACAACAACAACCTAAAGTTACATAAAGAGACGTTACCCATACGAATATCCAAAAAGGCCTAAAACATGTATTAAATTTAATTTGATCTATTTTAGTGTACAGTATAATAAAATGTTGTGTAATAGTCTGAAAAAATAAAATAAAAAAAATACCGAACTCCGAGGAAAATTCAAATCGGAAAGTCCCTTATCAAATGGAAAAATCAAAACCTCAAACACATCAAACGAATGGAAAACAACTGGCATATTCCTGACTTGGAACAGACATTTCCTTATGTAGAAAATGGTGGATTAAACCTGGTTTTATAGCTAGCTAAACCTCTCACTTGTATGACATTTACTCGATCGGTACCACGTCTTTTCTTGTACTTTTCAGTACTATATTGTACTTGAACCGCATATCAATAAAAGTATTATTCTTACAGATTACATTTTAATCAAAGATACTGTATAATATTTGGACAAATACTATATGTCTGATTTGACTAAATACGCTTTAGATATAATCCGGTTGATAGTTGTCTCATTGAAAGTCTTGCTACATCTTCTTATCTTTATATGGTTAATATTTGATCGTTTTCTTTTTCATACTAGGTCTAGTACAGTTCAGTATCGTCTACAAACTACTCAAAGCATATGCTTCTGACTAGTTCAAATACATTTTTGGTGGACCAAAAGTTTGATACTTATACTGATGGACTGTAATTTGCCGACTGTATTACTAGTCAAGTAGCAATCTATTTTGTTTTCGTGAAATTTGCAGTGATAAAACAATGAATTTCATTCAAAATTAAGAAAAGCATCTCCCGAATGCGTATACATTGTTTGGTTTTGTAAACATTTTTGGATTAACAAATCCGGTGCACTAAACTTGATGCCGTTTACTGTTCTCAAGACTATCTGTAAATCTATATACACAATAACACGTTTACCTTAGTGTTTTCGGTCTAGTTTTAATACCAGGTAATAATGCGTTCATGAACAAAAAAGTATAAAAAACATGTCTTTTCAAATTATCCTTGATATAACATACTAAATTAAAAAAAAAAACTATTCAGATAAAATTATCTACAAATTATAACGTTGCAAGTAAACTACGGCCTTAATATCTGCAAACAACTTGCGATTATATTACTATTCATAACTCACAAGGGGTAATATATCTTCTTTTCAATTTAAAAGGATAGTCTACACAAAATGTAATGAGAAGATATTTGATCGAAAAGATTTCAGAAAATCAATACAATTGCAAACATTTCATACATTAATATAAGAATTTAAATGTCAAATAATTTGCTTACGTTTGAAATATATTTCAAGAGGTATTCATTATAACAATTAAACATTCCTGCCTTTTATTCAGCAGAGGGCAGTATATCATGTTCAGGCGTGTCATAAAACGTATAATTGTAGTTTTCCCTTCGATTTCATAAGAGAATATTACAAATTTTATCGCCAATTAAAATATATAGTCAACATGTGCCGATTTTTTTTAAACCAAAGCAAGAACCTTAAGCTTTTATTTTAAAAAGTATGCACATGTGCATTTCAATCTCGTTTCAATTGAATTTATTTGATATTTATGTACATATTTAAAAGGAAAAATAAGAAGGACAGTCATCGCAATTGCCAAGTCAAACATAGAATAACACACACACACACACACATCCACATCAAATGATTAATAAGAGCCATGCATTTTTGTACATTGTTAGTACTGAATTTTTTTTCAAATTAAACTTATTACGAATAAATATATTTTATTTAAGTTGTAATTACGTTTTATCAAACGATCATCGTCAACTTCTTCCTTATTATTGCATATATTATTTCGCTATTGAATTCAGGCCACTTAAGTGGGAAAGATATGTATACAATGAATTGTGTCTGTTTATTATTTAGCAACACATATCCTTTGACACTTCAACAGTAAAATATAATTTGTCACACATCTTCTACATAACTACAGGTGTTATCGTTGCGGAACATTACTTCTTCAAAATACATTAAACGACCTGTTAACCTTTAATTTACAATAAAAGCATGTAAAGTTGAAAACGGATACTACGGGTATCATTAGTTAAACAGAGTATTTAAAGATACCAGTGCAAAATGTAATGTTTGTATTAACATAAAATATACAAACTGTAATATGTTACCTTTCTCTAAAGATACGTGTGCATATATAATTCGTATTATAAAAACAACTACAGTATCGTCTTATCTTTATAAGTTAGTAAATAAAATGAATTTGAAAAATATAGAGAATAAGAAACATTGGTGTTATATTCCTTTGAAATTACAATTTGATCAATGCATCTGTGAGAAAAAAAATGTAATATGTCTTATAACAACGTGTTTCATATGTTCCCTTGTTAAAATGTCCTTTATTTAACGAGGGTTCCCAAGTAAACTAATATGGTTTTAACGTGAGACATTATATAACATGCGATTATATATAAAAATAGTATTTAGAGAGTTATTTGTTGACTTAGTGGATTGTCCATAACGAAGTGTATCCTCAATTCTTTAATAAAAGGAGTTTGGTGTAGATGTTTCAACTGTTCAACTAAATTAATCGTCTATATACGCAAGTGGCTAAACATATAAAGTTACGTAATCTTTAAATAATCAAGATTCAAATTTAACGTGTCCCATTAGGGATGGTTTTTTTTTATCATGAAATTGTCTATACTATCTCTTGCAAATGGTATTCCAGACATTTAGGGATGGAAGGCGATTTGTGTATCTCTTCCATAAAATGTGAATAACACTGTTATCCTAACCGCTAGTACGTCAATGTTAAATTAAGCACACTCTGAAAATTCACGATACACCATATATAACCCCCTCCACTGTCGGTGCCCACCACACACTTAAACTATGATTCACTGAATTTCATCATATAAAAATGGTCCTTATTCTCAGGCGAAAGTATAGTTCTTAGAATTCTTTTCTCCGTTTTTACCAATTTTAAATATTACTTCATTCATTTTTTTTCAGTGCTTTATTTATTTCAGTTATTTCTATAGACTGTAATTGTATATTCACTGTTTTTTCGTGGCTAACAATATAAAGTTAAATAATCTGTAAATAATTAAGATTCTAATTAAACTCATGCCATAAGGGATGTTTTCTTACATGAAATTATTCATATCCTTAGAAAGGGGAATTAGGGACACATGGGGATGACGTAGATTGGTTTTTCTCTTCCTAAAAAGGTCATACACTGTTGTCTTAACCGCTAACAGTCAAGCTATATAGCTATATACATATATAACCATCCCCCCTCTCCCGGTTGCCCAACACACAGATAAAATATTCTTCACTACATTTCGTCATATGAAAATGTCATTTATTTTAGGCCGAAGTATAGTTATTTGAATACTTGTCTACGTTTTTGCCAATTTTGAATATGTCTACATTCTTTCTTTTCCCTACTTTGTTTATTTCAGTTACTCCCTTGGATTATAATTGTATATTCACTATATTTTTGTACTTCAAAAATGAGACTACTCTAAAAGGAGAAATGTGACATCAGACGGTTTTGGCAGGTATCTTTGTGTCAGTTTAACTTTAAATGATTAAACAGGTTTTGGATATTTGGGTCCCAAACGATGGTAATCACATTTTATCCAAGGATCTTGTATTCGTATTAAAATCGACGTTTATTTCTATTCTTCACAATTATCAAATACAGTATTGGTAACATTCAGACTGGTGCTTTGGTAGGAAGCAACTGCCAAACTACGATTGTAAGATAGGACGATTTGCCTTTGTAATTTGTTGGAATCGCAATATCGCCAAAATTTATTTTTGTACGGCATAGGGTACTTCGTTTTTCACCGTCTGACATACATGTTCATTTATATGTTTTAGTGTGACGTCCATTTTCATTGAACTAGTACACATTTTCTTTAGGGGCCAGCTGAAGCTCGCCTAAGGGTGCGGGATTTTCTCGCTGTGTTGAAGACCCATTGGTGGCCTACCGCTGTTTTCTGTTATTTGGTCGGGTCGTTGTCTCTTCGACACATTCCCCATTTCCATTCTCAATTTTATTATGTGTATTTCTTTTTGATTATAATGTTGTCATAAGTATAAATCTGTCTACTGATCATATATCTCATATATTAAATTTTAAAAAGCATAATACCATGTATATCCTGTCACCAGGAAGCAATGCACTTGTAAATATTTTGATGTTGTTATGCACTTCGTTTAAAAAATCAATTACAATCATGAACTCTGAAAAGATTTTAAAAAAAAGAATGATCAATGATTCAACAAAGAATGTATACTGCTATATTAACATGTCTCAACCATTTGATACTATATTATTTATAAACATATCTATAGAGCTGTTTAATCGATATCTATATCTGGATTTAATGATTTTTCATTCTAATGAAATCATATGCGTTGTCAGTAACAATATATTCATAAAACTATATTACGTAATCTACACAGTTTTAGAATTCCAAATGATTTCCAATAATTGTCCTGTTTCAAGTTATGTCCTGCAGAAACATAACATTTCACGACTTCAATTTAATTTATGCAAATAAACCATACACATGCGCAAACTTTTCTATCAACAGACGACCTTAAACATGTACAATCCAAGCGTAAACTGTAAGTAAATTAGTGCAACTTGTAGTATTAGATCAATTTTATGACTCAGCAAGTAATATTTATTGATTGTTATGGTAATTTGTATGACATAAGGAAGGCAGAATTCCTCGTTATAGTAAAATTCAATATGATTATCTGTTGGTTATGTGATATTTTAGTTTTTTTTATATGTTTTTTTTATATTTAAACATTTTATCTAATCTCACATTGCTCGGCTATCTGAAATCTATACAACTTAAATAACAATGAAACATTGTTTTAAAATTAGAATATGATAGATCACGTCTCTAATAGAATCTGATAGAATATAAAGCAAAAGGGATTTCAGGTATCTAAAACTTGGTGACTAGGTGCATCTATATCATAAAATCTAAAAACAAAGTCAAATTTAAAAGAAAAATAATATTGAACATTATCGAAACGTTATATTTTGATTTATTTAAAAGGCCGACAAAATTTGTAGATTAAAAACCATTTTTCTTATTACAATTTTGAAATAAATTGATATAGATGTATTCACTTTTGATATGAACATATGATGAAAAGGCAAGTAAACAAGGACAATTTATAACAACTCCATATATATATTATGTCGATAAACTTTAAACAAGATTCGTACTTAAACTGTATGATAAAGGATTGTGTCCAGTAATACAAATGAAAAAGAAAATGTTCACTTGGTCTCCTTGTGTTCGTTAGGTTCTGTGGGATGTTTGAATTTGCAGACACGTGTAGCCTAGCTGGGATGGTAACCAATGCCTTATCTAAGAGGAATACCTCGCTCTCTGAACATTAAGATTTCTTTTAACAACCTGTTAAGGTTCCATATGTGGTCTTTTGCAAGGCGAACAGATTGTGTTTTTCCTCCATACCCTCTTTTTCCATGGCAATCGTTCTTTGTCCTGGTCCATCTTTTTGCAGAACTTGTCTCTTTCATGTATTTTAGTTTGTGCATGGCCTGATAAAGTTTACCATTATTGCCATTGAACATTAAGGTAACAACATTTAATCAATGAAATACACACACAAATAAGCATTCATGTATTCTATTCTTCATGTTTCCCTTGTCTTGTTAGGAGAGTGCACATGCATAAAACATCTGTTAAATTATAGAATCCATCAGGTGTTAATAAGAGTTATCGACTCTTTCGGAACTGCATTTTTTCAAGTTTATTTTGTATAAAAGACGTTTGTTACCACCTTAAAAGACAAAAGTATCAAATATTTGAGAAAGAAAATAAAATAGTAATATCTTAAACAGAATAGGTTAATGTTACTGAGGTCAACTTTGTCTGAAGAAGTGATCACCTTTATTGGGTTAAAAATAAAATGAAACTGGTTGTAAAAGAGAGTCAAAAGATACCAAAGGAACAATCAAACTTAGCTTAGAAGTCGAAAATAAACTGATAACGTCATGGATAAAAAAGAAAGAGATCAACAGACAAAGAACAGTACACAAGACACAACATAGAAAAACTAAAGACTGAGCAACACGAATCCATCTAAAACGGGGGGTAATCTCGGGTGCTCCGGAAGGGTAAGCAGATCCTGATCCACATGTGTCTTCGTATATTCTTCCACGTTTCAAGAACGTTACAGACAGGGAAACGTTGCTATGAAGTAATGGATCTAGTATGAACCTTCAATACGGTAAAACCAGCAGTGAAGGCTGGTTAAGCACCTCCTTCTTTGTCAATGCCTTATTTTAAAACCAATGAAAACCTAGATTTACGATACTTGATATTAATGACTTGAGACAGTGTATCTGTGGTAAGTTAAGTCAGAGTAACACCGTTATTGCCTAAAGATTCTTTATGTCAAGTGGATATATTGTGAAATTTTCAATGTTTCAATGTCTGCCCAATTACAGTGTTATCGAAAGTTTTTAGCGATGTGTATGCCTATTTGTGAAATCTACAAAACCGTAGAAGCTAAACTTTGCTTGAAAGATGTGTAAACTTGTTTTTTTCAAAATCAATGAAAAAACTCTGTGAGATACAGGCAAAATAATTCATTATAAAATCACAGCAATTAATTTTGTGCGAATGATAATATACTGCTCTATAAATCTTTAAATATTGGTTTAACAAAACTTCATTTTCATAATTTTTCAGGATGACAAGCGAGTATAATCCAGTGAGATAGCATCTAATAAATGGGCTCGGTCATCTGCTGTTGCTGCTGTAATGACTTCATTGAAGATGATGTAGGTTTTATGAATAAAAAGAACTGTAGGATACATTTCAATGAGATAAAATGAAAAAAAAAAAACTTTTTAAATAGGTCAAAACAACTCATCAAGGATATCAGGTTTATAATTTTGATCGCGCTAGACGCGCGTTTAGTCTACGAAAGACTCGCCAATAAAGCTCGAATAAAAAAAGGCCAAATAAAGTACCAATTTGAAGAGCATTGAGGGCCACACATTCCGAAATGTTTTGACGAATAGGGCTACAGTGATCTATCCCAGGGGAAAACATGCTTTTATGATTATCAACAAACGTTCATATCATATGCCAAGCGAAGAAGATATTTAATGCGCATTAATGTATGGTGTGATTACACTAATTATGTTAAAATGTGTGACCTGAGTGATTGACTCTTATAGAAAAAAAAAACCATTTTCATATAACATGATTTACCAATGTACCAGTTTTACATGTCCTATGATCAGTCAAATTCGTAAAAATACATGGAATGGCAAGCAATGATAAATCAAAATGAATTGCGTTTCTCAATAATATTTCTTATGGAGACGATAAAACGGAACCAAAACTGAATACTACAAAAACAAAACAAGATCATCACAGGCAAGGAAACTTAACTTGGCATGTGCTAGAGAAAATCAAAACAAAACACCAAAAAATCCGTTGGAATTCGGAAACATTTATATTTATGTATATATTGTGCCATATGAGATCAAGTATGATGTCAGCCCCCGGCTTCCTTTTTTTACTTACGATTGCATTAGCTCTCTTTTCATCTTTTGTCTTGCCATAAATATGTTATTTATTTTGTACATTCTTCAGCGGGTAGAGTGTTCTGTAATAAAGATTATAAAATGGATTTTTGATTATTCAACCTCATTTTTTCATATAGATAGTGGTAAATTAAATATCAGCTTAAAAACCGTACACCAACAGTAAATGAATAAATATTACAATGCTCTCTTTTGAAAAGAACTATTAAATATCAAATACTGTACCTTTAGATTTTATACATTGCCAAAAAGGGACCTCGGTGGTTGAGTTGTTTAAGTAGTTCAGCTACATTATCACTAGCCTGTCAACACTGATGTTGTGAATTCGAACCGACCACGTGGCAGGTGAATTCGACTTCAATCTTAATTGACCAGGATTGTCAGTTTTTCTACCGAAGGTCGGTGGTTCTCTCTGGGGACTCCGGCTTTCTGTAATAGTTATCCCACGAGGACGCGGTGTGTCAATGTAAGATCACCCCGATGGCCAGAGGCGGGAAGGTGATCTTACATTGACACACCAAGTCCGAGTGGGATAACTTTTTTACATCCCAGCTCTTCTAGACTATATGAAAAAACATTTACGCTTCAACACATCTAGTTCAGAATGCCATACATGATACAATAATTAAGAATATACTTCATATATTACTATATAGTATATACCCTTCATGAGCGCCGTATGCAATGTTTAAATATGTTAAATTAAACTTGAGTTTGTGTCCAGTCGCCCTGGTATAGGGGTATGAATCGTGGCTTAATATGCTGGAAATTTCGTGGAATTTTTCTACATCAATTTTGAAAGTTAGTCTTTATTTCGCATAGCTATTTCTAAGTTTTATTGTGTGTATGACATTCCCGCCAAATTGTTACAAAACAAAAGAAAGCATGCAGAACAAAGAAATTCAAGGTAGGGTGATCTGGTAGGGGGGTGATTCGACTCAGATCACCCCTGTTGAAACAAAGGAGTTGGGATGTAACCACCAGTAAACACTGACCGCATCGAAATAGCCAATAGTGCTACAAGTAGCGTTAAGCATTAATCAAACAATCAATCAAATACTGCACATGCATTGGATTAAATAAAAAGTAAAGAAGCAATAAGCAAAAGAAAAGAAAAAAAACTATCAAATATAAAAGGAAATGATATAGTTAACATTATGCATTACATGTTTTTTTTAATTTTTTTTATTCAACAGTAGATGCAGAATGGTCCCCGTCTAGTGCTTTATAAGAAACATAGATATGCAACTGTCACGGACAATCTAATATTGTTAGGCAAATGAGAAAAAGCACGTTACTAACGTAAAAAGATTATATAAAAAAATATATTGCAGAATTTACTGCCTGTATTCAAATGCATATGATGAAAACTAACATGATATATTAGGGCAAATATCTTAAAATATCCAGGAAGGCGTTAAAAAAAACAAATGTAGGGCAGGGCCTATTCGATATTTTTATATATTATAATTACATCTTTATGCAAATGAGTGATACCTTGATATGCTATGGAGTAGACAATATTTGTTATGTAACCTGAATTGTACAGATTAAAAAACTGTTTCTACTGCGTTAGGTACACATATTCAACTAAATTGATCTGTATTAGCTCATATTTCGTTGACTTTTTAAAATTTCACGGATACATAAAAAAATTAAAATCACGTAATATCTTTGCCATTGCAACAGACGACCTACGGATCCCTAGACGACTTATTCAATTATATTCTTAACGTTATGCGTGCACCCTCAGCAAACCAGTTCTAAATGAAGGATGCTACAGATTCATACAAAATTCCTCAACAACAAAAAACAGTATTCCACTAGCTCCGATGTTTTATTCGAATAGGAGAGGTCAAGGTGATCTCATTTTTTCATACATCATTTTCTTCTGACGTTAAGGAGTCGGGACAATAGTAAAAATACACATAAAATAAGTACAAAGTAAACAAAAATTAAGTACAAAGCCATAAACGATATATATTTGCTGTCAATGCACAAAGAACGCGATTTAAGATTTTTACAAGGTATGTCAAAGGTTAACAAATAAGAAATGAATTTGTAGACATATTTTAATCTTAAACAACTATGTTTTTTTGTTTTCCTTTTTTCTAGGATTTGCGTCAAACAGACAAAAATATATTAGATTTAGATAAACTAGTTAAAAAGCGAGCATGGGCTCTGTATCAAGAACATACACGAAGATGTATTCCTCGAAAAAGAGAAAAACTTGATTTAGTATTGGATTGGTCTCGTGTAAAATTTATTCCTGACGAACCTATCTTCAAGGAATTCAACGTAAGTGGAAAAGATGCAGACGCAGTTCATATTATTTTCAAAACTGTCTTTGAAAACAAAAGCAATGTTGAACAACAGCATACACTGAGAGCAGAAAGACAAACTTCGTCGTCTTGTAAAAGTTGTTTAACTAAAGGATACACAATGGGTTTCGATGTTGGATTATCTCTTTCAGCACCAGGCGATATTGCAAATGCTGCAGTTGGATATTCCAAGGGATTCTCGCTAGAAAATGCAATTGAAAACTCCGAGGAAAAATCACTTACATGGGTTGCTGAAGGTTGTCTTAGAGTTCCAAAAACGTCCACCATTACAGCATCGATGCAAATAAAAGAACGACAAAGTGAATTTTCATTTGAAACATGGGTGGCAGTTAAAGGTATCGTCAAAGGAACCTTTTACAACCAAAAGCAACAAAGCATGTACACATGTTCATTGAATATGAGAACAATTATTTTTGAAGAAATTCCGAAAGAAATGAAAAAGAAAGAAAATGGAATATACTCTATTAAAATTGAGGGCAGGTGTAAATTCAAATACGGAATTGAACAGGAAATTAAAATAAGCTAACGAAACGTTTTATTGTTTACTGTACCCCGACAAATTAAAAGTCACATGTTTATCTTCAATTTGATGCTTTTTCTACAACACTTTTTCTTGTTGTTGTTCATGTGTATCTATCTCCTCATTATACATGTGTAATTACTATTCAAGCAAACATCATCAAGGAAAGAGCAAATAATGAAAAAGTACCGGGCTTAACGTCCATATTCATGCGCTTATTTATTTTCGTAAATTATTTATCTGTAAACGTCTTTTTAATCTATATAACCTATATGTTAGCTTCTACTTTATATCCATTTGTTATTCTGATATCCTGTACAATATATTCTTCTCTTTTCAAACTCGACAGCAACCTTAAAATATCTTTTAGATTTTTCTGTCATTGTGTTATTAACTAAATGGCTAGAACCCCATATGTCCTGTTTATCTCATTCTCCAGTGAATCTTGTGCGTTTGGGCGCTTGTTTGACTGTGAAGAATATATAAATACACAGTAACGAACTGTCGTCCGGTCGGTACGGGGTTTCAAAATCCTATGCAAGTGTACACAAGATGCCAATCCATTTGTTCGTATATATACTAGAATATAAAGTTATAATTTATTTTCAACATACTGTTTATAAATTTTGATGTGGTATTCACAATTGACCAAATGACGTTGTTGTTAACAACTATATGTCACCGTTCGGACTCCAACAATGAGAAAGACTCATACCGCATAGCACGCTATAAAAGGCCTCTAAATGACAAAATGTAAAACAATTCAATTGTGAAAACCAACACGCTTATTTATATATATAAAAAAAACGAACAAACAAAACAAATTTTACGGACGCAATCACGAGTTGGTTGACCGTTATGGAATATCCGTTTCACAGATGATATCGGATATGTTCCTTATGTCGTAACTACAATCCCGTTCCCTTTTCACGAATGTGACTTACCAAATTAAACTATTTACCGACTTTGTAATAACATGAGCAACACGGCGGGTGCCACATGTGGAGCAGAATCTGCTTACCCTTCCTGGTCACCTGAGATCACCCCCAGTTTTTGGTGGGGTTCGTGTTGCTGTTGTACCCCTATTTGTGACATTTTTACCTATTGTGTTTAAGCTCCTGACTTGGAACAGGCATATAAAGAGTGATTCCAGTCGTCCAACCCTCCCCAATCCTGGGACAGTGGTGTAAAAGTACAATATAAGAACAAACTGTTAAAACAGTTGAAAAGGGCTTGGCCCATCAAATTGATCAGATTGATGCAATACACAAAAACAAATAACAAAAACACTTAAGATACCGAGAGTACTCGAAGCTACTGAAAGCTAGTTTGAGAAATATTCTCATGAACTACTCTTAGTCCACGATTAACAGTACTGTAATATACAGATACACGTACACTTTAATACAAATTTAATTACAGAAAATATTTATGCAGTTGCATATAGAATTATCAATTTTCCTAATTCAGGTCCCTTTCTTGTCATATAGTTCCTAACGTTTCTGCTTATTTATTATACTTCCCTGAATTTTCTTATAACTACGCTTTTGACTATAACAGAGCAAATGTCATTATTAACAGTTATGTCTCCTTATACACTTCCTTTGACAATCTTCTTGAAAGCTACGACTTTTGCAATTTGTAGAAAAGATTTTCAGAAACGTAGAGTAGGGAGCTTAGAGTCGGACACACAATCTATAAAATTTAGATCTCTCCTAAAAAAATTGGTCGAAGACGGTTAAAACGCTTGAAATGTTAAAAGAATGTGTAGTTTGATGAGAACATTTATTCCATGGAATACAGGTAAGTACACTGAAAAAAATACCTAGTAAAGATTACTAGTTTGGCTAGTACATCATTAAAAGTCCCTAGTAGATTACCAAACAACTAATTAGACTAGTATGTTTACTATCGTGGATGCATCGTATTACCAAGCACCAGCTGTGCAACTGATAACAGGATTTCCCGCCAGACGATATCAGATTCGCGTGGCTTCTGTTGTATATGAAGTGATGACCGCAATCAAGAGAAGAACCTGAGTATTTTTGGCCTGATTCGTTGAAAAGCTGTAAGTATTTTAATTAATTTGTGTTTTATTTTATCGTCTTAACTTATTTACACAAAAAAAGAACCACACCATCTCGCCTTTTCACGTAAAATGTACTACAGAAGATGGTCAAGTTAACCTTGAGAAAAAGCACCAGTGACACGTGGAACAAGCTTGATCTATTTAAGTTAATTTGTTTGATTTCTAAATATGTCTATCAATGAATATTTCAATCTTATGTGTTATATGCCCCAATTAAATAACAAAGTGTATTAAATGTGCAACAAATTGATCATTATTCAGTAGTCTGACACGGCAGCCGCACCCCATAGCCGGGGCGACATTTTAATGACCTATTTGGGAACGAGATACGTGATAAAGATCTACAAGATGTAGATTTGGTTATTTTTATTTTAACACCATTTCTTCTTTTTAAATACGAAAACTAATTAATAGTATAATCATTCTAACTTCACCATAGAAAACCGTAACTTAAATCCGAAACGTTTTAAGATTATATAATTAAAGTACGCCTCGGTATGAAATTAATATGGCTGCGCCCATGTAGTGTAAAAATGAACCTACCAAAACTAACAGACAGTCAATACATGGTATATCTTCAATATTTTCATATCAAATATAAAATTGAGAAACATTTGAAAGCACCACATAATATACTTGATGACATACATGCACCATGTTATGATGTAGGTGTACACTTGATTGATTCAAATTTCACACAAGTAATAGCTTTTCTAAAAAGCTAGCCGTCTCTGAGCTGATGAAAATGGAAAGTGTTAAAAATTATAAAAGGCTAATACAATTTTTCCTAATTTACCAATGTTTTTTGGAATAATGTACCCTCAGAAATGTACCAACACTGGATTAGTAGGTGTGATGCCTTAACTAGTTTTTTAATTAAATACGAAAATATTTATAAAAAGTATATTTTAAACATGCCTCTGGGACAAGTTATTGTTTTTGCCAGTATTTTAACTCTCTTTATAGCAGTATAATTGTAGATTGTAATATTAAATCATATATATGACACTTGTTAAAGTCTTACTTGAAATACTATGCATTAAAAAGCTAAAACAGCACATAAATGTACAGTGTATATATATGTCTGACATGATGACTCAGCTATCACACATAAGAAACAAAGTGAAATATAGTTTTTTGATTACAATGTTTAGTAGATATTGACAGTAGAGTTCTAGTAAATCGATATTAATTAATATTAATAACACGTACATGTACATGTAGTTTTATTATGGATTTTTGTATAATTTCAGGTTCAGAAAAAATCACAGGGGATTATAGATTTAATGAAGCATCGGTCACCAACATGCTAAACTTACAAGAACTTGAAAACCGGCAATTCAGAAGAACAAGCCAAAGAGTAGTATTTCTGTACAAAGTGGTTGAGGATATGGTCCCAGCTATCAAACCTGACAAATTCTTGGTAAAAAGCAATCTTTACCAAAAGGAACATCAAGCCGACACGCTTTTCAGACTTTGAAAGTGATAAACTTGGTTAAGGCTATTGAAACAAAAAACTGTGAAACCGAGTAATTTAAAAACACATTCTTCGTCTAAACTGTGATTCATTGGAGCCAACTGGAAGAAGAGGTAGTGTGCGCCAAGTCAGTTGAGAGCTTCAAAACAGCTCACCAAGGCCGTCAATAGGCGCTCGCTCTCCTGTCAAGTTAAAGCCAGAATTGGTAGCTTCGATGTAACGATGCAGATACATATAGCATGAAAAGTTTTATACATGTATAATAAACATTTATATTTACATCTATTGATGACTCAGTACAAGTATGATTATTTGTTTTAGTTGTCATCTATGACATATAGTATAAACAAATTTGAGAAAGTGTTATCTGTATACATGACAGTTCCGCGAAAATGTTAACAAACTTTTGCGTCAACTTATTCATTCATGTAAAAACTGATACAAGCCAATATAAGAATTCAATAGATTTAGACTATAAATCAGTTCATGATTTGACCCGTTCAAGTTTATTAAGGTCAAATAAGATTAGACCAAGTTTCATAATGTAAAATATGAATGTAGTCGAGCAAATGGTGAAAATGATTTAGATCCTAGTGCAATATGAGATGGGTGACATGTATTTAGATCCTGGTGCTCTAGAGGGGTGACATTGAATTGGATCTGTTTGCTCAAACTAAAATTTACAGTGCTTCAAAGAAACAAAAAATAAGATGTCATGCTTTATAAAGTTATAAACTGTTACATGTAGGTACAATTTGTATATACTTACTTCTTGACAATTTTTTTTTATTTCTAAGTGTTTAAAAGTAGGACGACATAAAATAATTGATATTAAAGTCTTACTTTGTTTTTTAAATAAATATTATTTGAGGGAGAGTTTATTCATTTTGGTTATGCAGGGGAAACAAGGACCGTGCAATACATGTAACTAGATGGGTTATTTAACTAATCATTTCGAATTTTATTCGAAATAACTTTAGAATTGTTAACTGAATCTTCTAAATATGAAACATAGTTAATATTGATTAGAGTACAGCTTATAGATAAGAATTTAAATGGTTTCTTTGTGGTAAATTGAGGATATAATGTATTTGTTTGTTGTCAGTTTGATACCTTTTTTTTCATAATTGAAATTAACTACTTTGTATTGTCTAATCAAATGTATTGTACAGTTCTGATTTTATGAATCTTATTGAAATAAAACATGTAGGATTTATCTTCAAAATTAGTTTGCTGAACTTCGCACACTGACAAATTTAGGTACAATGTAGGCAACTGTAAAGCGTTCAGGCCTAATATGGGTAAATTTAAAGAGAATATGTGAAAGAGAAAACAACAAGAACAAGGAGTGGAAAGAAATGGTTTTGTTTTTATTGATATTCAAGGTCAATTATCACTTCAGAATGCAACAAATTTATCTGCATTAATTGGCAAACAAGGTATAAATAAAATTCATTTTGGGGATCGTGTGACCTATTGCTGATGTTTTTGCCTGTTGTCTTTCAGTCATTGTTGTATTTATATCTTTCAAAATTTTTGTCATTCGCTTTGTGTTTCCTGAATTGAAAGATCACTAGAGCCCATTTCATAGGAAAAATGTGGTTGATTATACAGTGAAAAATTGAAGCATGACTTGAGGGCCCCCTTTCATGGCAGTAAAAAGTCCCCCTTATAAAAAAATTCTGGATTTAACATTATGAACATGGTACCGGTACATTAGGGAAATAGCTATAAGAAATTGCACTGCTATGTCACTATACAAACAAATAAAAAAAAGGATTCCTAATCTGTACCATAACTAACTAGGTTAGAAAAAGTACCATATGAGGATGACCTGGTACCTGTACTTATAGCTAGTAAAGTTACTAGCTGAATGAGGTATTCCTACGAGGAAATGTTTGTAGAATTACTTAAAGCTAGTAGAATCACTAGTCTTACCATGTATTTGCCACTGGGAAGACCTAGTTATGTTACTAAAAGGTAGTAATATTACTTATTCAGAATAGTAAACTCACCCAGCAGCCTAGCAAAAATTACTAGGGACACATGATGTAATTACTAAGTAGCCTTGTAAATTTACTTTGGAGGCCTAGTATAATTACTAGGAAGGCTAGTAAATATACTTCTGGCCTAGTAATCTCATGGACAGTAAGTTTACTAGTTTACCTAGTAGAGATTACTAGGTATTTTTTTCAGTGTATATATTGTGCATATTTGGTGACAAAAAGATAGAAGCAAATGATTTTTCTTCTATGATACTGCATCTTTGGTATAAAAAGTAATTGTTCCAGAAACCTCAACATTTTTTTTAAATGGTCCTACACATCCATGTGTATTACACGTTTCTGGAATATTATTAACTTTATCAGTTATACATGTACAAGTCGGATAAAAAGATAATGTGTGTTATCATGCTACAATAGATTTTCATTTAAATATTGCATGTACATGTAGCATCATTTTTTAATAACCCCTATTTTATATATTATATATGAATATACTGGAAATGAAATCTGCCATTTAAACTCCCATTTGTGACATTTAAATTGAGGGCCCGATGAAACCAAGTAGACTACTGCTACAACCCCTTACATTATGTATCATAAATAATTAAAAGACAGGTATAGTTTAACATATGCATGTTCTTTAACTATTTATAGGGGTTTATACAGTTGTAAGAAGACAAAATCATTTCTAGATGCAAGTAATAACTAGTTTGATATACCTGTATATATATGTGTATACGTATTGGCTACTAAAAAGTAAAGAAAACATACATTTACTAACTTTGTTTCCATAGCATTTTACATGCAGATCTGTATGTGTACTCCATTTGAAATAAACAAACCCAGAGAACCAGCCTGGGGGAATTGATTTAAATCTAAACGGAGTGAAACTGGCAAGAGCCATCTTCTTTTAATGCATATACCGCACTGCGAATCCAGGCTCAATCTTAATGGCAAAATGGCAAATAGGACACAATCTGTAAATTTGCAGACCTAATATTAACTTAACTGGTGTAATAGTATATAATACCGCGAACCTGTCTGTCGTGTGTCGAGGCATACAGCGTCGCAGTCAACTATTCGTGACAGTGACCATACAACTATTGTTCATTTTAAATTGATCTTCTTCATGACATTCGCACCACCTACAAGCCTTAAACATTAATTGATGGTATTTATATTGATCTGAAAGTCGTTGCTCTTGACAATTAGCACAATCCAATTATTTTTTTTACGGTGAGTGTACACATGATTCAAATCAAAGCATCTCAAACTTCTTACAGTGAATGTCGGGATATACCGCACACGACAAAAAAAAACAATTGTAGGAACAGTGTCCTTAAATGGAACAGACATTCATGTATATATAAAAAATTTGCGAAGATCGTTTAAAGACATTAACCCAAAAATAACCAGTATAAGGAAATTGTTTTTCCTTGAAGTTTATTTGACCCACTGTGTATGCATTTCATTGAAGTACCAACAAGTGTAATAAAACGTACAATCTCACTGGTGTTATATACCTCGAACTACTAAGTTATCGATGAAATTGATACTTAACTAAGAAAATTCAAAATTTACATCTATTTTCCTATTGTTGTTTTGATCACATGCTTGATTTAAAGTAGATCGCCCATCGTACAAGGAAATACATAAGATTAACAGATTTACAATAAGATATATTATAAATAGTACAGGACACAAAGACATGTTGGGAAAGACATTTAACAATTGAATTTCATCAGGAAGGACGTCATGCTCATACAAAAAGAGAAGCGCATCAACGATAGGATACACTTTTTATTATACCATAAAATGCAGTGCAAGTAAATTCTATTAAACACCAATGGAAAGAATATAACATGGTCACTAGAATGTTTCAACGGGAAAAGCGTAATGCCTAGTCCGTAATTATGTGTGTTAAACATGTGTATGAGAGCTCCACCCTTACCAACACTGTCTTTTTTATTGAACATTTGCATTGGATTTGTCTTAATGAGAGGCGGCAGATATGAAAGGGACATTCAAACTCATAAGTTGAAAAAAAGTCATTCCAAAATACGAAAATGATCAAAAGGCAAACAGCAGTATACAAGCACAACATATAAAATTGTATTCGCTTACAAATTTTTCAACTTTATGTTTCCAATTTAACATCGTTAGTTTGCTAAATTCTGATAGATATTTTTGTTTAAAGAATTAAAAAAAAATGTTTTGAATGTCATTACCAAAAATGATGATTCCATTGTATACTCAAGTGACGGACTACCCTTTCTGAAAAAAAAAACCATATATAGAAATAAGATATGGTATGAGTGCCAAGGAGACAACTCTCCATTCAAGTCACAATGTGTAAAAAGTAACAATTATAGGTCAAAGTACGGCCTTCAACACGGCTCACACCGAACAGCAAGCTATAACGGGCCCCAAAACGACAGTATAAAACAATTCAAACAGTAAAACCAACGGTCTTATCTATATAAAAAACGAGAAACGATAAACACATATGAACCACACCAACAAACGACAACCACTGAATAACAGACTCCTGACTTAGAACAGGTGCATACAAGTGTATACATTTATGATGGTTTGGGCTGTTTTCTGCTCTTTAGTCGGGTTATTGTCTCTTTGATACATTTACCGTTCCCATCTTTTCTAACAATGAGGCAATGTGATATGGATGTTGAAGAAAGAACTACCCATTAATTTTTATAGTGCAAAGGGTAAACTTGTAAACAATAACAGGCATTTTGCGTTTAATCATGGTATTATCAGGTTTCCTCGACTTTTGTATTTTATTGAACGCTTGGTAACTATCTCCCCTTTTTTACAAAGTTTGTTTTTCTGTCGGAGAAATTACCTTAAAAATGTGATGATTATTCTTTGCATCTAAATAAAACAGGAGATGAAGCAGCCGATCTTTTAACCCAAATCGCATAATACAAAGATTATATATAAAGCTAAACAAGCAGTAATCAATATTAGAGATTAGATAGTTATACTTTATAATATAGCAAGCTCTAAACCGTCCCGAATATAAAGAAGTTGTGAATAGATAAAACAGCCGTCAACTACTAATTTCCTTTTTATAAAAATAAGGAGACGTGTTATGATTGCCAATGAGACAACGGTAGCAAGTCAATTCGTACCTTGACCATTTCGTACCCGAAATCATCATTTCGTACCAAACAATTGCAGAGGAATTAAATACAGATTACCTTACAAACTTCAGGTTCTGCATACAAGTTATACACCCCCTTCTTTCCTTTCCCTCTTTCCAGACGGGCTAAATCAAAGCGGATAATTTAAATTATTGAACCACAGCTAAGCGTACATGTTCATATAAGGATTTCTTAATGATTGTTTTGAAGGTTACTGAACGCCTAGAAATGTCAATGCATTCATAATCAGGGTCAGGGCAATCTATGATTTCTCGTCGGTTATTGGATACAATATTTTCGGACAATATTTGTAAATTTAATTTAAAACTAACTTACATATTTCAAAGAAGATATATATTGAATATTGTCCTATATATTATTGACGTCCAACAGCAAATATTACAAGCGTATAAAAAACGATAGCATGTTAACGAGAAATGGTATAACACTATGATGTGTACTACACTGAAGCCTTAATATGATTTTAAACGTAAAAGCCCAAAGTCCCAGTCCGCATGAGCATATCACCAAACTCAGACACGTAGTATTTTTTTGTAAATTCCATATCGATTAGTCTTGTTCCATTGCCTGAATGCTGCATGATTAGCGGAGAAACAGCGAATTTCAATTTTAATTTTGTGTTTGTTTGACCAAAATGGGAACGAAAACACAAATAATGGACATAGTATGTTTTAACTCGATGATCATAGAGCAAAATACGTATTTCCTAAGGATCCAATAAACAAAAACTGAAAAGGTGGCATGTCAAAAGAGGAAACAAAACACGTAAGATGTTTTAATATTGGATACTAATTGCAAACCAAAGTATGTACTTGCTTATTTAAAATGTGAATCGTCCTGAACATGCCTGAAATAGTTGCTACTGGACGTAAAATTTTAAACAATCATCAGTCGATGTGTGGAGCTATTGAGGTCGTTTCCTATTTTATTAAGAGTGCAATGTTTGGTTGCTTTCATACATTTACCCAACATCTCCCTTTTTCTTTTCTTTTATGACACATGGATGATAACAATTATAGCAGCCACGCAAATCATGTTGATCTTTATCAGGCTTCTATTAAATCTATCTTGTGAAATAAGCAGACCTTATATATGGTCGTAAATGAATTCAAATCTATGTCAACATGGGTATTTATAAATTCAGTTAGATTTATAATTGTTTATGTCATTTTGGTGGATAAAAAGGGAAAACAAACTTTTATTAGTATACTACTAGTATATCTTAGACTAGCTTACAATATCCATCGTATAATAATGTCGTAAATGGCAAAAATCAATAATGGTATGTTACTGCTTACAGTTGAATATTTTCAAATCGAACTATTCGTAATGGGTTCACTGCATTCAAAAAAAATATGCAATAAGTAAAGTAAAAAAATGCGTCATTCAAATTATCGAGAACTCAGTTTGTTGATATACATTTGTATGGAGTTATACGCAAGTCCGTTGCTACAGTAAGATATACTGATCCATGGAGGTTTATTACTGAAAAAAAAGCAATATATTGTATAGCTTTCGTGATTTTTCTGTTTCAGTCTTCGGTATCTAGCAAATAGTTCAGGTAAAAGAAAAAAAAAACACTTTAATTTCAGGACTCAAATGTATGCACATCTATGTGTATCTCCCGTCTCTATATAACGTCTAAAGAGCGTGGCATTCTCGCAGCATGAAGAATTAGATCAACACACCACTGTTACTGGACGTAGATGTGTTTATGAAAGTCAAATGTATAATATGTTATGGCTGTCAGACGATTAGAGTCCACTTGACCATGTAGGAATGTTTATATGAAAATACTTTTTAAAAGAAAACAAACAAACTAACAAATATAAATGCATAATTATAACATTTACATATTAACACATTATTATTTTCTTTAATTTGTTCTTAATCATTACAATAGTACATACAATGTAAGTGTTAAAAATTCTGTGTAAGACTAGGGCGTTTATTAGGGTGATCTAAGGACATGTCAAGATTAATCCTAAGTCAGATTAAAGAAAGATATGTCCTAAATTTGTCTTGGAATTGAATACAATTCCTCTATGTTTATTGACTACTCCCATTAGAGTTTAAACTTCTGTTTTGAATAAAATTGAATTTGAATTAACCCCTATTTTACTCACGACATGCTGATTCAAAGAATATGTGTATAGAAGTTATGAAAACGATTGAATCAAAGGTCATAAAGTTTTACACATTAAGTAAGGTACGGTTCTTTTTTTACATCTTTATAGTTTAGTTTCTTATTTAATGGCTAATTTGTAAACAAGCATTGTTAAAGAAAGGACTTGCAGTGGATACACAATTTCCCATGCATTTACTCCACATCAGTGCTTTTTAAACATTCCTAAGGTTGACTTTTCGGTGTTTATCCAAAACATGCATAAAAATGACATTGATTTCATAAACGACAATAAACAAAATTTCATAAAAAAGTCCCATTTTGTCTTTCAGAAACAAAATGATAAATTATATTTGGTTACAAGAGTACTGCGATGCAATGCAATGCAATATTAAAATTGTCTTCATCGCCAAGCACGATAGTTAGCACTGAATTGAATTTTATTCAGTGGATACATTGTATATGTACAATTATTGCATGAAATTTAAAGTGTAATTAATAGACAAATATGAAAATAAGGAGATGTGGTATGATTGCCAATGAGACAACTATCCACCTAAGTGCAAATGAACTGGATGTAAGAAATTATATGCAACCGCACGACATTCAACAATGAGAAAAGCCGACACCGTATAGTTGGCTATGAAATGCCCCGACATGAAAAAATATGAATGATTCAATAAGGAAAACTAACGGCCTTATTTGTAACCAAACAATTTACGAAAAACAAATATGACAGACATGAACTAAGGACAACAACTGAACTTCAGGCTCCTGACTTAGGACAGGCACTTAAAGAATGTGGCGGGGTTAAACATGTTTATGAGCACTCAACCATTCCCATAACCTAGGACAGTGGTGTTACAGCACAATATAAGAACTATAAAAGTCAGTTGAAAATGACTCAACTCATCAGATCGATACAAAACAGAAAAAACATCAAACAAAAACGCATACTGGATGTGGCAGGGTATTTATACATCCGTAACATCAAAGTCCAATAAGCTTTAACATCTGTCTGATTTTGACCGTTGTGACTAAAATGAATACAGGGGAAATTAGACCAAGCCCGGATAAAGGAGAAGGGAAGTCGTATATTTTATTTTTGGCGCATATGATACTACATGTATGTAATTTTATAACAGGTGACGCAAATGTAGCATCGGAGAACAAAAGTTGTTGCGCAAAAGGATGCATTTTTGGCGCAAACGGATTTTTCCCTTTGTTATTGTATTATTTGAATGCATTTCGATAGGTACGTTCGACATCAAAAGTCAACTAATCACAAACCGTGGTACATTTTTTGTACTTCACCAAAGCACCATTAACAAACTGAGGAATTGCAATAGAAAACACCGCGATATCTCAAAATAAATGATAAAAACAAAAAACAAAAACGAATATAATTGAATCGGTACATGTATACTGAGAGCTTCTTTTGGTAAATTTGTAGATTTAGCATTTGCTTTATCCAAAAGATTTTGGAAAATTTCAGTATACTGTAATGTTTACTGTTACATAGTTTTATGAGACAACATATTTAAAAACAATACTTTCTGTTTATTAATTTATTGTAAGAATAAGAGATGATTTTAGTATATAATTATTACCATAAAGACACTGCAAAAAGTGTCCTTTGAATATTTCCTTAAATATATTTTTTGACAGAAATAAGAATAAAACAATGTATCTTCAACGTGTCTTACCTTTACATGTACTATCTGTTGTTGAAATTATTCCTGTCTTATTAGTTCCTTTTCCATCGTAACGTTTTTCCAGTTGTATACAGGTGAAGTATTCTCGCAGAAAAAAATGTAAGAAATAATAAAATTAGCAAAGCAAGTTCTGTATCCTGAATTTATAATGAAAACCGTTTCCAAGCATGCACATTTATCTGGACCTTTGACGGAGACGTGTAACCAGAAGCAATCATTTAGGAAATGAGAAAATGTTTAAACCTATGATGAAATTTTACATTTGGCGAATTTTCATTGGCTATTTATTTAAGATCAAAATTATCGGAAGTTGTTCATTGGGTGTGTTGGTGCACAAAATGTAAAAAGGCGGGCCCACCACTTCATTATGGAGACATGACAACATGACGAATTTTATTTAGCGTTAGTTCCTTGGAGTGAATGCTAGTCAATCTGTAAAACTGTGCAATGGCTGAATCAGAGACGGAGGATCCAATTTGTGAGTTTTCATTTGTGTGTTTCATTACGTTGTTTTTCCCCCTCAATTGATATTATTTTTGAAAATTGCTTTCTCTTTCAAACATGCTACTATATGATGATTTCGTCTGGTTAGTCTGACAAAGTGATTAAAATGTGTCAAAACAAATTAAACAAAATGGCGTCCGATAATAAGGATATTATGAGATTTAGTAGAAGAGCCTCACCATTTTCAGATTCTGAAAATCTTCTCGTTCGTTTAGAGGCTTTAAGGCAAATGAAAATATTTAAAATATATTGTTTATACTCGATCGAACGTTATGATAATCGATCTTTTGAAAAAAAAAAACATCAGTTGCAGAATAATAAAAAATTACGCACTTTTTATGAAAATATATGATTTATTTGTACTCGCTACGACACAAGAGAAAAACCCTTACAAGCCTCGCTCTCGATTTTGTAACTCCCCTTTTTTTACAGTTTTTACAAATACATTTGGCATTTTCCTTCAATGCACACATATATAGTATATTGGTCGACGTAGTTGATTTTGAGAAGATTCGGTTCTAACTGTGTGGATATTAAGTAGAATACAGAAAAACAATAAAAAATTACATGATGTTGTATACTATAAATGATTCTCGTTTTAAAAGAAAGAAGATGTACCTTTACCTACAATGACACCGAAATCCAAAATACAAGTAATCGAGACACGTGAATTTATAGATCAACACATATACACTACATTCTGTGTTTAAGAGGAAGTTTTTTTTAAACTAAAAAATTTCTGAAAATAATATTTTCATCTTTTATAGGCCATTGTTTGTAAAGGTGATACATTTTTACTCTCTTGGTATGCACACAGGGAAATAATTATCTTAATTTGATAGCAGGAAAAGTAAATTTAGGAATTTTGGTAGATTAAAGTTGAAAGGTTGTATGTTTTTTTGCTATGAATGATTCGCACTTTTTAATTTACTTCACTATGAGTAACTTGAAATATATGAACATGTATGTCTTGTACATGTATGTAGAAAAACTTTGATGGTGACCACTATTAAAGTACTTTTGTGTAAATAGCCTACTTTTACGATGAATCTATATTTAGTTTAGAGAAAAGCATGGGAAATAGATTAGCTGTTAACCACGTACAAGTACCTTAATAAATTTTTAAAACTGGGGGTACAAAAATATTATTATATATAATAATGAAGTTGAAAGAAATGCCTCTTAAATGTCCTTATTCTATTTATTGCCTTAAGCCCTGGTCACAACGAACCCACGAAACATCGCACGATATTTTGAGCATCGTGGCACTGTCGTGTGTCGTGGGACGAAAATTGGACATGCACCTTTTTTGCTCTACGATTTTTTGTCGTGTCACTGTCTGGTGGCTGTCGTGAGAGTGTCTTATCACAGTCGTGCGACTGTCGTCCGATAAGCACATTGTCGTGGGTACCAACATAAACCATTTTAATAAAACAATCGTACGACTGTTGCACGACTGTCGTACGACAATCCTACGACTGTCACAACACACTCGTGATACAGTCGCACGATTGTCTCACGAATACCAAATTTCGTACGATGCTCGCACAACATTGATTGTCTGTCGTACGACAGTGGTACGTTCGTCGTGCAACATATTTTTGTTTTATTTAGAAGAATACAATTCGGCGGGAATGTTTGGAAAAACATACCGTCTGCCGTTTAAAAGAGGATGGCTATTCCACCAGAACGATTACGCTTGGCCCTGTTGAATAGGCGCCTTGTCGGACTCCAACAAGAGCAAAATATGGTCATGTTAGCGTTGCTTCGAGCCCGTGAACAGTATAGGAACCAGCGAAACGCCCGACGTAGGTGGGTTAGGCCATGGATCGAACGGCGCCTGATGTTTGGGCAGTATAGTATACACTGATGCAAGAGTTGGAGCGGGAATCTGCCGGTGATTTCGTTGGATTCATGCGGATGGAGCCTGGCATGTTTCAAGACAGTGGAACGACAGTCGTACGACAATGGCATGACAGTGACACGACAGTAACACGCTCATCCCATGACATGAAAACCTGAAAAATAGCCCCAAACAACCCACGATTGTCGTACGACTGTCGCACGACCGACTTGCGACTTACCTACGACGGTACAATTACATTTTTTTTTCTCTGTCGTGCACCCATCGTGGACATGTCGTAGCTGATGTGACCACTCGAAATATTTTTTTGCTATTTTGCACGACATTGCCACGACAACTATTTTACAGATCTTCCACGACAAAAAATCGTACGATCTGTTGTGACCGGGGCTTTAAATAGAAGGTAGAATTTTATTTGAGTCACGACTGAGAAATACATGATAAAAAGGTATAATAATGACACTATTATACACGTATGGGTTTTGTCTTGTATCAATCCTAAATCCCCATCTTAGTTAAATGATACGCAGTCTATGGAAAACCGACAGACGTTTGTCCTGTGAAATACCTCCCTGTTTTAAAAAGGAAAAACAATTATATACCGACAAAACTTTTTTTGTACTTACGATAACCGTCTACGATTTTCCAACAATGCATCTTAATTGTGTAAAAAAAAATATCGCTACTCTACACATAAAAAGTATTTCTCGATTCGCACTTTCAATAGACTGATACTGGAAATGATATAAAAACCACCTCATGATATTTATTTATTTACTTTAGTTGTATCGGGAAAAAACGGAAAACTAACGTTCAGTGGTAAAGGAACAGTTGAAGGTGGTCCAACTGGTGTAAAAATTGAAGTTAGTGAAATTGGGTATGTGTATTTTTGTTGTTTTAAAGGTTCAAAATGTAGCAGGGTTAAACATTTTGCAAATAATGTCAATGATATGAATCCAGACTAGGATCGAAAAAAAAGAGTGATTAGGTCTTCCTTTTTAAAAAGAACTATACGAGTTATCACCGTGAACACCAATTGTTTTTCTGACAATGTGAGAAAATTTATACTCCATCTATAGTTGAAATAGCTGTGACTGTGCATTACACATATTCCGGTCGATAGAGACCAGCTAATTTAACCATCAACCTTTTTACATACAATGAATCATATATTAATTAATTGCTGTTTAATAACCAGCGGCAAATATTAGATACATTTTCAGACGACTATGTGTGCAAATGAAACCTGCTTTGCTTTGAACGACGCGCTATGTTATATTATAAGGTGATGTGCTTGATTACAAGGTAACGGTCCGGAGGGAGACACACTGTATCATCCTATAAAGACGGATTTTTTTTCGGATTCGGAGCCAACCAGTCATCGATCCTACTAATTGATGTCGCTGCATACACTCAGAAACAACCAATAACAATTATAAAGTCTTTGTTTTTTTTAACTATGATCTGGGTCCGACAATGACCTGCACTCTAGGCAAGCACACAACCACGAGACTACATAGGACGTTTGCCCCTAAAATATGTTAAGCTAGGACTTAGCTTTCGCGTATAGTGTAGCCAAAATTGTATTTCTTATTTTCATAAGTTCAAAATAATCATTGATATGAATAGTTTTTTTTACAACTAAATGAACATTTCTAGACAAAACGAATCATTACAAATACAATGCTGTTTTTATTGAGTGTTTTTTTTTCTCTCTCTCAAAGACATATACATGTAACCCACGTCTCTTTTTGACAATAAAAAGTTAAAAGAAAAACCTGTTTAACAATAATTGAGTTTTCCACTAGTACTTGTCCTATAAAAAGACGGATGGGATCTTGTCGACGTGTATTGAAAGAGACTAAAAAGAAATGCATATTCAGCAAAAAAAAAATTCAAAAACTGTATTTACTTCAAAATACATTTTTCAAACCGAGTCCAATAACTCTTATACTACACAATTTGAAGGTTACTTAAAGGATTCAATTTTCTTTCTAATAGGTGTTATTTTTTGTATTATTTTGTTAAAATCAATAAATCGTTAGTTCCAACTAATAATTATACAATAAGGTTTATGTTTAAATTCGAATGTGATTACATTATTGAACACTTATCTTATATAAATCAAAAGAGATGATCGGACGGACGATATTCTGGTCAGTGCAATGAGCTGAATATAATCGGATATTGTTAGATTGGACGTCAAAGACCAACTAAGTAGTCCATGACTGCAATGCACTCTTACAAGCATTCCATAGAAATACAAATACATGCTGTCATGTTATAAGTCATGGTCTTTTACCAAGTCTCTATTATGATATATCTTATAAAATATGATTGTAATAGCTCTCAAACCTCCGTGGAGTGCAGTATATAGCGTGCATCTTTCATTAATTTTTTTAACTATATATTAACAGATTAAATTACAAAAGTTTTCAAAACAGATAACACAATTCAGAACTACAATATTTACAATAACTAAAGTTATGTAATTATATATTACCAACAGAATTTAGCAAGATAATTGCTCTTAATTACTATAGATCATGCACTAGAACGTTACCGTATCGTCGTTCTCGTTAGCCTGCTTTATATATTCAGCAACACAGTGTGCAACGTATACGTGGCGAAGCTTTAGAAAACTGTCAGTGTCGATATTGTCTGTTGTAACATGCTTACCAAAAAGAATGCAATATGACTGTTCATCGTCGTATGAATAAAGTTCAACAAATAACTTTAATGGAATTTTTTTTCAATTATTAACTCCCATCATACATTTCTGATTGATTGAGATCCGCTACAGCTACACCAGGCATGTACTTATACGGCTAAGAACTGCCTGTTACGTAGCTTGGAAGTGCTCCCGCACATTTAAAACGAACATTTGATTGTACCCATTATAATTTATACCGATACCCCTGTTGACTAAGCACTATGATTGATGGTCAAACTATTTAATAAGAAAATTTGATAACAATATATATAAATTTACGTAGAAGTGTTACCAACTATCAGCAACAGTTCAGGTTATGGAAATTAAACCAGAAAAAGACAACACCAGTTTTAAGTTATCTATAAAATAGACGAAATTAAGATTTCATTTCAAATCCATAAATGTTAAAATCTTTTCGGAACGCGTTGCTGCATATGGCAAATTTAAGATAAGGACACTATTCTTGATTTATCAAAACTAATTGCGTTTTTTAGAACAAGGAAATTGACAAAATAATTGTTTATTGCTTCAATCTATGTACATTAGATACTGTCGTCTCATACGCCACTAAGATATGATAAGACTACATGCATATCTAATACATATTCTTATAAATTCGTTTATATGAAGCCGAAAGCACTTTTCCTCTGACAAACACTGAAATTATACTCAACATCGCCACAAGTATCATTAGGAAATTATAAAAAATCGGTTTGAAAACTGTCCAGTTTAATAAGGGCTGAGTAAAATGGCCTCCGAATGGTTTAATTTAGAATTAAAGCCAATGACCCCACAACTTGTCCAAACTAATTATGGTGAAAAGTAAAATCACAAAAATACTAACCCCGAGGAAAATCAAAAACAGAAATGATACAGCGTATTAAACAATCTTCAGCTCTGAAAGCACTATTTGATATAACTATTATTGATAATTGGAAAAACTACTGACAATACATTACTTTACGGGCTGTCTGTTGGTACGAAATGTCGGTACCGAATATGGACAGTCAAGTGGTGAATATAATATGTACAACAGACACCTTTTCTCTTTTTTTAAGGCAAGGGGTTGGACTTCTTATTTTCAAAGACAAAATCTGTAGCCCTACCCTTTGAAATATGTTAATGCATATTTTTTAAAACATATACTTGCGCAGTTAATTAGCATGATTCAGTGTTTTTGGACATTTTTTACACAGTTGGCGCCAAACTGTCATTGAAATGTTTGTGACGTTAAGTTCTTTAGCAACAGAAAATCTACGACATACCCAATTCCAAATTTTCCGAAAAGTTTCTAATTTTTCTAATTACAAGCTTTAAAAAAAAACTATAATTAATTACTTGTATAATTACAAGCTTTTTACTAAAGCTACTTATTCAAAAAGCTATTGCTTTCCAATTACCTACGATGCAATATTATCCATACATGCATTAAACGGAAGTACTCAGTATAATTTTTAGCGAATATCTTGAAGGATATTTTGTTATCAGCCGCCAAATTACCATTCTAGATATGTATGTGGGGGCCGGGGGGGGGGGGGGGGGGACTTTATGTTATACATACATGTAACTACATGCCTATGAATTAAATATTGCTTTGTAGGTGGTGCAAGTATATATTCCTATTTACTAAGCACTATTTTTATATTCCAGAACGACATTGGAATTTAAAACCGACTTTGAAGGTCAGACACATTATAAATCTGGAACACCAATTGAAGAATACAAAAGCAACACATATGAATTCATTCGAGGGAGAGGAAATCCAGAGGTAAAAAAAGATAAAATTCACTTTTCTATAAAACCAATAACTGCTACAGCATGTTTAAAATGTATAATACCTCTAAGTTGAAATTAAATGTTTGTTTACCTTAAGAAAATATAGACAACTATTTTTGCATTTGACACTATAATGGTTTAATCGAATCATATACATGAGTGTTATTAAAATATATACAATCAACAACACACATACCTTCATGATCTTCTTGTTACATTAGACAAATATTACGTATTTATAACGTAAGAGAGGTACATCTGTCACGATTTCACAATTGTGATGTCATCTTTGTAATTGGCAAAAAAAAAACGTTAAGCATGCATATGTTAATGATACAATCATTGTATCTTATTTAACACTTCTTGAAAAGATTGGAGAGAACGACAAAATTCATACATATCATAATACATAACACCGATGTCGGTTCGCAAAAATCATGTTTAAAAATAAATACCCTAAGTACCCTTACAACCAAAACGGTTGCTATTTTTTGAACTATGAAAATGGATAACATTTATGCATAGTGTGAAATAACATTCTATCGTAGAAAATATAAAGCAAGCGAGGAGTCAGTTGTCGATCGAAGACCGTATGCATATTCACCTGTATAATAGATTATAAAATGTAAAAAAAACAATATGCATAATAAGAACAAACACATAAAGACTGGTTTGCTTTCGTGATTTTAAAATTACATAAACATCATTGATGCAGCACATGATTGCAGGAATGAAGTGACAAAATATGTTGCTAGCCGTGTTTAACAAAATGGGTCATCTGAGATTTAACTCAAATTTTGACATGTCCATTTACCAGATGCTTCTCCTAAGCTTTTAAACTGCTATGCTTAAAATTATTTTTTATTTATAGGTAAATCTCAGGGAAGAAGGATACAGTTACATCACATTTAGTCTAACTAAGATTAAGAAGTGAAATGCTGTGCAACAACTAAATAATCGTAGAAAGTTTGAAGTGAATTCACAAACACCATATATGTTTTATAGATTGTCACAGAGTTGTATAATGAATATATATTAGCGATTAAAACGCTCCATCTTTGCTATTCTTTACATTTAGATTAATTTAAACTGTCTGCGATTTACTGTAAGTTACTTTTCTAATTAATGCTTTCAAAGGTCAATTAAATAATAATAAAAAAAAAAAGAAATGAGCAATAAGGTGGAAATTGAAAAGTTACCATATATATTTTTCTTTTCTTCTAAACTACATTAATGAACAAGGAGTTCAAATTTCACATTTCACGAGTTACTAAGGCAACAAACCAATACAATCATTGTATACTTTGTAAAATCTCTTGATTTTTCTTGTTTAACATCATCCTTTAAGTATTAATTAGAATGGAAAAATGTGTTTGCACCCAAGAAACAACTATAGATTTAAGGATTTTATGTCAATAGTTATATATAATAAAACTTTTCTTAAAAATTTTTGTTGGTCCTGTGTTGCGCACGATATTTTCACAACGGAAATCATAATAGAGAACAGCCTCGATTCTGAACTTTTCTTCGTTTTCATGCATATTATAACGTTATTGTGATTTCATAGCATTATAAATTTTATTATATTAAAACCAACGGCCTAATTTATAACCATACAAGTAAGAAAAAATATGACGCACATGAACCAACGACAACCACTGATTAACAAGCTTCATATATAGCTAGGTGTAACAACGATCAACCATTCCCCCAAAACACTTAAACAATGTGTTCCCATGTTCGCCAATATCGAAGTAGTACAAAGCTCCCTCTCCGGACGTTAAAGAACCCCTACAACTATTTGATACGGGTTTATTAGTAAACCTGTTGGAAGGTCGAATGTCCACCCGTTTCCGTCTTGCTATCATTTTAAAATAAGAGTAAAAATTATCGTCCTTCGTCGTAGTCTACTTACCTAACATAACCTACATATTTCAGTAATTGAACAATTGTTGATGTGTTCTCGTCCAGAATATGCGTGAAATACTTGCCCCTGAATGTTTAGCAGACTTACGTCTTTCAGTCACATTGTTGATATGTTCTTGTCCTGACTATCATGAAATACTTGCCACTGAATGTTTAGCAGACTTACGTCTTACAATCACATTGCTAATATGATCTTGTCCTGAATATCATGAAATACTTGCAACTGAATGTTTAGCACACTTACGTCTTTCAGTCACATTGTTGATTTGTTCTTGTCCCGACTTTCATGAAATAATTGCCACTGAATTTCTAGCGGACTTACGTCTTTCAGTCACATTGTTGATTTGTTCTTGTCCTGACTATCATGAAATACTTGCCACTGAATATTTAGTAGACTTACGTCATACAATCACATTGCTAACATGTTCTTGTCCTAAATGTCATGACATACTTGCCACTGATTGTTTAGGAGACTTACGTCTTTCAAACACATTGTTGATAGCTTGTTGTCCTGAATATCATGAAATACTTGCTACTGAATGTTTAGCGGACTTACATCTATCAATAAAATTGTTGATTTGTTCTCGTCCTGCATAGGCGCGAATTACTTGTACTTGCCACTTAATGTTTAGCAGACGTAAACCTATCGATCACATTGGTGATGTATTCTCGTCCTGCATAGACATGAACTACAAAGTCATGTACTTGCCACTTAATGATTAGCAGACGTAAACCTATCGATCACATTGGTAATGTGTTCTCGTCCTGCCTAGGCGTGAACTACATGGACTTGCCACTTCATGTTTAGCAGACTTAAATTAATCACATTTTTAATATGATTTTGTCCTGAATATTGGTGAAATACTCCCCACTGAATGTTTAGTAGACTTAAATCTATCAATTGTAGATGTGTTCTCGTGTTGATTTTCGATTTCAACTGATAAATTGTACCTTTCGAAAATTATGCCTGTATAAAAAAAAACTGAAACAAGCAGCAATAGCGATAGTCAGATGAATGTTCAATTAAAACAATAATAAGAAGATGTGGTATGATTGTCAATGAGACAACTCTCTACCAGAGACCAAATGACGTATAAGTTAACCCTGACTTCAAATCGTGATGGTTCTAGAGATGCACCAGTTCAAGTGAATTTTAAGTTGATGAGAATCGCATCAAAAATGACCGTGAAAATGCATAGGTACCGAAACGTATAGTATCCACAACTGAGTTATGATAACTTTTGATTAAATAGATAAAGCTTGAAAATATAAGGAATTTAAAAAAATATTCTAACAAGGTTTGCAAGCTAAACAAGCTGTAACATGTGATTCTGATAAAACTAGATGCTCTCGTTTTGGGATCGTTAAGTTGGTTAGTCATAATAATAGATGTCTAACAAAATACTGTGTACACATTTGGTTTTCAACATGCTGCGTTTGTATCATACTACATCGTCCCTCATAGGATTAACAACAAAACAGACCCTGTATTTATGTTTAAATTTGTTTATAAGGATCTGACCACAATCCCTCCTTATTTCTGTGCTGGTTAGTATTACATCATGCATACGCAGCCAATGACGTTCCTGCCCACAGATTTAAAGGTGCGTACTATTACGTCAAAGCTAATGATCCCAAAAGGTTTTAAAAACAGAAAGAAAAACGGCATATTGTTAGATCCGTGTAAGCAGAGCTTAGCCATAAGATATGTATAGTAATCAAACTCTCTCGTCCTATAAAAATCACAGCAATGCACTGTTTATAATTTTATTAATCCAAAAGGGTATCGAGACTACATTGTACACTATGTCTTTAATGTCTATCTTTATATCTCCCGTATTAGATAAAATCAATTGTTAATATGTATATCTTGCTTATTCACCTGATATTATTATATTTAATGAGATAAGGAATACAGCGTATGTTTTTACGTTATACGCCTTATTTAATGTTTTGTACAGAAATGTGACTGTTTGTTTTGTTTTTTTGGTAAACGGGAGATAACTGGATATACAATATATACATACATTGTCGGAAAATATATGATTTATTTTTTTTATCTTTCGAACTGGACAAAAACCGAGGCTTTGCGAGCTTTCTTCGGGTTTCGTAGCCAGTACAATTAAACTGTATATTTCCGAAAATGTACATATATATATATATATTATTTTTATCCTTGTATTTACACCCAGCACTTTAAGGTTTCGTTGTTTCAATCCAAATTAGTTGTCTCTGATTTTTTTTTAAAATTTCGACAAAGTTTAAACGAGGTCCGCGAAGAGAACCCAAAAATGAAATGCTATCCAAAAAGAAATATTCACATTATTGTTTGCTCAACATGGAATGTCGAATGTCGACCTGTAATTGTTTGTATATATGGATACATACACAACATCAGATCTATACAACACAAATATAGATGGCAATGGTTTACTCGGTACAGAATTATGGCTACTCTTGCACTTTACAATTCAATAGTAAACACATGCTAACGAGTTGTGTCAGTTAGACTTTAAAAAGTATATTATGCCAAGTCCACAAGCATTTTAGACGTTGAATTAGACACCACTTGAAAGGAAGATGCCATGATCAAATCCGTGCCAATGTATATCTCTTTAACGGTTAACATGTCATAACATATTCCAGCTCGCATTTTACTGACAAATGAGACCCTTTTGGTCAAAGGTTATAAAAGGGGTAAGTATTCAGCATTAAAAATATTTGTTTTCATGTAGAAACGATTACATATTATATATATATATATATTCGCTGCTGGAATGTTGCTACATAAAAATGAAAGGTTCACAATTGGGAAGCTGAAATCATCCCTTTTGTCGTAAAGTCTTGTTCGTTTCTTATTATAGAATAAAAAGTGATTGCAACTACGTCATTTAGTTTTTTTTTTTCTGACAAGATGTTAGGTATACAGTTTACATAACATATCTAGACAAATTGATATATAATATTGCATGGTCTTTTTACATATAAAAATATATGTTATTATTGCCAATGAGATAACTCTCCACAAGAGACCAATTGACATAGAAATTAACAACTATAGGCCACCGTACTGCCTTCAACAACGAACACAGTCCATTGTAGTCAGCTATAAAAGGCTCCGAAATGACAAATGTAGAAAAAGTCTAACGAGAAAACTAACGGCCTAATTTAAGTACAAATAATGATCGAAAAACAAATTTGTAAAACAGCACTCGATCCTCAAGCAATCGAGCCCTGTTGTATTATAAGAAACGAACAAAACAGCTCAAAATGCAAAATATTCAGGAATACTTAAAATAAGTTTGTCGTGGGTGATGGAGCACGTTTATCTGTCTATTATAAATCTGACATAATATTGGCAGGCGTACTTAAAAAATACATATTTAAGAAACAGCTGTCTGTTTATTTCATCAATTTAATAACCAGGAAAACTAGATACTGTATATTCATTTATATTGTTTGAAAAATAAAGTTTTGTTCGAAATGTAGGGCGTAACTACGATTTCAAATCCTCTACTAAAAGACCTAGCTAAATGTGCCACGACCGACAATATACAACTACACAAACTATTGAAAACTAGCTAAATATTTTCTGAGTTTATGAGTCTGTTATTAAACTCATCATGAATTCCAGGCTAAATAATGAATATGGTAGACATGCGTTTTGTCTACTAAAGACTCATTAGTGGCGCTCAAATAAAACAGTTAAAAAGACATAATAAAGTACAAAATATTGAACACTTTTAAATTTAAACGATAACAGTTGTAGTTAAATCATTTGGATGTGCTATAAAGTATAATTTGATAAGTTAATACAGTCCGGTGCATTCAGCGTGAATTGGTTCAAAAGCATTAAATGGCACATACAATAAAAAGTAAGAGAAAACAATCCGTTTGTTTTAATGATAAAATTCGTTATGAAAGTGTATTACAATGATAAAGTTTAGAACATATATGCGTGATTGTAATTACAATGCAAAGTTTAATTTTGCTTTGAATAATTTAGTATATATACATTAATAGTATTTGTATGTAAATTTGCTTTATATTTACAGGATGGAGAAAGATGTTCACTATGGATCAAAAATTCAAAACAGAGGACCTTTTTATTCAAACAAAAATACTTATACATGTATGATATTCTGTACATACAACAAGAAAACAGTAATCAAATGGAATGTCCAGTGATGTTAGCAAAATTATTTTTGTTAACAGAAAACAATAGGACTACAATATATTAAGGGTAAGTAATCCAAAATTGTCTGTTTAGGGTTACAAAAGTGGGTAATTGACAATGTGCTATGATTTCAATCCCCCAAATATGAAACAAAAACATAATATACATGGTATTTAAACAGTTTTCATAAGGAAACAGACTGAAAATATTCTGCATTTAACAGTCAGACATGGAAGTTGCCAATGGAATAAATTGGGACTAGAACTTAAAATTTAAAGGATATAGGCCAAGGAATCATTCAGACTTTAAGGCCAAATAGTATACTTTTAATAGTTTAAAGATTTTATTCTATTATCTATGCTGTATAAATGTTAATATTGTTTCATCTAGATTTAAAACCTAATTTCAAGAATGAAGGGTACAGTAATTTAAAATTAAAAAAGTATTTCAATGAATTTGTCCATTTTTTTCAGATAAGAGAATGACTTAAGCAGACTGTATTGGGGTCATAGATGGCCATAACAATGAAATACAATATATTATAATTATCATTCTTCATTACGTTTTGATTGAATTAACAAACTTAATTTAATAACAAAATATTTTCTTTTTTTCAGTACACAACACATCATGTCAGAAGAATAATTTTACTGGAGGATAAAAAATTTAATACCTGGAATCATCAGCAATTTACAAAATGTATATGAAATTTATTAAGAGAGATATATTCATGTACAGAATGGTAACCCAACCAAATAACCCAGGTGGTTCAAGTGATTATTAGCAGACATTTTTGTTGAACTAATGCAGGATTAAATAAATGAAGCTTACACAGACTATGGGCTCCAAAGTGTAGTAAAAAGAGGATTTTTAAATATGTGAGACCCATCAACATTAAAATGTGCATAAGTGAAATGTTACAATATTTAGTAAAAAATTCAGATTATTGACTCAGTTGTTTTCATGAATTTGTTTATCAAAGCAATATCACTGTTATATAATTAATAAGATTCAATATGTTTTATTTATACTTTTGACAACTGAATATATCTTCCCTCTGGCCTCAAGTGCATGTTTCCCTTTTATTTTGTATGAGTGTAATTTACAGAAAGCTCACTTCGCTTTTGGCGAATTCAAGTTTTGCCTTTCCAGAATTATTGGACTTTATTCATGAAAAATTAAACATTTACCCATATGTTGTTGAAGAACTCAATTTTGCTTTAATACTTTTTCAAGAAATTGTATCACAAGGCTAGATTTGATCAAATAATCTCACTTTTGAATATTTATCACATATCACATACTTAAATAATCTAGTATGCATAGATTGATTTCCTTCACTTTTGCCCTGTTGTTGAGATTGAGTGAAATAATTTAATTATTTTATCCCTTTCAATTTGGGGTGGGGATCTGTGTCCCATTGGGACCGACATTCAACACTGCATAACTATATCCTATCACAAGTTATGATACAGCCAACCATATAACATAGCCCCTGCCACTGAAAGGAGAAAAGAGGTGCACAACATACAAAAAAGTATTTCATATGGCTAGCTTAATCGTATCCTTTGAATATTTCATAGATTTTTAGCTCACCGTTCCTTTGGAACGGCTAGCTTTTGCCATCACTTGGCATCCATCGTCGTCCGTCTGGTGTAAACTATTTCAAACATCTTCTCCTCTGAAACTACTGAACCAATTCCAACCAAACTTAAGCTGAATGATGCTTAGGGTATCTAGAATAAAGTTTGTGTTTTATTTACTGTTTCGTCAAATAACATGGCCGCCATGGCTGAAAATAGAATATAGGGGTAAAATGCAGTTTTTGGCTTATATCTCAAAAACCAAAGCATTTAGAGCAAATCTGACAGTGATTAAAGTGTTCATTAGGTAAAGTTCTATCAGCCCTGAAATTTTCAGTTGAATCTGATAACCCATTGTTGGGTTGCTGCCACTAAATTGATAATTTTAAGGAAATTTTGCAGTTTTTGGTTATTATGTTGAATATTATTAATGATAAAGATAAACTGTGCACAGCAAAAATGTTCAGCAAGGTAAGATCTACAAATAAGTTCGTATGATCAAAATTTTCAATTGACCCCTTAAGGAGTTATTGCCCTTTAAGGACAATTTTACACAATTTGTTTATCATGTTTTAAAAAATCTTCTTCTCTGAAACTATTTCACCAATTCCAACCAAACGTAAGCTGAATGATTCTAAGGGTATCTAGAATAAAGTTTGTGTTTTATTTTCTGTTTCGTAAAAAAACATGGCCGCCATGGCTTAAAATAGAACGTTGGGGTAAAATGCAATTTTTGGCTTATATCTAAAAAACCAAAGCATTTAGAGCTAATCTGATGCGAGGTAATAATGTTTATTAGGCCAAGCTCTGTCAGCCCTGAAATTTTCAGATAAATCCAACAACCCATTGTTGGATTGCTGCCACTTATTTGGTAATTTTAAGGAAATTTTGCAGATTTTGTTTATTATCTTGAATATTATTAATGATAAAGATAAACTGTAGGTGTAACACCACTAATTCGGCCCGGCCAGAAAGCACATACCAGAAAGTAGTACATATTAAACACAAAATAGTTCCTACACATGAGTGTAACTTTCAAAATATGTAGAATATTTAGGTATTGTTGGTATCAAATGAAAGCTGAATGACTGGTGATCATTGTAGAACACTTTTTGACTTATAATTTTGAATATTAAAAAAACTGCACCAAATTTATAAAGAGGGTACTTTTTGCCTGTATGTCAGATCTGAAGTACCTGTTTTGGTACATCCGAAGTTCCGGGAACCAGTTCTTTCTTATATGCCATTAAAGGTATGTTGATTTTTCCAGTACAAGACACCATAAAGTGTTGCTTTGACATGCAATGAGTGTCACTTTATTTGAACTTGAAACAAAAGAGCTGTGTCTGCTTGAAATTGAGGAATTTAACATAGAAAGCAATGGGGCCATGAATTAGTGGTGTACTTCCTGTAAACAGCAAAAATATTCAGCAAAGGTAAGATCTACAAATAAGTTCGTATGACCAAAATTGTTAATTGTCCCCTTAAGGAGTTATTGCCCTTTAAAATCAATTTTTTCACAATTTGTTCATTTAGTTTGCTTACTTTAAAAAATCTTCTTCTTTGAAACTGCTGAATCAATTTCAGCCAAACTTGGGCTGAATGAGTTTCAGAGTATCTAGTATGAATTTTTATTTTATTTTCTTGTACATCAAGAAACATAGCCACTATGGCTAAAATGAAACATACGGGTAAAATGCATTTCTTTGATTTTTGAAGAAAATATGACAGATACAAAGAACATTTCAATGGAAGTTTTAAGCCATTCATTAATATATATTGAAAAGCAAAAATAATCATTGATGAAAGATTTAAGCAAAAAATTACAGGTGAGCGATTCAGGCTTTTGAGAGCCTCTTGTTTGTATGTGTAATTTTTTTTTGTAAGTAGTTATTTATTAAAGGTACTACAGTTCCCTTTCAGTTTGCCTGCTTAAGACTTGATTACAGTTCCGACAATATAAAGATAAGAAGTTGGGGGTATGATTGCCAATGAGACAACTCTCCACCAGATACCTTATGACGGAAATGTTAATAAATATATGTATAGGTCTCTGACAGCCTTCATCAATGAGCAGAACCAGTAACCCATAGTGAGCTACATGTATAAAAGGCCCCTAAATAACATGACACAATACAGGCTGAAAATGAATATTCTGCATCAGTGAGTATGCAAAAGTGAAAATATATTTAGAAAGAAAAGCATGTGTAGCAATGGATGCAAATAAAAAGTCAATACAGAAAAAAAATCCTACTACCTCACACGTTATGGCTTATGCAGTTTATTCACTAAATTGTCAACAAACTTTTACATATTTCATTCAACTAATTTACATTAAACCTGGGAACAGTATATCTGTCTACATATATATATGTTCGTGATTAAACAAGACAAAATAAAAGAAAAGAACAGGGCGAAAGGACCCAGAGCGAACAAGTACTAGTGCGAACAGACCAGGATTCCCTTCCCACCACCTAGCTAGAATAGCAAATGGTTCTCCCCCTATGCATAGATATATTAATACTAGTCTAATAGTCATTATACATGTATATCAATGCCCTAAGAAACTGCACATTGAATTTTTAAAAAGTAAAGTCATGAAGAATTTAAACCAACACTACAAACCAGAAATTAAGAATCATGAGCCCCTAAAAATGACACATGCCTCTGACAAAATTACCCCCCCCCCCCCCTTTTCAAAAAAGAAACAAAACAAAACACATAACGATAACTGTATTAACGAAAGGAAACTTATGAAGAAAAAAAAACGATAGCTTTTCTATGGCCTATTCAGGTTAGATGCTCATTACAAACTCATCGGCCGTTAACATACTAACAATATTCACGAAATAAATATGGATCAACGAAGTACGATATCAACAAATCAATCCCATGATGATGTAGGCCTATAACTGTTAGTTTACCAAGCTCGGCCTGTTTTGGTATAACTTTGATATGAATTCAACATATCGCATGACTTCCTTGGCATTCAGATAAACAAAATTGCTACAAAGAAGTAAAGAATCCAATTTTTTATGACATTTACGTTGACATTTTCGGCGCCGGAAATTGACAACGTTGGGCTATATACTGACAGAACATCGGTTGAGGTAGATTCCGGCAATTCTGCTTCAAAAATCTCTAGCAGTTAGAATTTATTGATGTCTTTAAATATATTTGTTGTGTTTCAATACATTTTAGTGGATAATTATTTTTGAGAGAACAATAGCTATCGCGTACTTCAGAAAACAGGTTTAGGGAGGACCACGCCCCCATTGTGGGAACATACAAAATAAAGATGACCGTTCTCCATTTCTACTCGATAGAAGTGCCTAATTTTTTCATAACATATACATTATGTATCAAAGATAATTATATGAAAGTATAAAAAAAATCGAGGCGGAGATTTTTTCGAAACAGCTAATAATTTTAGCAGACCAATTGACGTAATAGAAAAATAGACGAAAATGGCGCCTTATTCAATTTCGAAAAAAATCTATTATTTTACAATTTATTGACACATATTGTCATTTTTAAAGGGGTTAATATCTATTGATTAACTTTTCCATGAGAATTGAATGAATATTTACTTTAAAAACAGAAACTCTTTCAATTTCTAAACCTACTGACCATGCAAGGAAAAACCTATAAAAAATTGAGACCTCTACATTAAAATGGGAACAAATTTTTGCCCTGGCTTGAACACTCCTGTTCTAAACGAATTTCGATGCCAAAAACTAGCGAGAATATGATGTAAAAATATTTAGAAAATCGAAGGATAGGTATTTTTTTGTTCCCATTTTTAAAATAGCCATTTTATCCTACAGTGCAGAAAATCAATATCCGAAATTCTATGTTCAGATATAAAAAATGAGATTTCCTTTTATTTTAATGTTCAAAAATGAAAATAATATGTAAATTCATATATTTTTCTCATATAGATTTGCTTACAATCAACAATATTTATCGTCGGTACTTTGCCGCAAACGAACGAAAAAACATTACAAAAGCGCGCCATTTTTCAGTTGACGTCGGCCGACGCAAAATAGTCCAATTTTCGGCGTAGGACTACTGAGCGCCGCCGAATCACATTTTGGCCAAAAAGGCACATCCGGTTGTCCTACTGTAACTGATGAGTATTTGCATATGAAACGTGCATCTGTCGGGAAAAGCTGTTATTCTGGTATCTATGAAGAGTTCATTTAAGGAAAAGCTATGCGGGTTATTCAGCTGAGTACACCGCGTTTTTGATGTTATTTCTTCATAAACGTAAAAAAATATTACAGTCATTCCTTGTAATTTTTTAAGGAGTAAATCACGATAACACTTTGATGACGTCACTTTCACATGACAACATTATGTCTGATCTGATAGACAAGAAATTTGCAGCCAATCAGAAGACTTGTTACATCCAAAATTAAATTAGCTTCCTTCTTTTAGGAGCACTTAGTTTAATCCCCTGAGTGTTTATGTGGTTTATATTTGTCAATGTTTAGTTTCTGTAATCATCATGTTTGTTCAGTCTGTTCTTAGTAGGGGGGGGGGGGGGGGGCAAGGGGTTTAACTGTTATGCTGTTATGGGGTAATTTAATTCTTTGTTATCTGTTATTCTGAAAATATATTTGCTGTTAGCTGTTATTGTCTTATTCCTTGTTAGCTGTTACTATTATTTTTATTGTTATCTGTTATTGTGAGATTGTATTTGCTGTTAACTGTTATTGAAAATTGGAATGTTAGCATTTTGACAGCCAATCTTAAGTAGAAATTGAAGATAATTGAACATTGTGACTTAGATGGAGAGTTTTCTCATTGCCCATGGCACTCATACCATATCTACTTATATCTATTGTGGTCTTTCCACTGGTGATATGGAGGTCACGTATTTGCAGAAGATTCCAGTACATCACATAAACATATTAAAAACAGTCGGGTCCAGGACCATTCCAGTATACATTATTATTATTCTTTGTAATAAATTCCATTGTCAGTGAACATGTTTTTAGATGTATAATTTTGTACAAATTATAATTTGTACAAATTATATTTGTATTTTGACTTTTGTACACATTTTTCTTACAAATTATAATTTGTACAAAATTTGACTAAAATTCACTTATAACTTTTACAATAACTTATCGTATGGATTTTGTTATAAAAAAAAGCATTGGTACACCGTATAGAATTTTAATTCAATGAACACATAATAAACCTTATGTTGTACTGTTACACCACTGTCCAAGGTTAGGGGAGGGTTGGACGCCAACTAACATGTTTAACCCCGCCACACTCTGTATGTACCTGTTCCAAGTCAGGAGCCTGTAATTCAGTAGTTGTTATTTGTTGCTAAGTTTTTCGTTCATTATTTTGTAGATAAATTAGGCTATTAGTTTTCTCGTTTGATGATTGTTTATCGTATGTCATTTCAAGGCCTTTTATATCTGACTATGCGGTGTGGGTTTGCTCATAGTCGAAGGCGGTATGATGAGCTATAGTTGTTAATTTCTGTGTCTTTTTGTCTCTTTTGAAGAGTTGTCTCATTGGCAACCATACCACATCTCCTTTTATAATTATTTACAAAATACAAAAATAATTTGTTTGAGCATGTGAGTGAAATATTGCCTTTGGAAATTACACAACATCTTTTGCTTTTAGCATTCAATTTTAGAAGTGCTACTCCTCCTTTTTGTATTCAAATGAAAGAGAACCCTGACCACCAGTTTTTTAAAAGCTTTTTAACTGCTTCACATAGTGAAAGTTGAAGCTCAGAAACTGTTGCTGCAAATAAAGATGTGTCTTTAACAGCTTCAATTTAATTTCTCAACAAAATATCCTTTTAAAAATCCAACAGCTGTTCCAATGCCGTACCCAAATTCTCCATATTCCATAATTTCATATTAGATGCATGATTGGTGTTCACTTGGTGTCATCCAAATTGTCACTCAGACCAATTTCTATTCTGCTATCAGAATAGTCACTTGAGCCAATTTCTATTATATTATCATAATTAACTGTATGCATTACATTTCCTGTCTCCATCTGGGTATTTTTTGTTTTGTAACTACATGAACTAAGGTTTATTATGCGGTCATTGAATAAAAATTCTATAGTGTGTATAAATGTTTTTTTCTATAACAAAATCCCCACGAGAAAATCGCTTTTTAGAAAATAATGTTCTAAATATCAAATTAATATAATGTGTCACTGGCTTCATTTTCTTGAAAAATTAAAAAAAAAGAAAACCACAAAAATTTATCTATCAAATGCTCTTGATTTTTAAGTATTCCTTAAACAAAAACAGAAACTAGTAATTTTGTTTAGTTTGAAGTGAATTTAAGTAGAAATTTTTACAAATTGTAATTTGTACATGGATTTTTTTGTACAAATTACAATTTGTATTTTTACAAATTACAATTGTACAAAGTAAAAATAAAAATTATAATTTTTACATTTTTTGGTTCAAATCATAATTTGTACAAAATCAAAACTTGTACACAATATATATAAAAGGTGTTTCTGTTAAGGTCGTATGGACCTAGGCCTATCCTCATCAGGTATCCCTAGCCATATGTTTTCCTTTTTTGTAATATTAAGAATTGTTCGAATTTGAATTTTACGTATATATGGGGATAATGTTCCTTGTACTCCCATGCGTACATGTATATTAAATTCAAATCAATTATTAAAATAACAAAAAGGAAAACATATGGCCAAGGATACCTGATGAGGATCATAATTATAATGAATATATATGTATCTGTTAAAGCCTACCTAGGTCCATACAACCAGTTATATATTAAGATCTACTGTATTGGTCCTTGGCCATGTTGACCGGACTGATTTTAAGATTTCATTTACTGTTATCTGTTATTGTCCCTTTTGAATTCCTTGTTATGTGTTTTAAGCCAAATCAATTTACTGTTTTGCTGTTATTGGAACCCCCCTTGCCCCCCCCCCTCTTAGTACTTTTCATTTGATCATGGTTTTTACCAGTAGTTCATGGACCTTACAAACGGTTCTTTAATGTCTGTATTGGCTTCGTTTACTCACGATTCTTGAAATATCATATTTGGTACTGTTATTACGGTTTTGGGCAAATACATGGAATGTTCATTTAGGCGGTTAAAATGAGCTAATATATTATTGTATTCCAATTCATGTATTTTCATTAACCTCTGTCGACAAATGTTAGCTTTTTGGTCAACTGATAACTTTATGTACAAAATACAATTTTTATTGTAGAACATTTAAAATCATACATGCATAATGAGCAGCTGTCCCATGATGAATTATGCAACATATATCCATAACTGGTCATACATTTTAGTCACAACTTTAATGTCGATGCCTATACCAGTATACAGCTCAATATACGATATGAATTTTGCTGATTGTTAGTGACCTTTTAATTTATTAAATGTTTTACGTCATTATGCTTCTGGTTGTTGTTTGATAAGCAATTATTCCTGTCTTATTTTAATATTTAAGTATGTATTCACAATGTTTACATGTTCTATCAGATGCTTGTCTCATATAGGATGTCCGCACCAAGGTTTATAGTCTCTTTTCATAAAGACAAATCACGAAATTCCATAGTGGATATCAGTTATTTTTTTGGGACAAAAAACCAATATAGTTACCTTTCAGTTATCAAGTGTAAATATCTTATTTAGAACATGAAATTGTGAGAACATTTATTTATAACAATGCTTGCGATGATACTGTCTAATAGTGAATTAGTAGGTTTGATTATTTTTTTAATTAAATAATAATCTAATTCATGAATGTCAATAAGTTTTACAAAAAACTAGTAAGTTTTATCGTTTTAATTGTATAACATTTGTCATTTCGTGGCCTTTTATTGCTGACTATGCGGGATGTGTTTTGTTCATTGCTGAAGGCCGTAAGGTGACCTATGTTTGTTTATTTCTGTATTTCTGTGTCATTTGCACTCTTGTAGAGAGTTGTCTTATACGCAATCGTGTTACATGTTTTATTTGTATATAGAACCTCATATCACATATTTTATTATCAAATGTATTTTTGGTAAATATCGGAATTCAAAGGAAGGAATTATTGATGCTTTCTATGTTAATTTTCAAAAAGCTTTCGACACTGTCATTCATACCGGTTTCAATTTTTAAAATAACAAACAAGACTGAACATGCTTGAAAAATATAGTAAATATTGGTGATTAAGTGTAAATCACAACACAACAAGGGTTCTGATATTCAACAAAAATTCACTTATGAAAATTGATTATGAATGTGTTAAAATGATAATAAATATCATGTTTTGCATTCAGTGCAGCAAGGTCATTTTCATTTGCTCAAAATGATCAGAATTGAAATTTTGTGAAGGCTCATAATAAATTGCCTAAGAATTTGCTGTTGAAACATTAGTATCGCTTGGAAAATCTAAATTACAGATGTCTGTTCTCACATATGCTTACGTAATACCGCAGTCACACTAGGCCACGATCGCACTACGATCTGTGAAAAAAATGCAAATTTTGAAGATCGTGGCATGACTGTGTTGTTTCCGAGAAATCTACGTATTAATCAGAAATATAAGGAATGGAACAGTATTTATATGGAACACGATGTTGACGTTATTGCTGAGAACGTAGTAAGATCGCGGTATGAACGTAGTATAATCGCGGTAAGAACGTGCTATAATCGCAGTAGAAGCGTGGTAAGATCGTGTTGCAATCGGATAACTCGTGGTATGGTCATAGTGAGAACGTGATGAGCGTAGAAAAATCATGATAATCGTAGAAAAAGCGTTGTATAATCGTAGCAGGATCGTTGTAGAAGCGTAATGAGGACGTAGTATCATCGTGAAGTCAACGAAAATTAACATTTTCATGCCGCTCATACCACGACCTCACCACGATCTTAATTTATTTAAGATCGCGGTGAGCGTGGTGCGATCGTAGTCTAGTGTGACTGGGGCTTAACATCACATATTTTTTTTCATTCTAGAAAAAAAATACATCTTGGTATTGCTCTATGAAGTCAGTTCTTGAAATTATCCCAGAAATCAATCATATAGCTTTATCATAAAATTAATAGCTTCAAAGCTAATCTGAAAACAATTAAAGATATAGGGCATACATGTACTGAAAGTATTTTAGTATTTAAATGGTAAACTTAGACATTATGTTAGATTTAAATCAAATTTTGAAGAAAAAAAAAATCACAAAAAAATACTGAACTCCGAGGAAAATTCAAAACGGAAATTCCTTTAATTAATAGCAAAATCAAAAGCTTAAACACACCAAACGAATGGATAACAACTATCATATTCCTGACTTTGTACAGTCATTTTCTTATAAAATATATTATAGTTTGAAAGAGACATATATATTTCTATTATTGGGAACTTTGAACAGAGATAAAGCTTAACAAAGCTCAGAATTTAATAACACCACTTGAATTAAATTCGTAAGGTATCAGTGTACTTTCAAAAAAGACAGAGTTTGTACTCGATGTATTTCTGAAGATGTGGCGGATGAATATCATTTTCTATTTACTAGTAAATGTTTTAAATTTAATGATGACCGCATGTATCTATTTCAATAAATCATCAAAAGTTGCCCCTATTTGATAGTATACACTGACGGGATATATTGATTTGGCTTATCGACATAGGAGATAAGTCAATTATCACTGCTGCTGTTAAATTCATTTCTTTAAATTGTCAATGGCGTGGCTCCAGACACGAGAAGGACTGTGTAAATAACTCTGCTCCTTGAGCACCACCCCTTGTTGTAGTATAGGAACACCTAAACTATTCTTAATACCTATTACCGCGGCCGTATATGTTATTTGCTGTGAATAGACTTGACATTTGGTGACCTTTATGTTTGTTTCTTATTTTACCTATAATAGCCTGTATCACTCTGTATCAATAGTTTAGGTGTATACTGTAATATGCATGACATGTACTATATACTGTATGTTGTAAAGATTATATTTGTTATTTGTGTATGCTCCCCTGGAAACCTAATTTGGAAAATAAAATATCTTCATCTTAATCTTATATCGTTATCTTTATAACATACTTTTTTTAAATCCCCGTTGACAACTTAAAAATAATTGAGAAAGTAAGGTTCAAATTCCATCAGGCAAACTTGACCTTAGATGAATTATGCTACTCTTTTTATCTCCCTTCTCGAGGATGTATTTATATTTCCCTGGCTTTCAAATAATTTGGTTTGAACATTCCTAACGCGCCGGAATTTTGAAAATGTGTGATTTGTAAGTACTAGCAAAGGGTCGATACCACTGCTGGTGGACTGTTAGTCCCGGTCGATATAAGAAGCTTAGTAGTAAGTCTGTAGGTAAGGAAATGGTTAAAACATACACATATCTTTGCATATTGTTTTTATCGGTATAAATATTGATTTTGTCACCAATTATAGATTAAAACACAACTGAATATTAATGAACGTTTACCGACCTACATTCTGTCGATATCTATATTTTGGCATTGCACAAGATGTTTTTTTTTCTGACTGTATACGACGTATTTTATATACTAAACCTATATGATGTGAACTAATTGCTATTTTTGATTTTGATAAATGATTTTTGTATTATTTGGTTGGTATATGCTTTGAACTAATTTTCAGTAACTGCGAGTACTTTCAGAAAGATGAACGTCTTAATTTGTAATTAACCTATTATATCCATTTTAGTTTGTTTATATGTTTCGGAGTTTAGTATGACGTCCATTTTCACTGACCTAGTACACGATTTTGTTTAGGGGCCAGCTGAAGCCCGCCTACGGGTGCGGGATTTTCTCGCTGTGTTGAAGACCCATTGGTGGCCTTGGGCTGTTTTCTGCTTTTTGGTGGGGTTGTTGTCTCTTTGACACATTCCCCTTTTCCATTCTCAATTTTATTAACAAAAAATGATACCCATCGAATTAAAATCAACCAACATCAGTTGAAGAGAACTAGTGCCATCTGGACTGATACGAAAATCAAGTACAAAATCATTGAATTTAATCGTATTTCATAAAAAAGTGTTCATACAATTCCGCATAGAGAGATAGTATTTTCAATCAATTAAATGATACCGTCGTATTGTCATACTTTTTGAAACATTGGTTTGCGTAATCAAATAAATTTGTAATGTGTCTTAAAAGAATAATTTCTTCAATTTCAGTCACAAGTATAAGAAACGAGGTCAACATGTATTTGTTTATCAAACATCATTGCCAGATAAGGCACATGACTGACACTCCGCTTATATATTCAAACTGCCGACCTATATCATACAAAAAGCAATTTGTGAAATATTATATAAGTCGACTATTAACGACATTTGAACTTAAACGTAAAAACAAAAACACACGAGTTCGGCAAAAAAATTGATAATAAACTTCCTTATTCAAATATCCTCTATTGCCAAATGTAACAAACACACTTTTGACTTGATGTGATGAGAATATATTTTTTTGTCTTAAAAATAAACTTTAATATCTCAATTATCTTTTAAAACGTCTAAATTGAGTAGAATATTGAATAATTTGATTTTTGGCGGGAAAGCAGAAACAAGATCGGCATTTGTAAATTCTATCAAACGTCATTGGTAGTTCGGCAGTGTCATTTAAATCACATCACAAAATAGAACAGAATTAGCTACATACTTGTTAATTGGTTGATTTAATGTATACAGTTTTATTGTGTAAGAATTTTTTTTTTTTCTGAATGAAATCAATGTGGTTGTTGTTATGAAATACGGTGTGCATGGTCAATTATGCTTAAAGGACCTTGAACAAGTATTTAACATTAAACAATACTTGTAAAACAATCAGTTAGATCAGTTGAACAACTTTAATTCAGAAGTAAACAATGGATATGATTTGATAGTCTCCCTGTAATAGTATTTCTTAATTGAATTTCATGTTGTGTTTAATTTGATCTAGACATGCTCAAATACAAAGTAGCTTTAATTTAACTATAAAAGTATACAAATTTCATGTCAATTTATATTCTTGATTACTATTCATGTATTCAATATTTCTCAAATACCATATCATGTACTGTTATGAATATATGCTAGGAAGTGATCTAAAACTTGATCAGGAGTTGCTCCGGTGGGGAGAAGTTCACTCTCTACGTGTATATACTGTAAACCGGAAAATTTTCGCACCGTATTTTTTTCGTGATTTGCCAACAAGATCTAAATTCGCGCCGTTTTGAATTCGCGATGTCTCGGTGTCATATACAAGTTTTTCATACAATTTTTTATAGTTTTACATGTATTTAAATCACGTGATAAAATAAATCAGAAATCCTTTTTGTCGGTAGTTGTAAGTTATGTTTGTTTGTAAAACACAATCAAACTAAACAGAAAGGAATAACCTAATTAAGAGTGAATTAAATGCTAACAGTATTACTGCTAATAAATTATTTTTTTAGTCTGATCGATCTATGTAGCAGATACAATGAGGTAATCATTTTAAAACTGATTGACAGGTGTCAATTACATAATAGTTAGAATAGTTGTTTATTTAGCAATATCCGTTATGTCCACTTGATTGGAATGTCTTTTATGTTAATTAGACCATCATGAGTTAAAGTTTTGATTTCTGCATTGACTTTAATTGTGATATACAGTTATGCCGCGAAAATTTCCATGTTTATAGAATGAGCCGGTAGTGTATCACTGCCACCCTTCTCTTATACATGTTATATACAGCTCGTGAGATCAATTGGTTCCACTCGAGTTATTTATCAGCAACTACATTGGAATTACTTTGTTACGATTTACAAAATTCTAAAACACAACGCGAAGTATACACATACAATTACTTTAAATTTACTTTTGGAACTTAACTTGTGAATTACTATTCTTATTTGATTTCAAATGACATGCGATACTATCCTTTTGATATCGGTTACGAACTATTACTATTTAAAGGGGCACTAGCTACGAGATATATAAAAAATCTAAAATAGGATTTTTTTTTGTTCAATCATTAATGAAAGCGAAATAGTGAAATAATAATTCGCTTTTAGCAGCAAGTATGGTTCAATTTTGACAAAATAAGCTAAGAAACATTGAAGATTAATTATTCACTTGCAAGAGAATAATTCGACCTCATTGAAAACGTATTCATGTGAACTTCAATTTAACCCCTTAGCTAGAGATGTATAACGCATGAACCGTGTGTGATCAGTCATTTAAAGAAAAAGAATGTCAACATTGAAAGTGAAACAAAGGTAAATCATTTGATTGACTGATTCGATCGACAAAAAATTATTCTTATACAGGTAAAAACGATGATTAACATATATTTTTAATCTATAATATGAAATTAAATAGACCTAGAAAAATCCAATTGCACGAGTTAGCTTAATCTATTTATATCTATATTTATGTTTATATACCTTATATGGCCATCGGTGGTTTTCGGAGGCAACTCGATAGTTAATTAGATGGCGTCTAGACTAAAATACACACGAAACGAAGCTTCATATTATCGAGCTCATGCTCTGTAAATTGTTTATTTTAGACTTTTAATAATTTGGATAAATGTTTTACGTTGTCATTAATCAAATATGAGAATTTGAGTCAAATCGGTGAACATGAATTTGACAGCTAGTGCCCCTTAAATTACATTTCATTTTTTAACTTAACTTTTGAAATACTATTCTTTTTTAATTCATTTGACTATGTTTTGTTTAATTGTCTCTTTTCATCCAAAATCGGATATCAGGTATCCCGATGATCTAATAGGGACGAAGTACTGGTCACTACACGTCCCGGGAGGTGTTGACACTGACCCTTCTGTTACACAATGACTCAATGGAATTCCATACCATGACATTTTCTTACAGTCAGAAATTTCCTGTAAGATTTTAGATGAATGATGAACAAATACTTGCAAGCAATGACACACAGAAATGGGCAGTTGTGTTGTTGTTATTGTTGACGTAACGATAAAATCTGTTGATAAACTGTATTGCCGAAACGTACATAAATGTTGTCAAGGGGAACTATATAGCTTTAATAATCTCATTACACATCCAGTAAGAATATCTAACATATACAACTTTCTCATTAGATAAAAGGGCTTTATAAGAGTTGCAGCAAATCACCCTGCAATCAGATGTTTCAAACAACCATTTGATTAGACAGGAAAGAAAAACTTGTGTTTGATAAGATTGTGTGGAGGTGTAGTATGAACAGCGAAAAAGTCAAAAGTGTCAACCGAATCAAAAGTACCATCAAGGTTTCTTTACACCCCACAATTAGTTAATTCCACTATTTTTAAATGTTTTATTACAAAAGTTAACAATAGGTTCTTTGAAAGTAGTTAAGGAACTAGCTAATAACACTGAGAGATTAGTAGTAGAACACTTACTAGAGGTCGAGATGAAACGATGTGTTACAGGTGTGTCGTTTAGTTAAGGTAATCAATACATAGTCGAGACCTTCAAATGTTCAGAAGAGGCTTTCAGTTGAGCTTGAGCTGTGGTAGGGACATGATTTTTTACTATTTGAATCTCTATAGAGCGTACGGCATTGAATGTAGTTCAATGTATATTTTCATTCTTAACCTCTTTCGTATAGTATTTATGTCATACCACCACTACTTTGCTAGCTGCTTTTTCGGCCGCGCGTCCGGTACGAACTCAAAACGCTTTGCGAGTTCTTAAATTTTGTATTTAATCCAAGAAACTGATGTATTACTTTCTCTTTTATTTATTTCAAAATGAATTCCAAAATGCGATATGCGAATATCAACAATGTTCAGATGTTTATTTAAATAGGAATCAAATGACATTTTGTCAGATTTCTCCGGTTTACATCAATTTTTACATCAATGTTGAGGTCCCTAGAATTACATGGCCATATGAATCAAATCTAAACTTTGATGTTTCACAGTTCCATGTTTGAGGAGCATTATTTTCTACACTGACGTCTGATGTAACTGACTTATTATTAAAAATTAAATTTCTACTACTTCTATTCAGTCAACGAAATGGTTCACCCTTGTTTCAATTTCATTGTTGACATTCTTTTCCTTTAAATAGCTGAACACGCCTAGTACATGCGTGACGCATCTCCTGCTTAGGGGTTAAATTGAAGTTCACATGAATACTGATTCACATGAGAGCGAATTATTCACTTGCATGTCAATAATACATCAGCGATGTCTTTGAGCTTATTTTGACAAATTTGGGCCAAACCAACTGCTTATAACGAAAAGTTATTTAAAAAATCCGATACAATACTTGAATAAAACAAGATTCTTATTTTAGATTTTGTCTAAATCGTAGCTACTGCCCCTTTAACTATGCACAACATATAGATAAGAAGTTTATTTGAAGATTTGGGAAGGAAGACATATCTTTCAATATTGTGTACCCCGTTCATTTCTGAGTGGCCAATGTGAACTGAAAATAAAAAATCTTCGATTTCACCGAACATTTTAAACAAATTTATCTTGGTTCGCTGCTTCAACTTCATTTAAAAAACTAGGAACATATTTCCTGTGAGTTTTATTCTTCTTAATTAAAAATCTGCATCTTTATACTTTAATAATAACAATAAACCCCTTTTCTGTGATATATAAACTTAATCTACTGTAAGTGTATTTTGACAGATTATGCATGCATATACACGTAATAACGAACTTTTTAAGTATATCTAACTTAAAGACTCGCGATCAACAATTTTAAAGCTATGTATGACACAGTTCAGAGTCCTACAAGGGTAAACAGATATTTGTCAAATTTAAACATATTCTAGATGTCACAATCAGCTTTCAAGAGAAAAAGAGGTTTGCGATCATATCAGAAAAGTTGCACAAGATTCATCTCTTTAGAGGAGGAAAAGAGTAAATCTCCAGGTATGCAAGATGAGGATGGAAAATTACCACCTCAATAAACATGATAAATATGTTTATAAATATTAGAAAATGTGGTATAATTAACAACTGTGCACCATAGACCATGTATCGTGGATGTCAGCTACTACAGGCGACTGTCCGGCCTTCAACAACGAGAACATTCCATACTGTATATTTAGTTTTAAAAGTCTCCGACAATATCTAACACACACACACACAATTTTATGTAGAATAACGTATCTTCTAGAGTAAAGCTAAACTGTAACCAACACATTAAAAACCGTCTTGTAAAAAGAACCCTGGTATTGAATTCGTAGAAAGATGTTTTTGTGCTGATGTTCACGTAATATTTGCCACTGACAGTATAGCAGAAGCTAATTAATCGATGGTTTAATGAAGTCAACGAAAAATCAAAATAAATAGTTTAGATGTAGGTACATGTTTAGATCAACCACTGAGATCACGTGCTGTCAACACTGAAATTAGGAGATCGTCGGATTCCGATCTTAACTAACAAGGATAACCAGTTTACAAATATAAACGTTGCCAGTAAAATGTTTATTTCAATATTTTGGTCACACAACTGGAAAACATCGAAAAAAGAGAATAAAATAGAAATTCTCTTTTTCAAATAGATGCATTAAAGGTAGCTGATTTTTTCTTGACACCCCGATTCTAATACAAAGTAGCCAATATGGTATAGCAGAGAGTGCTAAAAGTGGCATACAACATACACAATCAATAAATCTTTTCAAACTACTTCTAGTAGTTTAGTAGTTTACCTGCCATTGTTCATCAACGACAAACAAATGTATACATATTGAAAAATATATGTGATGAAAGAATATTCATTTAAAAAAAAACGGGTGGACGAGCAGAAATATAAACTACAGTCTTGCTTTAGATTTTATTGGATGACGCAATTTTAACTCTAACTCAAATTTTAACTCTACCTCGAAGTTTAGCTCGTAGTCAAACTCGAAGTGTAACTCAAACTTTAACTCGAACTCTTACTCGAACTAATTTTCGAACTATAACTCAAATTTTAACTCGAACTCGAACTTTAGCTTTAACTCGAACTAGAACTCTAATTCGATGGTTAGCCACACTCTCATTTGTCAGCTGATAAAAACCAGATATGTTAAAAACAGATGAAAAGATTTTTTAATATGGCGATGTGTCCTTTGCTGTTAGTCTATATACATATTTATCAGATGCATTTAATTTTCCTCATAATGTTCACAAATTAATCGATTGATTGAACGGTATATTAACATCTAAGAAACAGGTAAAGGTTATATATCCAGGCCATGGACAGTAAACATATTATGTATAATGAACACGAAAAGATGTATGAAAAATGAATTCGGATGATGGGAAACAGAAAAAAAATTGGTTCCCACTGTTAGAATACATTTTGAGCGTTGTGTAAGTACGGAATCTTTAACAAATTTTAAGGACCATTCGGAAATAGTTGCTACAAGGGTTTTTAAATGTGCTTGGTGTGGCATTTTCTAACACGAAGTTTCAGGTTTTACCTTCCCCGTGCGATTGGATGTTTGTAGTGAAATGATTCTGCCCGCAGTCAAAAAGGCAAGTGCTACTTTTCAGCCTGGATACTCTCGGACTTTCAAGTAGAAGGGGTCTTAATCCGCAAGCCGATCATTATTTCTATAATACGGCATGTGGTCAATTTCGTTATCCCGATACAAACAATGGAACTTCTAAAAATAAATGGGATGACATCTTTGACAATTACTTTGTAATAAACTGTTTCTGTCTGTTTAACGATTCGATAGAATGATAAAAATATTAATGAAAAATCAAAGTAGCTTAAAAAAATTTCAAACATGATAGTATAGTTTTAAAGTATAAAGGATTTAATTCAACCCAATGCAAGCGATACACGAAATGCTACTATTCGAGCAACGTTGTTCTATAACGTTGCTTAACGAAATAGTTTTAGTTCCCGCCAAAAATCGGTAATAAGCATATTTCCGTTTATAGCGGTGTTAAAACATCGATGACCCCCCATTTTTATTTATGCTTTTAAAATCGCCCCTTAAGCTGCTACTTCTGCAGAAGTTTAAAGGAAAACAAACATGAGTAGATTTGTATTTATTTAAAAAAAAAATCTATAATACATAGCAATTAGAAATGGCGGGAAATATACAAATGGCTTGAAAAATACGGAACTTGAAACAAATACATGTTTATAAGGTATAAGTTTTATTTGACTGTATTTGCATTAGCAGTTAGACATATTTCTTTTTAAATTAGAGCGCTATTTTTATATTTCGGAATAACGTGATTTTTTAATCGTTGGTGACGTCATATCCCGAAAACAACTTCGGTGACCCCATCATTTTTTTCGCTTAAATTTTCGTTATTAGGATGATCTTTCTACATGAAAAATGACAATGAATTATTACTATTAGTTTAAATAGTGTGATTTCCCTATAAGAGTGTAATTACTTCTTCGTGTTAATGGAAATCATATACCGGAATTGGTTTTAAGTTCTTTTTGAATATCAGTATATTTTTTTTCCATAAAATTATGATGAAAATAAGAAAAAAGATCCTAAAACGTATGAATAAAAGTTCGATGTTGAATAATAGCTGCCACATTTAGGTTTTATTTTGTACCAACATATTGTTGAAGTCTTCATTCGGAAATTAATTGTACTAACATGAGCAACACGACAGCTGCCACATATGGAGCAGGATCTGCTTATCTTTCCGGATCAACTGAGATCACCCCAAGTTTTTGGTGTGGTTCATGTTGCTCAGTATTTAGTTTTCTATGTTGTGTTTTGTGTACTATTGTTTGTCTGATGGTCTTTTTATATTTTAGCCATGGCGTTGTCAGTTTTTTTTCGACATGAGTTTGAATGTCCCTCTGGTATCTTTCGCCTCTCTTTTATAACTTTTTCCGTGTCAGTATGAAAAATACAAAAATCGGAATTCACACTTTATCGCGATATAACAACAATCTGCACCAAAGGACAACACTACAACACGGCTAAAATGAAAGCATACAGTTTACTCTATCCTTATGTGGATTTTCAGCCATGGGGTAAGTCAAATCACAAAACTCCTAAATCATGCGATTTTTTTTCCGGATTTGACACTCCATTAATGTGTTCATGCTTCTTGATTTCTTGATAAAGTAAAGAGAATTAGACTAAAATAATAGCATAGTTTGAATAAATTTTAAAATGAAAAAAAAAGGTATTGCAGAATTTATGACGTTGAAATCTTAGTATGTGGAGAAAGATACCTGACTACGATAAATTAGCAAGACCTAGTGTCAATATTCTAAGTGAAATCTCTTTTCGAGCATTCGAAGTCATCAGTGAATTCATTGACAAATATAAGTGTAAAAATAATTTTTTTTTTCGGAAGGTATAGAGATGATCCGTTTATAATAGGACATTCATCTTGAGAAGAAATTGAGAAGTTCTTTAAAATAGCAAATGATCATCACCCTTTACAATGCTTTATTAAAGTTTACTTATGAAATTCCAAATAAAGAAATTATTTTCCTGGATACAGTCATACATGAAGGGGAGAATTTCAAGGAACACCAGTATTCTTGATATAAAGAGCTACACCAAACCTACTAATTCATATCAGTATTTAGATAGGACGTCTATGCATAGCCCAAACCTCTGGATTTATAAAAGGGGAAGCTATATTTGCCATAACAGAAATAACAGTAACAGACATAATTTAAAAGATACAATCTGTAATTCAAAGGTCATCGAGGGGCGTAAAAGGGGGGTATCTGCACGGAAGAACGCGAAATAAAATTTCCATTTCACGATGAACGAACAATTCAAAATTTCTTGCACGTTGATCTTTTTACCGATTTCACGAAACACGGTGAATAACGAACCTTTTTCACGGCTGCACGTGAAATAAAAATGGCAAAACACGTTGCACGAAAATAACCCTTTACCATCCTCGTCATCTTAAGCAAAGAGGTATAAAGGGCATAATATATATCGTAGCGCTAGCTGTGAACCTGCTCTCAATATTGACAGATCGGAATGGGACAAGCAGACACCACTATAAAAATAATGAGATGTTGTATGCTTGCCAGTATAGTCAAAGAATGTGACGAGCAGACACCACTATAAGAATAAGGCGATGTGGTATGATAGCTATTATAGTCAAATATCACTTTTCATTTGGAGATCACCCCAAGTTTTTGGTGTGGTTCATGTTGCTCAGTATTTAGTTTTCTATGTTGTGTTTTGTGTACTATTGTTTGTCTGATGGTCTTTTTATATTTTAGCCATGGCGTTGTCAGTTTTTTTTCGACATGAGTTTGAATGTCCCTCTGGTATCTTTCGCCTCTCTTTTATAACTTTTTCCGTGTCAGTATGAAAAATACAAAAATCGGAATTCACACTTTATCGCGATATAACAACAATCTGCACCAAAGGACAACACTACAACACGGCTAAAATGAAAGCATACAGTTTACTCTATCCTTATGTGGATTTTCAGCCATGGGGTAAGTCAAATCACAAAACTCCTAAATCATGCGATTTTTTTTCCGGATTTGACACTCCATTAATGTGTTCATGCTTCTTGATTTCTTGATAAAGTAAAGAGAATTAGACTAAAATAATAGCATAGTTTGAATAAATTTTAAAATGAAAAAAAAAAGGTATTGCAGAATTTATGACGTTGAAATCTTAGTATGTGGAGAAAGATACCTGACTACGATAAATTAGCAAGACCTAGTGTCAATATTCTAAGTGAAATCTCTTTTCGAGCATTCGAAGTCATCAGTGAATTCATTGACAAATATAAGTGTAAAAATAATTTTTTTTTTCGGAAGGTATAGAGATGATCCGTTTATAATAGGACATTCATCTTGAGAAGAAATTGAGAAGTTCTTTAAAATAGCAAATGATCATCACCCTTTACAATGCTTTATTAAAGTTTACTTATGAAATTCCAAATAAAGAAATTATTTTCCTGGATACAGTCATACATGAAGGGGAGAATTTCAAGGAACACCAGTATTCTTGATATAAAGAGCTACACCAAACCTACTAATTCATATCAGTATTTAGATAGGACGTCTATGCATAGCCCAAACCTCTGGATTTATAAAAGGGGAAGCTATATTTGCCATAACAGAAATAACAGTAACAGACATAATTTAAAAGATACAATCTGTAATTCAAAGGTCATCGAGGGGCGTAAAAGGGGGGTATCTGCACGGAAGAACGCGAAATAAAATTTCCATTTCACGATGAACGAACAATTCAAAATTTCTTGCACGTTGATCTTTTTACCGATTTCACGAAACACGGTGAATAACGAACCTTTTTCACGGCTGCACGTGAAATAAAAATGGCAAAACACGTTGCACGAAAATAACCCTTTACCATCCTCGTCATCTTAAGCGAAGAGGTATAAAGGGCATAATATATATCGTAGCGCTAGCTGTGAACCTGCTCTCAATATTGACAGATCGGAATGGGACAAGCAGACACCACTATAAAAATAATGAGATGTTGTATGCTTGCCAGTATAGTCAAAGAATGTGACGAGCAGACACCACTATAAGAATAAGGCGATGTGGTATGATAGCTATTATAGTCAAATATCACTTTTCATTTGGAAATATGAAAAAAAAAAATCATTGCGTAAACATTATTTATACAACTTCTTCGCAATACAAAATGTAGGGGCATATTTCCAAAACCACCAATGGTTGCGCAAAGTAGACATCGCAACTTAAAAGAAACACTGACTAGCTAGCTAGTCAAACCGTAGAAAACTATAAAGGACTGGGTCAGGACCCCTGACGAAGCACCAACCCTTCAATTGAGCCAAGTCACATCATAGAGTTTGTCCTATTCTATACTGCAGAAACAAGATGTATTTGGTCCTGGGGGAATAGGCGTACATGGCTGTTAGGTACTTTCTGACATTCAACATTTTTTAACACTGACCAATATTACAGACATACAATCACTATGTCTTTATGCTTTAATGAGAATACAAATAGCGTAATAGTAATACGTAATAATTTGGCTTTCAAAGAAAATATGGTAAATTTCGGATACAATTGCTGAAATGCTTTTAGTTATAATTACTTACATATTTCCGCTTCCGTTATACGATATATTCAATATACAAACTGTATTCTAATATTTCAATCACCGACTAAGAGCGCTATAATTGTTTTGTTCATGTTAAAGATTCCCCCAACAAAACGGTATCTGATGGTTACATGAAAAGACACAATTTGAAAGTTTAGAAAATCGTGACCACTGGAATGTAGGGCGATTGTAAAATATAATGATTTTCATATTGTTTGCAACAACAGGTAGCCGTGTGTTATTTTTGTAACTTAAACTCGATCACTTGGGACTTTTTTGACACTAGAAACCCTACTATTATTGATACGTTTATACGATTAATTTTACTTTAACTTGTGATTAAAATAGTCATATAATACCCTTAAATTGTGATTTGCAAAGCAAAACAAATAGTTTGAATGCGTCAAATTACTTAGATCTTCTCACGTTATAGCTTAAGTTTAATTTCCGTTTTTCTCCCTCAACATTTAATAATGACAGACAACACCTTTTATAACGTCGAAATACTCACTTTAAAGCCCTTTCATAGCATAGGTTTAATTTTAACGAAAATAATACATGAACAATTCTACGTTTTGTACGTTGTTCATTTAATGAAAAAAATATTCTCCAAAACTTCTCCCATACATTTAAAATACACTACTCCTTGACTATATTATTAAAGGTTTATGGTGTAATAATTAATTATTACAATATATACATGTTATAATACAAGTGTCTTTATGTAATCATAAGAGATGACACAAATTATTCCATAAGATTGTTTAATATAATTTTGTTCTTCTTGTATGATAGAGATTACAAAATTGTCATTTTGTTTTTAAATTTTATTCGCTTTTCAATTTATCAAGTTATCTGTTGTTCTTTGTCAATATGAAATACTCACTTTTTCCTTACTGTTTTTTACCCTATAAATAAATAACATAAGAGCCGAAGACAGTCATACCACATCTCCCAATTTGTATAAGGGATCAGCGCTATGTATGTAAATTTCAATTGACCGAATTGTGATGCTTGTACCGATTTACTGGCTACATGTATCATGATTTTATCTGTTAAATTTCATTTCATATCGAATATTTGTGTAATAAAGATCTATTGATTTCCGAACGTTTGGAATTGAAATTGCCTGACGAAAACTTATACTTAAAAAACCGTAAAGGTAAACATGCTGGATTCATGTAATTCACATATTAAATACTAACCGATTTTGTAATTCAGATAATTAATCTTAATAGAATAGAAACATGTTAATTAAAATAAGACCTAATTGTGTGTCTTTACAAATTGAATGCCCAAGACACTCGTGTTTAATTTAAAGATGTTCCAATCAAACTTTTGTATTAACAATATATCTGTGTTCAAAATCGGTTCATGGTTCCTTTTTTAAAATTTCTTACAAAAAATTCGAGGTAAAATATATATGTATATATATGATCACGCTTTGATAGACATCAACTAGACAAAAATAGATAAAAACTTGAAAAAAGCATAAATGATCAACAAAACATCGTCAATCGACTCTCTCGCTCTCTAACTCTCTCTCTCTGTTTTCTATCTTGGTGTTTCCAACTTGACAGGTGATATTTTGAAAGACTGATTGATTTAATTAGGAGCGGTGCACGGTTAAAGACACAAGTTTACCTGAATTTATATGAAATATATAAAGCATTTTTAAAACTTCCTACATTTCTATGGACTTTTTTTTTATATATTGGGGAATTTTACAATCTGTATTCTACAAAAAATTCATCTACTGATTGTTTCCTAATTTTCGCCAGCACGAGGCTTTGTTTTTTTTATTGTCAGTGATAAATATACCTAAAAATGTCATTGCTTAAGAAAAAAATAGAATTGTTACAGCAATGATAATCACAAATAACTGAATTTATTAATGCCAGGAAGTGTTAAATGCAATTTACCTGCAAAAACATTGATCAGCTTTAGAAAATAAAATATAATTGCCCAAACATATATTGCCTGAGCCTGTATTCTATCATTATTTCAGTAAGGCATATTAACTACTGTTTTGTTATGAATTTAGTGCTAGTTGGATATGATAAGATGTATACTAGCTCATTTTAACAAATTGCTATAAACTTTTATTTTTTTAATTGTATAGAATTTTAGTTTTATATTACTTTTCAAGAAGGACAGTTATATTTGTAGCAATCAACTGATCAATACCCCTATAATTTATATTTTACTTTTTAGTTTCCTTTGTTCAATATTTTCAACAAATATATTTTAATAGCCTGATAAGGACGTTTTTTCAATGGCATTATTGATACAGTCTACTTATTGTGTCAAAGTGTTCTCTGAGAACTAGAACAATATTGGATATATTAGGAAATCAGTGGGAAGGACAGGAATTTGTAACACTCCTGTATACACAATCATACAAAGGGAGAAATGTAAGAATTTAAGGATTGTATTTTCTTATAGATGTCATTAAACTTCCGAGAAATAATATTTTGAATAGAAAATAGTATGAACAGTTTCCTTTGAAAAGTTTGAGGTTACAGAAAGTTTAAATAATTATCTAATATTAAATAAGAAATATTTGTCAATGATGAATATTTTGTACTGTTATCTGTAGTTGTTACGAAGTAAAAGTGTTGACTGTATGTTAAAACATAAATAAACCAACTGATTTATTTTTTCACATCAATGACAATTGTTTTTGCATCATAAATCATCCCATAGCACAATGTTTTATAACAAATGATATAGCTATTTTCAGTCTGTAAAAGGAGACTGCATAAACGAAAGGGACAATAAAAGTCTAAGAAAAACTGAGAACACCATGACAAAATCCGAAAAAAACACCAAGAAGTTAAAGACTTGGACCACAAACGTTCATAACATCAAACTACAATTGCAACCCAGGAAATATGACAGCAATTCTACATCCCTAAAAGATCGTCGAACCCGAAACAGACTTATCCTCCTATGCAAAGGCATACATGGTCAAGCCAACTTCCAATCTGATCACTGAACTGAAAGAAACATCCATACCAACTAAGAACATGCATACGGCAAACATTTCATGAGACTGCAAATCAGATATATTAAAATTCAGCTTAATACCAAACACAATTAAAAATTGGAACTACTACCAGTGGATATTTTCACCAAGATTCAAACAGCAGAAGAACCAGCTAAAACTTTCAGTGATATTGTAAAGGGTGTCCTATAGCCACCAAAGGCATTACTTGACTCACGCGCGGTGTAGTAATATCATTGAATGATCCACCTTAAATCAAGATCAAACGAGAAAGCAATGACGCCACCGAATTGAAAGATTTGGATTATGACAATATAACATGCATCAGAATAAAAGAGAATCCCAAAGCTGATGGTACATGAATTAAAATGGCACCGCAAATGAAACTATCATATTGTTTACTTTTTTAATCTGTTTTAGAATAAAAGTTTTTCTTTGAAATTTTTGAATCTTATATTTATATTTGCTAGTATCATTACAAAGTATTATTTAAATAAAATCGAGAACGGAAAGGGGAATGTGTCAAAGAGACAACAACCCGACCAAAGAGCAGAAAACAGCCCAAGGCCACCAATGCGTCTTCAACACAGCGAGAAAATCCTGCACCCAGAGACTGGCTTCAGCTGACTCTTAAACATTAATGTATACTAGTTAAAAGCATTGAATTTGTCAAGAATGTTTATGTGGTAATTGAATTTAACACATTAATCCATCTTTACAATTTACAAAATCTTCTAAAAATTAGGATTTGTATGATTGTCAATGAGACAACCTTCCACCAGATACCGAATTTGTTGAGGTTTGCATTTCATGTTAGTTCATGGTATGGCCTTAAACACAGAGCAATATTCACATGCATATATACATGTATACCCGGTATATACGTTTGATAGTCATTCACTTCTACAGGAAAGCAATGACTTAAGTGGAATGTATTATAAAGTATATTTTTGTAGCTAGTATATAGTATATGATGGGTTCATTTGAATGGTATAAATTGGTGTGGTTATTGAAAGACAGTCCTTTAATAATTTTCAGCTTATTGTATACACAAATATGTATGGTTGTATATAGAAGCTGTATACATGCATTTATGCTTTCATATATTTATTTAAAACAACATACACCATGTACAATGCATCAGTTATAATGTACATTAAACATGGATGCATGCCTATTCAAAGCTGTTGCACTTTTTCATGTACAGCATGTATAGCAGGATCATATTTATTTGATCAGACTACACAAAGTTGTAGGTTTTGCTACACGTTATCCATTTTATACTTGGAAATGTTGCGAAAAAATTAAGCTGGGTGTCAGAGAACAAATTTATAGGTAAAGTAGGGTAATATAAGAACTAGACAATGAAATATATTTAGTATCAAGCACCGAAACTATGTAAATTTCTAATTGCTCGCTCGCTTAACATTCTTTTCATGGATTGTTTTTTTTATAATATTTAAGAAAATTATATCGATCGCTAATAAAAAATTCTTTCGCCTGCCATAAATCAAACTTAAAAAAAAAAAACAAATGAAAAAATTTCTATCGCTACCCTTTTTTCAAAGGAAAGAGTCCGAAGAACTAGAATGGTGTGGCCTATATGTATGTACAAATATAAATGAACTAACTTATTTTTAAAATTTATCATGACGATATTTGCTATACAAAATTTACCATGTATACTTTAGCATAACATTATATTAACTTATTATGATGCTGCTTAGTTATAACGTTCTATCGTTTTGAGTCTTGTTTTCAAAATGTGTTTCGGTCAATGTAAAGCCGTTTTTTTCCAAGTTATATTGAAATAATCCCTGAATTTTGACAAATTGATAACTTGGAAAAGGCTCCAGGTTTGATTAAGTTGGAATTTTTTTTTTATAAATACGAAAGAACATGAGTACACGTTTTAAACACTATTCGAAAATTGGGAAGAGGAAAGTCGAAAACAAGATGAAGTTGAACTAGCTGTCAGTAACTACGAGTACTCACATATCTGTACGTTGTGTGAGTTGTATAAATACCCTGTCACGTCCTTTTGTGTTTTTGTTGGAAGCTTTTCGGCTTTGTGTTAATCTGATGAGGTTAGTTCTTTTTTAGATTTTTATAGTTTGTTCTAATGTTGTGTTGTTACATTACTGTCCCAAGTCAGAGAGAAGGTTGTCACCCTCAGGCATGCTTAGCCCCGCCACATTCTGTATGTGCCTGTTCCAAGTCAGGAGTCTGTAGTTAAGTGGTTGGCATTGGTTCATGTCCGTCATATTTGTTTTTCGTAAATTGTTTTGTCACAAATTAGGCCGTTGGTTTTCTGAATTGAATCATTTCACACTTATCATGTCTGAGCCTTTTATAAAATTCAACTCCATTTGGTCCCTTAGACAACTGAATGGATCTAACAAACTTGAATACTTATGCAAAACATAAAATAATTTCATAATTTTCATGTCTGGGTCTTTTATAACCGACTATACGGTATAGGTTTTTCGCATTGTTGAAAACTGTACGGTTGCTTGCCTATAATTGCTAACATCTCATTCATTTGAACTTTGGTGGATAGTTGTCTCTTTTTGCAATCACACTACATCTCCCTATTTTCATATAAAATTGAATTCAATTTGGTACAATTGTTGACATTCGTAGGTAAGGCAGGAAGGTAGAAAAAAAATCGAAAAGAAAATATATGTTTTTTTCTATTTTCTTCAGGAAATGAGTATACACTAGTAGCAGAAAATATAGACTTCGTGTTAATTGTGTGCTTGTTGTGTGTGTTCTCTGTTTGTATACTTTTGTTTGGGTTGGTAAACAAATCTGTCTAGCTGCTTTCATAACACATTCTCCTTATTCTCAACTTAAAGACTGAAAGAGTAATTCAAACATTGTGTCATCAAACAAGAACGTTGAATAAATACCTTGTTGTAATACTTTGTTAAAATACATGTAATGAAACACATCAAAAGTTCACTGCAACTGACATCATCAAAATACCTGATTTTTCACTGATAACATATATGTTTCAAACGACAATCGGAGTTCACTGAGCAATATGTGTGCACCTCTGCTTGCCGACATGTTCTAAGGGGGATAATTTCCTACAAGACTTTCTCAGGAAAAGTAACACAAAACATTGGTAGTAACATTCAACTTCACGTTCAATATGTATTTGGTGTCATTTCATTGGATAGTTCAAGGTTAGATGACTATGTTGACTGCATGTATATATGTGATTTTGATATAAATGTACATGTACCACAAGTACAATGACGGGTACCACTAGTAGAGCAGGACATGCTCACACTTTTAGAAATCTGAATATTTACCTCCCCCGCCCCCTTCCCTGTTATTGGCGGAGGTTGTGTTGTTCGATTTCGTCATACACAAGAAACAGCATTTAAAACAAAACAAAAACATTGATCAACCCAAAAGCAATTCTCATTTGTATACTTTATCATGATTGATATTGTCCTTATTGCTTTCTATGAAAAAAAAAAAATATGTTTTCGCGTTCAATTGCACCGCTTTTAAACTATTGCTATACCATTATATACATGCTTGATTTATCTAGGATATATGGTGACGCTCCTACTAAATAACAATGCTATTTATGGCAAAACCTGCTTAGTTAATAAGGCTCGTATTGAATCTATTAAAAATACATCGTCTGTTCATTGAGTGACCAGTGACCTCAAAACAATTTTAATCATAAAATACGTATGGTGATTGCTGATATACCTTCTAAAAATCAACTCCATTTGGTCCATTGGACAACTGAATGGATCTAACAAACTCGAATACTTATACAAAAGATAACATATCTTTTTAAAGACTAAGTATAAATCATCTGTATTTTTGCTTTTGTTCTTAAAATAGTGAAATGATATAGATGATTAAATCGGATCAGCTGAATGACCTTACTTTTGCCCACAAGCCCTTATTTTTTAATGTTGTTGTGAAAGATTCAGAATAGCACGAGACTAAGTGTATATATCAGACAAAGGCTGAAATGTAAAAATAAAAAGTTGCCTTAAAACTTTGATTCAGATACACATTTTAAAAAATCAAAGGGACTATGACCGTTTTACGTTACGCTCAAAAGATGCAAGACTCTTTTCTTATCTTGATGACATTTATATTGTTACAGAAGACCAAGCCACAAATACTATAATCTGTATGGGCAAATAAACAAATACACCTCAGTCTCAGAAAACAATATTTGAATTAGTCTTTTTAGCTTTAAACTAGTACTCTTAGACTGGAATTGTGTGTCTTATGTTAGTTATTTTTGTGCTTCATTCCAATGTGATTTTGTTCAGTTTGTTTTTATGATTTGCTGTTGCATCACTATCCCAGTTAAGGGAGGGCTGAGCGCTCACAAACATGTTAACCCCGCCATAATCTATATGTGACTGTCCCAAATCAGGAGCATGTATTTCAGTGTTTATCATTGGCTGCTTTCTTTTATATATTTGTTTTGACATTACTCAGAACGCTGATTTTTTTCGATTTAATTTTTTCACATTTTATAATGTCGGAATCTTTTATAGTTGACTGTACATTTTTTGTTTTGTTCATTTTTGCCGAGGTAATGGTGATCTATAGTTGCTTATTTGTCTTGTAGTGATAAGACATCGGACTAAAAGTTTCCATTCTGATCGACGGTTATCAATAAGGTTAAATGACAATCATACCATATCTTCTTATTTTATATTAACAAAGAATGATATATAACATGTTGGCATTTTTTTGTTGGCCAACGACACTCACTAAAGAGAAACATTATAAGTCTTTTTTTAGGTTCCTTCTGAAAATTCAATAAAAGACAAAGAACTGGATCATCCACTGTCTCTTAATTGTATTAGCATCTGCTAAAATAAGTAAAACTGATGGGACTGCCGAAATATCAACAATGCGCGTATACATAAAGTCGTTTGATATTTCAATGAATAAGCTATTTACACATACAAAAATTCAAGGAGGATACATTATATATCAATTTTAGTGATCTCTCAATTGTATCACTTTAATTGACGTGGTCATATTTATGCATTGTTCTAATTACTACGAATTTTCTACACATGGAAATAGGACCTTTGCGTATTTGGAAAATTTCAGGATTATTGGTCCTCAATCCTATTCAACTTCTTTCTCAATTGGGTCTTTTAACTGTCATGATTTGAGCGTCACTAATGAGTCATTTATAGACGAAACGCTCATCAAGCGTACACATTTTTTTCATAACTTAACGTTCATCACACTAACCTTTTTAGTCAATGTTCTTTATAAAGCACAGTAGTTTAGAAATTATTTCGCTCCTTTTTTTTTAAGAAAGTCTTGTTAATGAGAAATTAATAAAAATATACTCTTGTTTCATATGGTGTTTTCATCTCTTTTTATTCGATAGATGTAATTACTATAAAATGATTCGTATATAGACTGAAACACAATTTTGCAAATTTAGTTTGAACATAGCACATAATTATGTCGTCTGGTACTGTTCAAAGTGTTGCTGTATTAAATCAGCATCGGTGCCAACTGCACAATTTAGGACTGCTCATTTCTTTTTAAGCAGGTTTAAAAAAACGAAAAAAAACATGCATTTCAATTCAGTTTTAGTTGGTTAATTGCTGCATGATATTATACCAGAGTTCAATGTTACTATTGTACTAAATGCTGAAGATTTATCGTATAGTGAGCAATTACAGGCACGACATGGCAAAATTTGAAAGCATTCAAACTAGAAAATTAACGGCCTTACTAACGATTGGTTATATTTGAAAAATGACCAAAATATGTTTCATATTAAAAAACTACTATAAATTAGGGCTAACATGTACTTTCAATAAATACAAGGAATCTTTGTCACAGTTTTAATCCGTGTGTTTTACTGCTGCACGTGTCTACTGTACAATATCAAATAGTTAATAGGTTTCATGACCTTATTTTTGCTGTCCTTCGATACATTTGACATTACCCAGTTCGAGTATAAAAAGGGGATATTTGAGTTTAAAAGTCTAGTTGATATCGCCACAGTTTTTGTGCTAGTCCCTAGACATGTATATCATATGTTATTCTATTTAGGTATGTATATAGGGGCATTAGGTTTTTAACACTTTCTGTGATGGTTTCTGTACATTGATACACATATTTTCGAGATTCGTTTTGATTTGCGCAAATGTATTGTGCATGCATACACTTGCCAATCACAAAATCCTCTGCATAGAACCTAAGAATTATGTTCTGACTTCACATCTCATTATTCATTGAAGGATATATCGTAAGCTCTTAGTAGTCCCAATATTGTAGTACGGATTTATAAATTACGCATCTATAAACTTAAGTGGATATTGCTATAACAAGTCATGTCTTTGGTTCATCAATGGAAATCTTAAAAAAAAAAATGGTAACAACTTTGCTATGGTATATATTATATAAATTCAAAAATATTCGCAAATGTATTATTAATGTATTGGCGAATGATTTTACTGATTCTGGGAACATGTCTTAACCGCCAAAAAAAATAACTTAGGCACATATCTAATTGACATTGTATAATTTTCTTGAACATAATACTTCAAAACTTTCATATGTATATATGTAGGTACACTATCGAAATTAATCTTTATAACACGTGGTTCCTAGTGACCAATAAAAACAGGTTTTGATATAACTCTGGTTTATTAACGAAGGGTTTATATCTTATGTTGTAGTTGTATTTAACGTCATGAATATGATCAAATTTGGATAGTTATTTCTACCGAGATTAACAACAGTACATGTAAGATGTTTTGAATATATACTTATTTAGTAAAGACGGATATACATATATATCAATTTATAGGTTTTGTTTCATTAATGTGGAAAACAAACAAACACAAAACTTTATTATTGTTTTATTAAGAAAACATTAGTTAAATATTTAACTTCTCTTACTATATTTAGTTTTGATGTTTGATACGAACTTCTACCACTGAGTTGTATACATCAACAACAGTACTGCTTCTATTTATAAAAACAATGCTTCATTAGTGCTTTATTGAATGCTTAAAGTTGTTTGAGGAATCTCTACAACATGGCATCGTCAATAATTGACTTAAGTCATTCAGAAATTAGAATGCAAATATTTCAGCATAACTCTTCTATCTTCTGTCGGGAAAAACGTATAGATCTTACAATCTGGTTAATGGTTCCTACAAAATATAGATTTTATTTTATTAGTGTATAAGTCTGTCATATCTATGATTGCTAAACATTCTGGTACACCTAGTATGTAAGTATATATAAATCACATACATTTTAAATTCAAACGTGCTGTAAATAATCTTAGTTAGTCTCTCTCACTTTTATTATTTTGTTTGCTTGTTACACATTTTGTATTTCGATGATATACAAACTTTTAGAAATTGTTGACAGATATATTCCAAAACGCGTCATTCACATGAAAATTGATCTGGTATTCTTTTAAAAGTTGCCAAAGATTTTACTGCCATCGATAATTAAGACATTAACATCATATACTATGTAGTTAATGTTATCACATTGTTCAGGCCTGATTCACTTGACGAAAACAATGTTTAAAAAGAATGCAATTGATTTAATAAGAGACCAAACCGTGTGGTATCTTAGGTGTATTTAACTTGTGAATATCTATCAGCCATATTACTTTTATGACTCCGATTACGTGGATTTGAACGTTTCAGAATGTAAAATGTCATCGTGTTTAAAAAAAAGGTTCGGATTGCATAAAACAAAATCATGTATATCTGTAATTTTGGTAAATTATCATGAACTTCTGTTGTAGAATCTGGTAGTATTAAATTAAAAAAAAAAAACTAAATTTAGAAAAATGATATACAGGACGTATTATATAGGTTTAAGTGATATTTGGTATAATCAAGGTAATTTTTATAGTCATACTTTATCTTAAAGAATTGGCAGTGTTTGTCATGTCATGTTTGTCATTGAATCATTCACATCGAGTCATGGTTCAAATGTCATATAATTGTTTTTTAAACTGTACTAAACATTGAAGTTGAAATACTTTTACCATTTATTTATTAACTAGACATTTATACATCATATCACTTAATCTCTGTATCGTGTGAGCTCAACGTTTACAGACTAATGAATTATGATATTAAAAGTTCCTAATTTTTGGAGGGAGTACAGTAACATCTGTATATTCATCGTCCTCAGCATTTACATCTTTTGTCGCATAAGCAATGATTGACTGATTGAGTTTTTGTTTTCAAAACGATTCTTTCATCACTATTGACTATATAGTCGCGGTAAGTTTTTATCGGTTGAGGAAGCTGATGTGTCAAGAGAGAACCACATACCTTCAGCAGGAATACTGACAATTCTAGTCAATTAAGATTGGAATCGCCACGTGCAAAACTCTTATTCACAGCCTCACATAAGCAATGAAACATTATCCTCATTGAAATATTTAATAGAAACTATGATAATCAAGAGTCGCCAGGTACATATACCTTAAAAAAAAACAAAAAAAACAGAAAATTGGTAAGAAATTATTTTGATCCAGAAATATACCTCTCTAAATATTTGTATGAAATAAATTTAAAGAAAGCTTGACTGTTTAAAACTATGTGTGAGAAATAATAAAAGTGTCAACATATTCAAAATATTTTACCGAATGAAAGAGTTTCATTTGTATTGAAACAAGTAAGGGTTGGTAAGCGTTGAAAAGAAGAGTAACACGTTAATAAGGAAATGTTGGTAACACGAGAAGCGACCAAACGTAAACAAATACATTTTAATGTACTGTAAATGTTTAAACGAATCAATTTGAATCCATGTCTATATAAAGTGCTTGATGAATGTAAAACACTACCAATAAAACACGATACAAAATACGCCTAAAAGTTACTTTAAATATATTAATCAATAATTATGAAGACAATAATGTTCAGACAAGTTTTTAAAGAACAATGCAAATACGACGGAAATGTCTCTTTTTCTTTGTATCTTGATTCTAAAGTGCATTCTAAAAGACAAGAGAAGATGATACAACAATAATTGAAATAATACATATGTACACAGCTACAGTCCATCTGACTTGAGTAGCAATTAAGATACCCTTGTACAACTTATCGTTCCTTATTGTTGCCAGTGAAGGTTAGTCAGCAACATTTATTTCAACGCAGCAAATTCGCTGCCTTTCTTTGGTGGTAGGACTGTGCTATAAAATATTGCTGCGTGGGTGACTTGATGATTAAGTAGGGACTAATTCAAAAATAAAAAGTAATGTCAGGCACCCATCAACAGATGTAATGCTAGTTCATAATATAGAGCTATGTAAAACGTTTCATTCTTACTCATTTATCTTAACTATCTGGTAAAATAGTAGGATCTGTTAATTTCCATATAAAGAACATTTCAAATCAGAATGTCATGTATATCATTTCAAAATCGAACAAGTGTGTTTGAAACTTAAACCTTTATCAACGACTTCTCGAAACACCGAAGGGGTATTTTAAACTTGTATTGATCTTGAAATCTAATATAACACTGAATATGTCAACATATTTATAAAATGGTGTTGAGTAGGAAAAATAAAATGCTTCTTTATTTTTTTCAAAAGATATGAAACCAAAGTATTTAATCATTGTATAACAAAAATATATTGATTTGCATGACAAGTTCTTTATAGCTGTCAAACTAAGGTACACAATTTATGTTGAAATAATTAAAATACAATATTTTCTTAAATGAACTCGGAGTATTTGTAAACCTTCTGTATTAGTTAGTTAAATGTGGTTCTTTAATTTATCCTCTTTAGTGATATATCCCAAATGTTTCCTTTGTTACTGATTGCGTTTGATATCGTGGTATTCTTGAAATAATGGTGCAAAATAAGGTTATTTTTTTTTCAAATTGTTTAGACTGCAAACGACAATGATTAAACAGGCAGCTGTCAACTGTTGGAGACTGCATTTATACCGGTTAATGTATTTTTGGTGTTTGTGTCGTTTTGTTGCAGTTTCATTTAATATTCCCCACATCTTATTTTTATTAACAGTTCTTATGTCCATTATTTTTAGCATTCACCTGCCACTGGTCTGTAAATTATTTATAACGTTTTCAAAGTCATTAATTCTGATTTTCGAAAAAGAGAAGGTATGATAAGGTCGTTAGTTTGTCCCTCAAATTCGAAATTCAAACAGTATTACAAAACATTTTGGGTGTTTGAAAGAAAGTGATATGCTACACATCATTATTTGTATTATTGTTTTTTTAACGAGCTTGCGTCAGGACCTAAAACCTCTCAAATTTAGCGCATATTGCACGTACTGTCAAAATAGTCTCATTACAAAACCTTGTCATCATTTTGTAGATAAGGGCTAAGGTTTTACACGAACAGATATGTTGTTACTAGAGCAAGATTGTTATTCGGAAATTAGTTCCGAGGCAGATAATATGAAAATGTGTAATATATATTCTATTTTAGAATATACATTTGGCAACATTATCAAGATTTATTTATATACTATTTAAAATTAATGCATTAAAGATTTTAAATGTAGGTTTCTTTTTTTACTAGTTTTGTCGCAAAAGATTTGCTTTCCTAAGTTATGTTATCTACAATAAAAAAAATTCGTACATTCATTGTGACACAGGTGAATGGCCATTATTAATATTGACTTTTGTACGTTTTTAGTTGATCTGATGACTTGCCATTGCAAGTTGATTTCAACTGATGATTTGAGTGTCCCTTTGGTATCTTTCGCATCTCTGTTACAAAAGGTACTGCCAAAGAATGTTTTAAACATGTTTTAAGAAAAACATTGTATATTTAGTACTCGTGAAAAAGACAATTAATACAAATGTAAATGAAATTCAAGTATAACAATACCGTTTTAAAAAAATGTCCACAGTTACTGAGAAAACATTAACCTTTCCTTACTCTAATATTGGTGACTGTACTTCAAAGTAGTTTGCAATAAGGAACGTCTAAATAGTGCAGAATGAAATTGGCATGTGAGCTGGCGCTCGCATTGTACAAAATATGATTGCAAACCGTGTTTTGAATTATGAATAGGCGAATGGATATTTTAACTTCATGTACTCATTAATATAATTGATACAACAATAAAGACAAACTGTCCGGCTGTGTACTAGACAAAAACTTAGAGTCAAGCTATAATCAATAGTCCCTTTGCAGGCATATCATGCATGTTGTACATCACTATAATACTGAGTCAATCAGCTTTTGCGGTGACCCAGCCGATAACATGACACCCAACACTCTGATCGATTAGGCTTACACGAGACAACAATAATAACAGCTGTTTCAATTCTAATTTGTTCATGTCCTAAATATGCATTTATTTGATTTTATGAAAAATTATTCCACCAGGTAAATATATCTATTTTCATATTAAAAAAAACAAACTAGAGTTTCAGTATCTAGAAATTACTACAGTGTTCGGAAATCTGTGAACGCCAGTCCCATATGCAGAAAAGATACGTGATATTGTTAGTTAAAGAGTTATTATTTGTTATCTAGTATCTGTTTGATGACAAACATTTAACATTACAAATATGTTAGTTTTGCCAGAAGAGGGTCACAAATGAACACAATGTGTAGAAAATATATCAGGTTTGATCATTCAAATCGCCATATTTTTCATATGATGAATTCGAATTGAAAAGACAAGCCCAATAACATCGGCAATACAAATGAGAAAGGTTTCACATTCAGCTCACAGGTGTCCGTTGAATATGATATGTAGTATTCGAAGTACAAATTCACATTCAACAGAAAAGGAACAGGGTAATGCACAAGCGCAACTGTTTAGTTAACAATTTTGATCACATTACTAGTATTTATATTTCTATTTTTGATAACATATCAAGGAACATGATTCTTATGTTTCAAAAGAGAAAGACAAATATTGCTTAGTTTTAATTTTTGTAGGACGTAATCATATTTTCAATCCATACGATTTTTTTACATTTTTATATATGCCATATTTTTTTCCTACCTGTTCTACTTTGTGATATTTTTCAGATTTCATTTGTACATAGCCAGTTTCAAAAATGGGGCGCTGTTGCAGTAAAGAAGACGTAGAAACATATGTAAGATGTTGACTTTTATGTGTTTCAATATCTCTTTTCCTTGTAAGAGAAAGTGGTAGATGTATAGGTATGAAGATGCAAAATGTTGTCTATAAGTTGAGTTTAACATTGATGTTATAGTTGTTCATCATATCAATTTAAAAACATTATTCATGTAAGGTGATTTATTGTGATATCAAATGATTTCATTTTTACTACCGCTAAGTAGCCAATATTTTGGTCTTTCCATTATTTAATGACACATTTTGTTTTTGTTTTAAATTTGCAGTTGATAAACAAATATTATTGTATTTGATAAGCGCAACAGTAGTTCGTCGTTGTTTTATAGTTGTAACTAGATTAAGTCAAATTCAAAAAGAGGAAGTCCATAAAAACTGACAAAATCAAACGCCATCAATCACGGAACAAGTGATAAACCACTGTCATATTCCTGACTTGGTACAGGCATTTTCGGAAGAAAATGGTGGGTTACACTTGGTTTTTCTAGCTAGCTTAACCACTTACTTGCATTGCAGTTGTTTATAGTTACGTTGTATTGACCAAATTGGGTAAGCAACCCAAATAGACATAATAGGTTAATGAGACAAAAATTGGGTTCAAATTTTCAAAAACTTTGTAAACATACATCACAGACATACTCATTAATTAAAAAAAGACACCAACAAAAAAGGTGAAGTAGATAATCATAAACTCATCATAGATGGCAGAATTAAAAGTGTGTCCGTCTGACGCGCGTTTCGTCTACAAAATACTCATCAGTGACGTAAATTTGACAATGACGTCAACACTTTTTGTGGATGATAGACTTTACCTTATATAGCATACATTTTTTCGATAAACTAGAAATAAGGTTAATGTAAATACAAGGATAAACAAATTAAAACCAACGCTGTAAACATCCGTTATGTCCCAATCGCTCCTCTGGACACACCTGCACTAGGAATGCCCAAAGTTTAAAAGTCAAAATCCCAATGTAGGGATGCATAAATACCGGGTCACGTAAAAACTCATACGACAAGAAGAAACATAATAACACGAAGACAAATAACGGGGAAAATAAAGTAAAATAAAAAGATACACTACTTCAGCATCACGAATCTATAACTCAAAACGATCTTGTACTATTTGTGAAGAAGACACTGAGTATTTATCTATTAGATGTTTGTACTTTCTGATGAACTTTTTGTACATAGCCAGTTTCAAAAATGGGGCGCTGTTGCAGTAAAGAAGACGTAGAAACATATGTAAGATGTTGACTTTTATGTGTTTCAATATCTCTTTTCCTTTTTGAGAAAAAAGGACGACATGTTCTTTGACAAAACCCTGGCTCATTAATATTTTGCTTAGACGCCGATGAAGTTTTCCAAAGTCTGAGTAGCAGCTGCAAGCTCTTGACTATCGTATGAGTTGAGAAATGTATACTCCATACGCGGGTGAAGTTGGAATATGGCTGCTAAAGTGAGGAAAATTTATAATTTCAAAATTGAAATCGTCTCATTTGTCATAGATTCTGGTACTGAGATGACCATTGCTGTTACATTCGAGATTAATGTGTAGAAATGATGCGGAGGACGTTGTACCTCTAGTTTCTTTCATCTCTAATGCAGGATGATATATTAATGGGACCCAATCAGAAAAATTTGGAGTATTAATGGAAAGATCATAATCAATATACCTGCTTGTGAAATAATATAGCTTATTTGATATTCTTGTTTTTTACAAGTGTCTGACGGAACTCATACTTATATGCAAATAAGAAAAAGTCGACCAGGAGAGGTGGCCAGTTGGTTCCCATGGAAATGGTACAACCTGTTAGAAAAGTTTACCTACACATTCAACAAATATGTTGTGAATGAGCCTACAGATCTCTTGTTGTTCAGTGTAGAAGGTCTTTTTTTCGGGCTTAATTTCAACAACATATGTAGAATTATATCACAAAACAAAGAAATTGTAGTGTATGGTATCATTTTTAGGAAGGAAAGCATTGTCGATTATTTCGTTAAGACGAGTGTTTAATTTTTCACGTGATATGTTGGTGTAAAGTGTGGAAACATCGAAGGTTTCAATATATTTTATTTCGGAAAATGATCGAGATGTTATATTTTCCAGACGTTCTTTTGAAGCCTTAAGAATCCACATATGGTTAATGCCACTATGCGAGTAAACAGTGTAACAGTATTTCTGTAACCTCTCTTTAACAGCGGACAAAATATTTGTTAATCAAACGGACATTGCATTTGCAGAACATGCAGATAAGCCGACAGTGTAGCGAGCGAACATTTATACAGATTTTCAACTTATGGATTCTTCGTTTGATCAACGACTAATTGTTTTACCCCATTCTGACAGATTGTCTAGTTTAATCTTTTCTCATTTTGCCCATGCTCTGGTGTAATCCTCAACGAAATCCGTTATTACGTTAAAGATATATTCAAAATGATGTGCTGTGGCTCTCTAAATTCGGAACCATGAGATATCATCTTCAGGAGATTTGCATGTTGAATTATATTTAGATCACCAGTAATTACATGGCCAGAGGGCTTCTAAATATACAGAGAGTGGGAAGTCACATGTAAGAAGGTTTTAAAAATATTCTTCTAAATCAAGATCTGGCAATGCTTGTTTATTATCAAATATTTCAGGTGCAATGGTTTTGGTGTAACTATAGGAGACAATAGGAACAGAATTATTTTGAAGATAAAGCGGAATTTTAGATATTACTTCTTTGTGATGAAGAACGTTGCTGATGTTGAAAGCATCTATATCTTTATTTGAAAACGGAATTGAAAGGAACTTCCTAATTTCAACGTGCAATTGTTTAGATCGTACTGGTTTAATAAACGGAAAATAGCTACATCACAAATTAGACTTGCTAGTTTGTATATTGGGAAAACATATCTATGCATCCTTTGTCTAAGGCATAATATCTTAAACAGTTTCAAACGTTTACAAGCAGTGAAAATAGAATGTTATATAATGTAAACAAAGGGCATCAAATCTCCCATGGAGTGATCTGGATTTGGAAGACTTTTTAACGTTTGAACGATGAAAATGTTTTTGACGATGACTACGTTTGGATCTTTATTTACTGGTGAATAAACTCAATACATTTTCATTGCAGCAGGCTGGACTAGACAAATTTCCTACACCTTAGATGTTATCATTACAACCATATGGCATTGCAGTACCTTATTCACTTATACAAAAAACAGCTCTATATATTCAGAGAGGCGTACTAAGTATCAGGCTATTAGTATGGTTGTAAGTTTTCTCAGTGATGCGTACATTCATAGATAAAGAAGAATCCTGGTCCGGTTGATTGCAATGGTTATAAAGAATCCTGCAGAGCGGATGTTTAGATCGGTGTTAGTTGATCCTATTACCAGAAGGAATTCACCTTTGGGAATAACATGAACTCCAAATGATCCAAAACTGCTGCGTTGACAGGGTTATATTCCCTTCATAGGGATGCATGACTCGTCATTGTAATCAAGATGCAGTCAAACTGTCGTTAAAGGTAATCAACACAATCGATAAATCAGTCGTAATCAATTGTTTTCCCCCAGGTTATTTAAGTATTTGGCATTACTTTTCGAATCCTTCGGTGTTTGATGACATTTAACTTCGTTTTTGATATGGACGTCTAATGGTTTTGTTTAAGCGCCAATAATGAGTCTAATGAAGACGAAACCCGTGTCTGACATCCTTGTATCTTTGCTGAGATTTTAATTGTAGGACACAACTTTTAGTAAGGCGCACACAAATATGATTATGGCTCTTTCAGCAGAACGTGACATTGAATAATTGTTGTTAGTTAATTGAGATTCTTTTTGAATTATTATAGTCTCTATATCAAGGTATAAGTAATCTGTTGTAATCATTTTGCGTCCGTCGTCTATTAACGTTTACAAAAATATACTTCTCTCTGAAACTACTGGACTAATGTGTAAATATCTAATTTTTTAAGTTTAGGCTCGCGTTTCTTCTACGTTAGACACATCAGTGACGCTCATATAAAAACATGTAATCCATCAGTGACGCTAGAATAACAATTTGTTAAGACAAAATAAAGTACGAATTTGAATAGCTTGGGGGTCTCAAATTTCCGACATGTAATGACTTATTGTCTTGAATTGATGATTTTATATTGAAGATGTGGTATGAGTGCCAATGAGACAACTCTCCATCCAAGTAACAATTTATAAAAGTAAACCATTATAGGTCAAGGTACGGCCTTCAACACGGAGCCTTGGCTCACACCGAACAGCAAGCTATAAAGGGCCCCAAAAATTACTAGTGTAAAACCATTCAAACGGGAAAACCAACGGCCTAATCTATATAAAAATGAGAAACGAGAAACACGTATGCACTACATAAACAGACGACAACTACTGTACATCAGATTCCTGACTTAGGACAGGTGCAAACATTTGCAGCGGGATTAAACGTTTTAATGGTACCAAACGTTTACTCATATTTGTGTTGAATGCGGAAACTAAGGCTGGTGGATTATCAGGAAGACTGTGCTAACAAGACAACATGGTCGTACTCGTCAGTTGTTTAACTTTAAATACGATGTTTACCAATTTCATTTTTTGGGAGCAAAACTATAGTGAAGAGTGATGAACTGCATACAAATAAATATCAGCAGAAAAAATTGCCATAAGTCAGTCGACTCATTATAGGAATAATAGCCTTACATGATGGTTTTTATACATATTTGTGTTTTTATTTGGAAACTTTGTTGAACATGTGGGAAGAGAAATAAGATCAACAAAAACAAGATATAAAATAGGTCAACATGGCTAAAGTCAAAAGAACCATTGCCCACTGAACGATAATTGTTATCCAATTTTATTTTGCTTTTTGCTAGATGCTATCAATTTCGTGACAGAGATAGCGAAAGAAGCCCTTTGGAGTTTGTAATTTCATTTGCTTCTCAAACTTTTGTCACGAGTGTTGTGAATACGGAATTCAGACAACTACGTTTTGCATGTAAATTCTCAATAAATGAACTCTAAAATAAATCTAAAATTTTACAGAGATTTAAAAGATTAATCCCATGCCATGTTAATGGCTTTCTCCAGGGCTGTATTACTAAATAAAAGTTGTATTTATTTCAAATTTGAATCATTGTACTTTCCATATATATGTAACATTCCAAAATGGATCAAGAATTATATTAAAACAAATCGCAATTCCAATATCTACTAGTAGAAATTGAAATTCTGATTAATACGTATTATTATCCAGTACTTTTCTTAAAAATTCAAATATCTCCTGGATAACATTTGAAAACCCTTATTTATACTAGTAGGATCTTTGATTGCACTAGGTGGGTACTAAAAAAGACACAATACAAGAACTATTGTTTTCTTTATAACGGAACCGATATACTCAAATCATTCCTATGAATTCATTTCACAGCAGAGCATTTTTCAAAAAGTCTTCAAATGTTTACCAAAAAATACAATACCATAAGTTCATATGGAGTACGTTAAGTTTAAATCAAATTAAAGATGCCGATACCTATATGAAACACTTAAATGTTAAATTTTTAAATAATTATCCGGACATTCTCTACCAAAACCAAAATTTTGTTACTTATTTAAAATCTTGTCTATCATGTACAAATTAATTCATTTATGTTAATGATGTCTTTCGATACTAAATTTTACTAAGAACATGTTCTATTTTCAGTTATGTCTCAAAATCGATATGTTTCTCTACTTATCAAGTGCATCAATAAATTTATAAATAATACAAAAAAAGTAAGTCAAATCCAGAATCATACTTACTATTGTGTTTAGTATTATCCTGAATCCTACTAGAAATTGAGTACAATCAAGGATCCTCCTATTACATGTAGTACAAATCTGGATATTCCAATTTCTACAATAGATACTTGAAAATTTGATTTGTACATAATTCTAGTAAGTATTAGTCAGAATTTCTATTCTACTAGTACAAATTGGAATTCCAACTTGAACTGGGAGGATAAACATCATGCTAAATTCAAATTTGTACTGTAACATATATATCTTTACTATTTAGACTGCCACAGGAGGAATATCCAAAAATATAGTCGACCTACAAAACGTTGTTAAAGAATCGGCCTGGAAAAGGTATAGCGATAGTAGACAAAAGGATTTTCCAACGGCAGTAAAAAAGGTTCGATTAGATTTTGATTGGACAGGTGTAAAATTCATTCCAACGAAACTTAAATATTCAGATCCCGGAACAGTTCAATATGAATCAAATATTCTATTTGAATCAGTATTCAAAAATAATAGCAACCAAGTGCAACACCATTCTTTGAAAACTGAACAACAGACCACAGGAACATGCAAGAGTTCAATAACGAAAGGTTATACAACTGGCTTCAATGTTGGCCTGACACTGTCTGCACCTGCCGATATAGTGGGGACAACAGCTGGTTTTTCTAAAGGTTTCTCAGTTGAAAATACGTTGGCAAATGAAGATCAAAGAACAATGACTTGGTCGGCAGAAGGTGTGTTGTTAGTCGAAAAGCAATCTATGCTTACTGCAAAACTCCAAATAACAGAAAAGCAAAGCTCTTATACTTTTACAACTAATGTTGCAGTAAAAGGAGAAGTTATAGTTACGTTCTATGAAAGAAAAAATAACAGATATCTGATGGAATACAGAGCACCAATAAGAACAATTTTAGTTCAAAAGAAGGATAAGTTTAAGGATGCAAAAGGAAAAATATTTGTAGAAGACATTGATGGAACAGCTTATGTGAAAGTTGAAGGGGAATGTATTTTCAAATATGGTATCAAACAAGAAATTATTATAAACCAGAACAGTAATAAAGAACAAATGGTTTTGTCCTGAAATTCAAAATAACAATACAGATGATAATTCTTACAATTTGTTTTATTCCAAAAACAACTTTAACAACCATTGCAAATATGAGAAAAGCATATATTGTGTTAACTCTGGAATTCAAATTTACAAACAAAAAGCAAAGAGAAAGCGCAGTTACTGCAGTTCTTCGTTTATAAATGCAGAAAAAAAGTCTGACTTTCAAAACACAACAAGGGTCGTTAAACGATTTCTTGATAAACGGCCTGAACAATGAGTTGAATTATAATGAATTATATTTGACGAAGAACAGTTAGCTCCAGTACATACTAGAATAATTAAAAAAAAAGTTTTATCTGAATTTGTCGTTTTTAAAAATGGGAGGCTTTCGTGCAATACCTTTGTTGTTGTTGGTTCTAAAGTTTTGAATATGTTTACAACAAATTTCACAGAAGCAATATATCAAGTTACTGATCCGATACATAAGTTAAATACAAGTTAAATTAGTATGAAAACTAACTGAGTTCGGTGACTTATGGGGTTGAGGTATATGCACTATAGGAATCTATGGCATAACATTTTGGAATTTTGGGTCCTCAATGCTCTTCAACTTTATACTTGTTTGCCTTTATAACTATTTTGATCTGAGCGTCACTGATGAGTCTTTTGTAGACGAAACGCGCGTCTGGCGTATCAAATTATAAGCCTGGTACCTCTGATAAATATTGGATATAAGTTTTCCGGAATAGTCTAATTCAGAAAAGTGATTCGAAATCAAGAAATGAAATTTTTGTAATCAGATATGCTCCATAATAAGTTAGCTGTTCAATCTCGATTGTCTCTTTGGCACTGTCACCCTCTTGTTTCCCTATTTCTAAAATACATCCAATTCAATTACGAAAAGATTTCATCGGAATGTCTGATTCAGATTATGAACTTTGAATCTCGAATTTTTAACTCAGATATTGAAGTTCAAATGTCACCTCTAAGATGTCGAATTTTTAAAGTTGTGGACATTTCGTTTCGAATGATCCATATGGGCCTAACATTGTTAACAATACCAATAGTCTTAACTACAAATAAATAACCTGTTGTTTCACCAGTCCAGGAGTCAGCATAGTTCTGTCGACATGGAGTGTTATTGATATGTTAATTTCTGCAAATTTATTGTTTATAAAATGTTGAATTATTAGAAACACTAACATTTGTTTATCGCCATTGCATTTGGCATGTACCTAGTTTTAGGTGCTCATCAACTTTGAGTTTGAAATGGCATTTCATGTTTTGGTGTGAACACTAATGAGTCTCATGTATGCAAAACGTGCATCTGCCATACCAAATTATAAATAGGGTTGCTTTTGATGAGCATTTTACAGACGAGATTGAGAAGGGACATTGATTATTGACAGTATTTCTCCTTTTAAATTTGAGTTTAATAAAAAAAAAATATGTGTCTTGTATTTTTTGTTTAACCCCCTGATTTGACCACTTAAGTAAGAGTAGGAAAATGTTGCTTTGCTAATATGCCGTTTTGCATTTTTAATTAAAACAGCCCATCAAAATATCCTTTCTCTAAAACTACACTTTGGCATTTTACTTTGTTAAGTAATTCAAACTACCTCTAATTTTACCCCGGCACCTTCTGCAAGAATAAAAAAAAAAAAATTAATAGCAAAATCCAGAAAAGTTTTTAATTTTCTGAAACATAAAATGCATTTAAAATTTACTTATTTAGTTCCTGCCATGCCTTAAAACTTTTCCAGGTGCACAGGTTTATCTGTACTCAGATTAAAATTTGTGGTGTAATTAAGGCCATATTAGCCAAAAGGTTATGATGAACCTTATTGAGAAAAATAATTCTGTATAACTAAAAAAATATTGCACCAGGGTTTTCTAAATCACAAACTTGTCAAACGTTTTATCTAATTTAATCATGGGTACAAGGACATAATTCGTAAGTATAAGTCAACGAACAGACATCTTATGCGTGCAGGTATATCACATCCCATATGTTATGATTATATTTAATCAAAGCACAAACATGTCGTCATTAACCTGAAAAGCTACCCAGACCTTTTAAAAGACTTATCCACAAAGTTATGATAATGTTGTCAAGTCATTTAAGGTGGTACATAACGCTGCAGGGAGATAATTCTTTAAAAATCAGCTGAACGTTTTGATCACGTTTTATTGTTAAGGAAATATTAAGCTTCCCAATGATCAAAATTAGTGTTTGTCAAACTGCTATATATCCAATGAAATTTTTCCGATAAAGTGTGTGGTTCAAGTTTTTTTAAATTTTTATATTTTTGTCAAAGGGTCAAAGTAAATATTTTGTCAAAATTTTATGAAAATTACAATAGCCAAATTAATTTTAGTCAAGATGTTTGGAACAACCTTAAGACGGTATATTTGGAATTAATATTTATTCACTCATATATAGGGTCTTTGCATACGAAATAAACACATTTATTCTAAACGCAATTATTGGCATGATACGGGTTATATTCTTCTCTTATACATGTAACTTATGATACTAAATTACTAACCGGGGGGGGGGGTTTGGTTAATTTTCTATACGATGGAGACATACTATTGGATCTGTTAAATTGAGGTCTGCAGCTGGCATTTTAGTAACTGCTAGAAGTCCTTTATCATTTTGTTTTGATCATTATGATTATGCTTAGTTTCTTCTGTTGCCTATTCTAACATCGGCCTCGGACTTCTTTTGATCTGATCGTACTGCTGTGTGTTTGTTTTTTCCACATTGGCTAGAAGTATGAGATATCACAGAACATGTTTAACCCCTCCGCATTTTGGCGCCTGTCCCAAGTCAAGAACCTCTAGGCTTTGTTATGTCTGTTTTCTGATCTTTGGTCGGATTGTTGTCTCTTTGGCATACTCCCGTTTCAATTCTCTATTTTATTATATTATTAGCTGATTTGGAAAACCGATATTTTCTTTGGACTTGACATTTATGAAAAATGTAAACAAAAGAGTATCTTGTGTGATTGTTAAAGGAGGAATTTCCCAAAAAAACAATATAGCAATTCGACTTTCCTCCATAAACAATGTATTGAAAATGCATCGATTTCAAAAATAATTTAGTACTATAACTTTTTGAACTCATTTAAATTTTACAAGTTTGGTTTTAGAGGATTACACAAATGATTAATAACATTGTGAAGTGGTACCGATAATAAAATTTCTCTTGTCGAGAACTAATGCGAAAAGTAAAATCACAAAAATACTGAACTCCGAGGAAAATTCAATCGGAAAGTCCCTAATCACATGGCAAAATCAAATGACAAAACACATCAAACAAATGGACAACAACTGTCATATTCCTGACTTGGTACAGGCATTTTCAAATGTAGAAAATGGTGGATTGAACCTGGTTTTATAGCGCTAAACCTCTCACTTGTACGACAGTCTTATCAAATTTCGTTATATTTACAACGATGCGTGAACAAAACAGACATTATAAATAAAATAGTCAAAATATGGGTACAGCAGTCATCACTGTGTTACAATATCAAAACAAACAATTATTTACAAAAAAAGCACAAAAGCATCTATCAAATTAAGACCCACATTCATTGCTTCGCGTGTCTGACGTCAGAAAATGTAAACGTCACATAAGAAAAAAGTTTGTCATTCAATGTCTATTCAAAACAATTTTATAATTTCACATGGGGAATGTTGGTATACAGGGTTAAAAAATCAAAAGTTATGTTAGAATTAATTTCAGAAATAGACCGAGATTTATAATTGTCCAGAAGTTCTTCAGAACCCTTAAGAATCCACATATGGTAAATACCACTACGCGAGTAAAATAAATTTGTCGTTTGTCGTTCAAAGTATTTTCAAATTTATAATAGAACAATAACATAATGACATATAATAGAACAATAACATAATGACGGGATATTTTAAAGTACAGAGTCACGTTATAAGAACCACAGAAACACAAAAAGTCGCATATACAAAACACACCAGTAAAAATTAAAGATAATACAAACACATTGACGGGATGTATAAGTACCTAGCCACGTCAAATGGATATCACAGAAAACAAACCAAACAGTAAAAGTAATATTAATAATAGAACAAAGACAAATGAAAGAACAATATTACACGTTGTTAAGATGATAAACAACGTCAGTATGCAGAATCTATACTTCAAGACCATCATGTATTGTTTGTGAAGTTGATACGGAATATTTATCAACAAGGTCTTGGTACCTTCCGATGAACTTTTTTAGAAAAAGGACGAGACGTTCTTTGACATACCCCTGGTTCATCAACTTTCTGCTCAGACACTGGTGACGTTTTACAAAGTCTGAGTAAGAGCTGCAAGCTCTTGAATATCGAATAAGTTGGGAAATGTATATCCCATATGCAGGTGAAGTTGGTATATTGCTACTAAGGTGGGGGAAATTTATAATTTTAAAATTAAAATCGTCTCGTTTGTCATAGATTCTGGTACTGAGATGACTGTGTATGTCAAATTCGAGATATAAGTCTAAAAATGAGGCGGAGGAAGCCGTGTCTGTTGTTTCTTTAATTTCTAGTTCTGGGGGATATATTAATGGAACCCAATCAGAAAAGTTCGGATTGTTAATGGAAAGAACATCATCAATATATCTAAAAGTGAAATTAAATAATCTGGCTTCTTTGATCTTCTTGTTTTTGACAAGTGTCTGAAGGAACTCCGATTCATATGAAAATAAGAAGAGGTCGGCAAGGAGAGGCGCACAGTTCGTTCCCATAGGAATGCCGACAATTTGTTGAAAAAGTCTACCTCCAAATTCAACAAATATGTTGTCGATAAGAAACTCCAGCATACTGATCACTTGTTCTTCTGTGTAGCATGTTTTACCCTTTTGTTCACTATTAACAAAATATGCCTTATGATATCCCAAAGTAATAAATTTATAGCGTATGCTACCATTTTTATGATGAAAGGCATTGTGGATTATTTCTTTCAAGCGATTTTTCAATTTCACATGGGGAATGGTGGTATACAGGGTTGAAAAATCAAAAGTTTTGATAGAACTAATCTCAGAAAAAGACCGAGATTTAAAATTATCTAGAAGTTCTTTAGAATTTTTAAGAATCCACATATGGTTAATACCACTACGCGAGTAAACAGTTTCACAGTATTTCTGAAGACCCTCTTTCACTGCGGACAGAATTTTAGTCAATCTAATGGACAATTCTTTAGTGGAACATGCAGATGAGCCGGCAATGTACCGTTGTTTGTAAGGAATTTTGTGGAGCTTAGGTATCCAATACAAAAAAGGTAAGTCCTCCGATTTGGTGTTCAATGTAATGTTCATTGAAGCCATGAAGGACTTATGATTTGCTAAAATCTCATCCTTGTCAAATGATATGTCTTTGTATGTGGGATTACCTGAGTGCTCATTTATTCCTAATTCTTTTACAAGACATTCGTAGTAATACGATTTACATATAAAGACAATATTATTTGAAGCTTTGTCCGCAGGAACAACAACATACTTATCATGAAGAGATGATAGACATTTCACGGCCTCTTTTTTTTTCACGGCGATTGTTTTCTTTAAAAGTTTGGACAAGTTGAAGTAAAATAAATAGTTATTGAGAAAAACAATACAAGTTTTGATAAACTTCTTTAAGTCCTGGTTAATAAATTTATGAAATGGCCGACAAAACACACAGTGCTTAGATTTTAACAAAACTGGATTAATTCCTGCTCTCTCCGTATTAATTTTTGATCCCAAAATTAGAGCAAATTGTCGTCGGTTGCTGTCTGTGGTATATGCTCCCCCTCCCCGTTTATTGTTTATCTTAAACGGACGACTATTTAATACTTCGCACGGGGTCGGTGTGGATAGGATGGAGGATAAGGGTGTCAGACGGGAATTGAAAATGAAAATTCTGATCTGGGATAGCTAAAAATTATATTCGTTAAATAACAACAAAAATGCAATAAGCTAGAATACCAACAGGTGAAATCTACTTTTGTTTTTCCCACCTGACGAAAGTAAATCCGGAAAAGTGCTTCGGACGCAATAAATTGATAAAGTTTTCACAATTTGCCATTCGCGGCCCGTTTTGCTCATTGTTGAAGGCTGTTCGACGACCTATAGTTGCTAATATCGACATTATTTGGTCTCTGTTATTGGCAATCATACGTCCTCTCTATCAATTATTGCAATAATTTACAATAATTTACCAGAGTAACTATGGTTACGTATCTTTTTTGCTTCCTGGTGAATCATTAGATTTATAACGTGAAGTTACGGATTTGTTTTTTTTTTAATTGATCTAAATAACGTATAACATATTACCGTCCTGAATGTTCGTGTACTATTGGCTGATGGACCTTAGTTAATAATTCTAATAATTCTAGATTAACGACCTTTCAACACTTAATGTTATAGATCATGCGAACTAATTTATAAGATTTTTAAATAAAGTCTTTTTCATTCGTCGACTTTGTCTTTGATTCTATACATTTTTAGACTAGAGTTTCCATTGATAATATGTTTATCGCTTTTTTTGCGTCGTTGATGTTTACATTGACAACGTCACGTGCGTCCTTAGTTTCTGACGATAATTTTCTATCTGAAGGGAGTAGCATGATATGAAAAATTATCACAAAAAAGATCAAAGGAAAAAAACACAAAATAGCGATAACAGCAATTATATGCACGGAAATTTATAGAATCAAATATTTGCCAAAAAACAAGTAAAAATGTCTTTTCATTGATCATGTGCATAATCATATGTGTGACTATTTTTATTTATGCGGATTTCTTTGAAACCAGTGTTCATCACTTTAATAGACACTCACTAATTTCTTATGAAGAAGAGTAGCAAGTTTGTTCGCCTTTTCTAACCTGCTTTTGCACTCGACTTCGCCTTCAATAGAGAGACAGTAAGGAAAACCAATAAGAAATTTACTGACGCCGTTTATATCGTATTAGGTAACTAGCATTTTGTTAGAAGGATGGAACTTATAACAGGGACAACCATTATAGTCCCTTCTTCTTTCTTCTTTCTTTGACTTCATTTTGTATTAAACATTATTGTTTCTTATTCGTCAATTTCTTCGAATTAACCGAAAGTAACTTACCGTTAAAGTCTTTACACATCGGTATTCCTATCTCCATGTGTTCGTTTATTCTTTTAAATTTCGATTTATTTCATAAATACGAGTCAACTTGTCCATAGCATCACTAAGAGAATACTAAAGTCAAATTTGATAATTTCTTCAAAATCTCTTGAACGAGACTTGACAGCCATGGTTTAAAATCCCCATAACTTCATGCGCATGCCAGACGACAAAACATAATACTGTAAGTATTTTAAAATCTTAGCTTAGATTTAAGATTTCTAATTTTTCATTGGTTGGTTATTTTGCGACAAACTTGTTTCTATTGGTGGAATGAAGAAAAGCTACTAGTAGGCGGTCTCTTCCTGTTACTTATATATAAACTAACTTCTCTCTGGGAAACTATTTTTATTCCAAATTTTTACGTTGGTTCTGGCATACATCTTAAAATGTCAACACCACTAGATCCTGAGAGTAAGTATTATCTGTACATGTACAATTTGTAAAATTTGCTTATTTCTCAACAGTTCTAATTTAGTCAAATAATTGCACAATGCATTTTTTTCCCATGATAAAAATAAAATAGTAAAACTATTTGATGAATATTGAATTCAGTTAATTTTAGAATTAAATATATACCTCAAAAGATCTTCATAGTAGTTCCTGTAGTTGGTGAAAAAGGACTGTTTTCTTTTTGTTTTGTTAATGTAACATTTCTTCAAAGGCTGTTAGTGGACAAGTTCTTTTTCCACTGCTTTTACATTTTTTACCGGTTTCATGATAGGGTCAAAGTAAATATTTTTTGTCTGAATTAATATTGAAAATAGTTTGAACTCGATTGAACTTTTCTTAATCGCATTGTTAACCGGATTGAAATGTAAAACCAACGATTACTAATTTTCCGCCAAAATTACCGACTTACAGTTACAACATGTATGTATAAAAGTTTGTTTTCGGTCTTTGTAATACATACTTGCTTGCAATACGTCGTAAAAAGTCAGGAACGTAAACGGTCTTTTTTAAGTAACTGCATTTTACTTCATCACAGCAATCATTTCTTTCATAATTGTTATCCTTCGTTATGTTCATTAAAACGGGACTTGCGCACGTACGCACGAGTTTGTAAGCGACACGTAACTTTTCAATTTCCGGTCAATGATAAAAATAAATTTGACATGTTCCTATTACGTGATTTATGTTGATATTCAATTACATATCTTGTAAATAGCTATAATATCTAATATGTACTACTACGTCACAATCAAAAGACAGTTTTCATACAAAATAAATTAGTTGATTCTCAATTATTTTCAAATTACATAGGAACTTTTTGCTCATGCGCATGAAATAACGCACACATACATCCTATTCTGTCAAGTTTTGAACATATTCCGGAGGAAAAAAAATTGCACATGCCCTGCTTGTACTCCTTCCAATCTTTAAAACGAAAACCAGTCCCACCCGAGTACAAGATAACTCTGAAGACACTAAGACCGTTTATGGTGACAACTGGAACAGTCAATAGAGACAAGTGCAGTGTTCAATAATGAGCAAAATTAGTACGTTGGCGCCAATAAAACAATCATACAATTGCGCCAATTTATCAATCTATTTATTTTTACTTGTATATATCTACTAATTAATTTTAGAAGGTCGCTCAGATAATATGTCATTTGCTTTACATCTGCATAAAATTGAGAATGGAAATGGGGAATGTGTCAAAGAGACAACAACCCGACCACAGAACAGACAACAGCAGAAGGCCACCAACAGGTCTTCCATGCATGTTGTTCTCAAACTCTGTCGTTTTAGTTTCTGGTTATTATTTGCATGTATATGGTATAATTTCCCACTTAAAATAACTGTAGAATATTCATATGTAAATAGCCTATTAGAACACGACTTCATTTTACATCTCCATATAATTTCTGCATTTTTTGTTACAAATGCCTGACGGAATTTGAGATCTTCTACAACGATGATAGGTTTCTCAATATCAGACTTTAATATCTTGTACAATATATCAGAAATCTTTACATGGGAAAAACTGTTCTATTACTGAATAATTTATTTATTGGTGAGATTTCTAAATTCTGATGAGTGTTATATTCATTCTAAAGTCGATAGGTTAAATCTTTATATAATATAGAAAAATATACAAGTAAATGTGGTGCAATTTAATTCCATGTATTGGCGCAATTTATACTATCTAAAAACATTGTTGTGACGTCTTTTGGTATAAAAATCTACCTCTGGTGTTGCTCTTATTCTTCCTAACATCACCTTCAGCTACAGTTAAAATGAAAAAAAATATAATAATGCTCATAACGCTTGATAGATCATGCTGCAATACGAAATCCACAAGTAAAATATAATTGTATTATCCTAATTAGTAGAAAATCGTTCATCTAAAGTAGATGTTTTACCAGGTTTTGATGTGCCAGACACAGACTGTTCCTTGGACAAAATAGTTAGTAACGAATTTGATTAACAACCTAAACCTCACCCTGTGTATAAAGTGCAAATCGAGAACTTGCTTCATGAACTAGTGGGGCTACACCAGTTTTTATAATTTTCAGGTGTCGGCGTTGATTTGCAAGTTTTTTGTTTAAAACATCTGATAGTATTGCCTGTATAGGAATATAATGCAAAACTTTGCTTATCAACGACGATAAATATAAGAAACTGAACTAGAGGCTCTCAAGAGCCTGTGTCGCTCACCTGATTCTACTTTGGTTTTGGAATTCATGTAAAAATAGATCAAAATCATAACAGATACCCTAATAATAATTGAGGCTAAATGTGGTTTAATATTGGCCTCGTAATTTAATCAAAAGCAGAAGACTTTTGTAAAGTTTACAGAAATAACCAATAAATTCATTGAAATTGTAGAAAATTACTTTCTAAGGATAATAACTCCAACAAGATGTCAATTGACAATTTTGCTCATGTTGACTTACATGTAGGTGTGGATCTTCTTTTCTTGATATTTTTGCAGTTTACAGTATATCTCAATCTATAAAGATACATGTATTAAGGTCTTCATCATCACCTAATAAGGAACATTTATGCCATGTTTGGTTTCATTCCATTCAGTGCTCCTCTAGAAGAAGCATTTGTATGTATTTCCCATAGGGTCTTATGTTAAACTAAGTCCCCTGCTGGCGGCCATCTTGTATGATGGTTCGACTACAAAGTAACAACACTTGGTCAGAACCTCATTAGGAACATTCATGCCATGTTAGGTTTCTTTCTATTCAGTGATTCTCTAGAAGAAAACATTTGTATGTATTTCTCATAGGGTCCTATGTTAAACAAACTCCCCCTGCTGGCAGCCATCTTGGATGACAAATCAGCTACAAAGTAACAACACTTGGTCAGCACTTCAAAAGAAACATTCATACCATGTTTAGTTATAATCCATTAAGCGGTTTTCTAGAAGAAGACATGTGTATATATATTTCCCATAAGGACTTTTGTTAAACTCAGTCCCCCGTTGGCAGCCATCTTGGTTGATGGATTTTCTACAAAGTAACAACACTTGGTCAGAACCTCATTAGGAACATTCATGCCATGTTTTGTTTCATTCCATTTAGTGGTTCTTCAAAAGAAGACTTTTGTATGCATTTCACATAGGGTCCTTTGTTTAACTAAGTTCCCTGCTGGCAGCCATCTTGGATGATTGATTGGCTACAAAGTAACAAAACTTGGTCAGCATCTCACAAGGAACATTCATGACATGTTTGGTTTAATTCCATTCAGTGGTTCTCTAAAAGAAGACATTTTTATGTATTGTCCATAGGGTCCTTTGTTAAAGTAAGTTCCCCGCTGGCAGCCATCTTGGATGATTAATTGGATACAAAGTAACAACACTTCATTCATGCCATGCTTGGTTTCATTCCATTCAGTGGATTTCTTAAAGAAAACATTTGTTTGTATTTCCAATAGGGTTCTATGTTAAACTAAGTCCCGGCTGGCGGCCATCTTGGATGATTGATCGCCTAAAAAATTACAACACTTGCTCAGCACCTCATAAGGAACATTCATGTCAAGTTTTATTTCATTCCATTTAGTGGTTTTCTAAAAGAAGACAGTTGTATGTATTTCCCATAGGGTTCTATGTTAAACTTAGTCCCTCTCTGGCGGCCATCTTAGATGATGGATCGGCTTCAAAGTAACAGCACTTGGTCAACACCTCATAAGAAACATTCATGCCATGTTTTATTTCATTCCATTTAGTGGTTTTCTAAAAGAAGACATTTGTATGTATTATCCGTAGGGTCCTATGTTAAACGTAGTCCCCCGCTGGTGGCCATCTTTGATGATGTATCAGCTACAAAGCAATAACACTTGTTCAGAACCTCATAAGGAACATTCATGCCATGTTTGGTTTTATTCCATTAAGATTCTCTAGAAGAAGTTCAAAATGTTAAAAAATTAACGACGACGACAACGGACAACGGACGCCAAGTGATGAGAAAAACAAACTTGGCCCTTCGGATCCAGGTAAGCTAAAAAAGAAATACGTTGCCGCAGGTTAAAGAAATTAGTCGTGTGTCCGATTCGCACTTGGTTCATATATGCAGTGATCTTTTTTTTAGAAACCGATGTAGTCTCTTGAAACTATATAATAGGTAGGTGCTAGTTTTAATCATATGTGTGTTAAAAAATATTTTAGACAGTTTGTAATTGTATTATATCAATTTGAACATAAAATCCTTTCCTGTATTGAATTGATTGAAAAAGATGGAGTTATTAATTAAGGTACTTTTACTACATGTATATAACTTTAAAATACGACTAATATTTGTTTCTTTCCACTGTATTTATGAACAGTTTCAAACACTTCAATTTAGTCTAGATCTGAAAAATAAAATTGATTGAATACAATGATTATACATTAAGCACAGAAAAAGGATATGTACACTTACAATGCTTTGTTTAAAAGAAGATAAAAAGAAAGCGCTATTTACAAAGGGAAATCGAGGGATACAAGTATATTTCGATAATGTGAAGAAAAAAACCCACAACCAACAGCAATACGCAAATAAACTAAAAAAAAAAAAGAGTGACACGAACCATGCAGAAAAACTGGAGAGGGAGTGGTATTAAAACATAAGGTCGTCCGGTTAGGGTTAAACAATAACTGTCTTTTGAAAAATAACCGCCGAGTCTAGGTCAATGTTGGTAAACGAGGAAGGAATGAGGGGGCCTTCGTCAGACAGGAACATTATGAATACATATTTTTGTTTCATGTATAGTAGGTGAATACGTCTGACCGATTTCTTGATCTTCGGATATTTCATGGCGACTAATTTAGATTTGATAACTATATTAATCATTTTTACAAATACAAGATATAATAAAAAAAAATTCGACAGGAATATATATTATAGCATTGTTTATAACAAAGTTTCCAGAGTAACTTCTGGTCTGGGGGCAATTGTGTTCTGAAAGATCTTTACAATCGATATAACTGTAAACATGCCTTTCGATCATAACCACTGTTATATGGGACCGTCTGTTTAAAGAGACAGTTTTATAATTCTAGGTCAGAAAAAAAGTATACTTCTAATACAGTCATTATCATATTTATATGGTTTAGTTATTTAATTAGAGTTTTAACAACACCCTAGCAATAGGTTTTATGATTTTATTAAATGTCTTACAATTTCAGGGATTTTACAAAAGTACTAATTCAAAAACTGCTAGTGATTTTATGATTCTTTCAATATTGAAGGGATTCATATTAAAAAATCCCTATTGTATAATTTCACTGTAAATATATACGCCAGTGAGTGTAATAAAACTCTTTGTAAAGTTTTATAAAAATGTATGCAATACTTCGGTTAATAAACTAGCCTCATAAGGCGTGCTGCTCTCCTAATGATTATGTGAAATTTAATGTGAAGTATTTTTCATCATATCACCTTGTGCTGCGTAAAAATAGTATAACATTCATCATTCCTTTCCCTACGGAATCAGGTTCGTCTCTCTTATTTAGTCAGGAATCGGTGCATCAAGCATCTTTCTGTCCGTTGTTTTACTCGTTTTTCACCATTTTGGTTTACCTCAATTATTTGAAAGTTAATATCTAGAAAAAAAAATGCCCTGTTCTTAAGAGGCGTATCGTGACTGGACAGTTTTTTCTTTTAGTTTTGACGGCGCGACACGTTTGCGCTTTTTTATAGGATATTTTGCTCTTTTTTAAATGGACATTTGCGCTTCAATTTACAGGACATTTGCGCTTTTTACTTAGAACATTTGCGCTTTTTACTTAGGACATTTGCGCTTTTTACTTAGGACATTTGCACTTTTACAATATTTTATTCTTATGATTTTCCTTCTATTGTATCCAGGCTTAGGACCGGTAGGTTTGACCTGGCAGAGTTAAAATGATAATTTTCATTATGGTTAATTAAAAGTTTAGTGGTTTTGATTGATCGGTTATTGTTTGATAAACTGTTATAACAAAATTCAGTCTCACCAAACTATCCCAGCTTGGAATGTTAACAAGTAAGAATATAAATACTTTTTTTCCCGTTTTGGAGGTATATTTTCTTATTTCTGCTTTGTCACTGTGCTGATGAAAGGGTTGTCGGTGTTGGTGCCTTTGCACAACTTGCAATTGTTTTTTTTTCCGCAAGTTTCCAAATATCCGATGATCCTGTTTTATACCTTAAATATAATAAACATATAATATCTGTAATAATCTTATGAGGCTGTGATAACCCAATGCGGGAGATGATGGAAATATCTCCTTTATGTAAGGATGTTTTCAATTAAACACAATTACTTGCGGACAACGGATGGAAGATTTCTGGATATGATAAATATTTCATTGAATGTCCGAAGGCACTGGTGTCTCGTTAATAGTGTTACCTCTTTAATTGGAAGGAGAAACGATAGAAAGTCAATATGAATATACAATAAACAAAGAAATGAAATGTGTAGATGCGAAAAAAAAACCACATGCATATTAAGCGGAGTGTTTATAAAATAGAAAAGGTTCTTTTTCAATGAAGTCTACATGTGTGATTTTCATACAATTGTAGTATCATGGTCCTTATTGATAACATGTACCAACTTTTATGACTCGCATGATATTAATAGATTAATATATGCCTCTTTCCATATGCATCCAGTTATAATCCAGAGATCATGATGTCTGCTGGAGGGTTTTAATATGATAATTTACTTTGAAAATGTGTGTTTGTTTCAGCAACAGAATCATCTAATGGGACGACTAAAACTATAACAATATTTATTGGAGATGACGGATGGAAAGGGGAAAATCCACGTATGCTCATTGATGATAAAGGGTAAACATTATCAATATATCTACGTCAATTCAGAATCATACTATTCGACCGTCTTTGATAAAACAAAATTTGTTATTCACTCCTATTATATTCATGCAGAACTAGTCCTTCACACGAAAAACATTTAATAGATTTACTTTGTTGTTATTTTATTTTAGACATGTCAACATGAACAGAAACTTGATAATCCCCAAAGACGACACGCAACCCTTTGTTATATTCTTGCAGAACAATCCCTATAAACGTTTAGACAGAATAATATTTTTTATTAATGATTGTAAGTATGTCGACATTCACAGAAACATGAAAATACACCGTTCCGACTCTGAGCCGACAAGCCTTGGCTCAATAATGTAGCACTTGCGTGTTTAGCGATGAACCATAAATGCCAATTTTAAAGTCTGTGGTTAGATTTTGTGTTCTAGATACCGATCCCATAATATTCCACATTCGTTTCTAGCTTGCGACGAGACTGTCGATGAGGTTTTGATGACCGCAAACAATGTTTTACAAGCTTGTTTTTAGCTTTTCTTTTCTTGTCCCATTCTCAAAGGACGTGGCTGCGTACTTGTACATCCAGCACAGCCAAACGAACATCCCAGTTTGGCAAGGGTTTTACTGCCGGTCGGAAGAAGACCTGTCGTGAGCATATTTCTATTTTCCAGTCACGTTTAGGGGGGGGGGGGAGGGGCGAATGAACCCAACTAATCATCTTTAAAAGACGGTAGACTACTGGCTATGGGAAAATGACAAAACTTGTTGTCTTACATGAAACATTTTCATTAAAATAGGACAGATACTGTAAATCAGAAAAAAAAAAATGAAACTAAAATACATGTAAGTGTGTACTATGTAAGGGTTTTCTGTTAGCCCCTTGTAAGATAAAGGTAAACAGTGCCGACAAATCTATTGCTTTAATGAATTATATCTTAAATAGCCTCTATAAAAAATATGTGTAATCATCATAATTATCAACTCAAACATTTGCAATTTTCAATTCACACTTTGTTATGGCTTTTTGGAGACACAGTTGACACGTCGTTATACCCCAGGGGTTCACTTCCTTAAGTCCATCAACGTGCAATAATGCAACGGAATGCTCGAAAGCTTTGTTTTGATTAGAAATTATAAAAATCTGAATCCCACAAGTAACGAGAAACCTTCGAATTGAGAGTTTTCATTCGGAAGATATCATGCTTTGACAAAACATAAATGCGCCAAGATGATTCGAACAATTATTTTATTTTATTTTGTTTCATTTTATACATTTTTCCAAGTTCTAATGAGTTCATTTTTGGAACCCCTTGGATCTTAAGCATGTGTATTACGCATGAGTAGATCACACCACAACATTTACGCAGTCAGGTTTACATAGGTATCGTTACAATTGGATTTACCCGGGGGGGGGGGGGGGGGGGGGGTCGGGGGGTGATAAATTCAACTATTAGATTGTTGTGTGACAAGTAAGGACAGAAAAGAGAACAGAATGTTAACAATTATAAATAGCAATATTCGTTTTTATTGGTGAACCTGAGTTTTCAGATATATGAAAAACATCACAACATTTAAATAGGTGACTGTAAACCATTCAGAACCATTGCATGGTGCTTGACTGTACAAGAGCACCGCTCTAATGCTAACGTCATAATTGGAAACACAGGTCCCTCAATATCGTAACAACAGGGAAATATGCACAACGCTTCATACTCCATATAAAGATGCTGGTAGAATGTTCTAACGTTAAATGAAACGCTCAGACGGGAAAATCGAACGAATTGTTTTGGTTGAACAGATATATGAGTTAAACAAAACATTTAGACATTTGATTTAAACAAGCTAAGGTTGATCCTCGTTGTGAAAAAGACCAGCCATGTGAACATATTCACATGTTGTGACTCTCAAGGGTAAAACAATATAACTACTATTCCAATTATTGTTACAGACTACACATGGACCTTTGTAAAGGAGCGGATGGATCTGAGTATAAATATGATAATGCAGAATATACAAATGGAAAATTCAAAATGATGGTATGTGACATGCGAATCATTTTAAATGTATAAGTTGGAAAACAGTATAAAATTAAAATGTCAATTGCTCGTGAACATTGAGAGGTCTGTCCTTTTCATATTGTAGAATATACGTTTAAAAAGATGTAGAATACATTGAAAAGCTTTAAGACACACATAAAACCCTAAAAACTAAGACAACAACATAAAAAAAGGGGTAACGTCATAAGTCAAGATCAACTTTGAGGCTTTTGCAAGGTCACTTGAATTGATGATTATTGGTGAAGATCCTAGGTGGATACGATTTACGGTTTCCGAGATTTAGTGGCCAACCGACATCGGTTAATTTTTAAAGGGGCATAACCCTACCAATGAGACTTGAATCTAAAAGTAACGAAGAACCAAGGTATGGTCCTGAACACTTTCCACCTTCGGTTTTTTCTACCTTTAACGGTTACGGTGTTCATCTCATAACAAGGTTTTCTGGTTTTTGGCAGATATCTAAGGACCTACGAAATTGTACGACTCATAGGGTGAGTTCTGGATAGGTATTTGTGACACCGATACAAAGTGTGAACCTGAAAGCGACATGTCTTACGGTTACGAAGGGAAATTTTGTCAAAGTTTGGCGGAAAAAAAGAATAACAATTAAAAACCAATTGTTCAGAGAACAATTGAAGGTCTTTCACCTCAACTTTCGATTAAAAAACGTTGCCAGAAGATGTCATTTCAGGTTCAAATGATTGGTGACTTCAAACTGATTCTTAAATATAAGGTTTCTAGGTACTTTATCATTATACTAGTGTGCAAATGGCTACTTCCGGTTGAATTTTTGAAGATCAAATGTCTACCAACCTAATGCAAAATACTTAATGGTTTTATTATGAACCAGTATGAATTTTTAGCAAAGGTCAAAATCTAGAACGTCAAATTGACCTTGAGCTCAATTTTAAGGTCATAGGTCAGTGATCACATATCGAAAGACCGTAGGTCATTCAATTGTATAGTTTGGGAGTTTCACTGATTTCAAATATATAAGGGGAGAAAACTCCTATAAAGGGTCACCAAAACACTTCAATTCAATGCGTTGAAGCTACTCCATATCTTGAACAATTTGTTGTCGAAAGCATCTCATCATTAACTGTTACGGTCTCTGTGACTTATGGTGTATGAATTTATTCAACATCACCTGTGTTGAATTTGAAATGAGAAATAACTCCAATACTATGTCATTGGATCACTTCAGTAACACTTAACAAAAACATCATTAAGAGTAGACGAACACTTTGGAAAAATGTTTTTGTCGTTATCATTTACGGTTACAGAAAAATAAAGATAACAAGGTAAAAGGGTCGCGGGGAGATAACTCCTATAAGAAAACGTGTTCGGTCACACAGGGTGAATGGTGGAATCGTAAAGACTGTACAATATGATATTTTGACCACAATGTCAAGGCCATCTCAAATCAATATACCATAGGTCTCTACTATGTATGAATCATGAGTTATATCTCCATACAACTTTTTCTAAACTTTCCAGGGTAAAATATTATTAAAAGGGACGGTCCTATTTTGACAAAGGTAACGACATGTTGCAACAAAACAATTTGGAAAACATTTTTGTCGTTGTTTATTACGGTTAGTGAGGAAAAGCGAAAACAATCAAAAGTTAAAATTTAGATCATAACCTTGACCTCAAATTTATTTTAGTGAACCAATAACATCAAATCAAAATACCCTAGGTCTCTATAACTTACATATTATGATTAACATTTATATATCAGAATGTAAAATACAGAAAGGTAAATAACTCTCATATGGAGCCTCCGTATCGCTTCGGACAAAATTTAACAAAACATCTTGAGGATCAAATTTGGAAAAATAAATTTGTCGATTTTTACAGTTGCGGAGAAGTAAACATAACAAAGAAAACAGTGTACGGGGAGATAACTCTCACAGAAAAAAGTGTACGGTTAAACAGGTTCAACTGCGAAAGCGTATTCATTGTTCGATTTCATGTGCTAAAATTCTTTTCGATATCTTGCTAAAAGCGAATCTCAACATCAAAAAGTGACGGAAGACAACAAAAAATATCAGGAAAGTGGATAGACCTAATAATCAGAACAAAAGCAAAAGGTCTTTGCACGAAAAGTGGAAAGACCTAAAAATGATATAAATCAGAAGAAATACAGTAAGGCCTTTCCCTTTTTGGAAAAGAAGAGACCTTAATTATAAATATTTTACTGTCAGAGCCACAAATTGGGTAGGAAAAGAAGGAACGTCGAAATACTAGTATAAACTTGAGAATGGAAATGGGGAATATGTCAAAGAGACAACAACCCGACCAAAGAGCAAACAACAGCCGAAGTCCACCAATGGGTCTTCAATGCAGCGAGAAAATCCCGCACCCGGAGGTGGTCCTCAGCTGGCCCCTAAATAAAATTGTATGCTAGTTCAGTGAAAATGGATGTCACGCTAAACTCCAAAACATATAAATGAACTAAAATTAAAAAAACATACCATACTAACAAAGGAAAACGACAATTGACTTGGGATAGGCGTAAAAAAGGGTGGCGGGGTTAAACATGTTTTGTGAGATCTCAACCCTCCCCCTATACCTCTAGTCAATGTAGAAAAAAGAAACACATAGCAATACGCACAGTAAAACTCAGTTTAAAAGAAGTCCGAGTCCGATGTCAGAATAGGTAACAAAAGAAACTAAGCAAAATGACAATGATACATAAATGAACAAAGGACTACTAGCAGTTACTGACATGCCAGCTCCAAACCTCAATTTAACTGATTGAAAGATTTGATCTTCATCATATAAAAATCAAGTAAAATCCCTCCTGTTAGGGGTTAAGTATCATACCATCATAAAATATATGAGAAGAACTTAACCCGTATCATGCCAACAACTGGTTTTAGAATAAATGTGTTTATTTCAGATCAAAAGACCCTATGAGTGAATCAATATTAATACCAAAATATGCAATCCAAAATGACTTGACAACAGTATCGTAACTATATCCTTTCCGAATAAGTCTGTTTAAAGATTTGTTTAGCTTTTGAGGTGAATGCCGACATTTTTATGCTTTATAAAGAATATTACCATAAAATATTGGATGTGAAATACCTGAACGTATAGGATGTCTGCATGTTGATTTATATTTACGAATGATGTTCTTGTACCGATGATAAAATTTAGTAAATGTGTTGACTAGTTTGTGATATCGAAAACTCTGGTGTAATAATTTTTCAGTAATACAGAGATTTCTTTCGTTGAAATCAAATACGTTGTTACATACACGAGCGAATCGAACAAGTTGAGATATATAAACACCATAAGATGGCGACAAGGGAACGTCACCATCTAAAAAGGATAATCAACAATAGGAAATGAAAAATCATCTCTTTTATCATAAATTTTGTTGGTATTAAGTTTACCGTTAAAGATAAGGATATCAAGATCCAAGGAAAGGCAGTGTTCATTGTTAGTATTAGCTTTATTCAAAGTCAGTTAGGCAGGATAAATCTCTTTAGTGTACATACTGAAGTCGTCATTATTGAGAGCCAATATATCATCTAAATATCTAAAAGTGTTATTCATTTTATGAATCAGATGTTTGTTTCGATGGGTCTTTGCTGATTTTAGTCATAAATTGTAACTCATTACAATACAGAAACAGGTCCGCAATAAGTGGTGCACAGTTAGTCCCCATGGGAATTCCGATAATCTAACGATATACGGAATCTCCATAGCGAACAAAAATGTTAACTAGTAAAACAATGCATCTTGGTTTTACATTTCTGATCTGTGTGTGTCCTATGTTCAGCACATCTACCAATGTTTAAAAAAACAAGTTGATTGTTGTTACTTTAAATAATAAGTGACATTCTGAACGACTGCATTTTACTATATATATATATATATATATATATATATATATATATATATATAACAATTTTCGATTAAAATTACTAAAACACATTTATGTAGGTCATCAATCTACATGTAAGTGTTAAACTATGTGAAAGACTTATTAACTTGTTTCCTTGATTGACGGTTGTTACGAAACCCATTTGCACATGTTCTAATATAAATAGTCAACACTATCTATTTATATTTTGTATTTTAGGTGAAATACGATAAAAAGAAAATCATTGTCACCCTCACACCAGTTGCAAAATGAACTTTAGTTTGAGGCAACGTAGATGAAACACAGGAAGATAATTTTATTTTATTGTAAGACAACATTTTGATCTACAAGTATTTGTAAAGAATTCTTCTCTACTTATTATAAAAATTTAGAAATAAATGAGAATTCATATTTATTGATATCATTTCTATTCTCTGTCATACAGATAAATTTGTTTTAAGGAGAGTTTGAAAATATCAAGATGGTGACATTATTTTTTTTATTTTTTATTTTTGAAGGAAAGAAAAAAAAACAGGTCTACGGAGGCTTATTTCTGCCGTCGTGAAGTCGAGTTGCCGAGATCATTAAATCGACTTGCCGAAATATATTATTACGGAAGAGTATATTGGCCTCGTGTTCGGTAATTTTATAACATATTTATAATTAATTTTAAGCGAAATTACACTTTATTTCACAATCTTTCTCTTACTTTTCTCGCATTTTTATGTCAGATTAGTTTTAAGTGAGATAACGCATTGTTTCACCTTTTTTATTTTTTCTCGCATATATAAATTAGTGCCATAATTTGTGATAAATAAATTGCCATAAATATGCTGTTGGTATAACTAAAACGGTTTAGCTGCCAAACCAAAACTGTTTCCGACTTCTTACTCACGTCGCAGAAGAGGTTGTCATTTTGAAAGTTATTGCTGACAGATGTAGGATTTTCGCTTTCAATGTTTACCACGTGTTTCTAGTTTCCATTTCAACACAAGTCTATGCTTTTAACAAATGGGGTGTTTTCTAAGGTATGATTGTTTTAACCTAGGTCACTACTGCACAAACATCAGTTACATCTAACTGCCAGGTAAATCCCACTGAATGCCACTATTCTGAACAGTTAACGCAGAATTAACTGTCAGTTGAACCCTTATCATTTTTTCTTTATCTGTGGAAATAAACGTTAATGAGGATACCATACTCGTGAATAATTTGACAATCTAGATTTGATTTTATTTTCAAAACATACTGTTTAAATGAATAAAAATATTATCTCTCTTTATTCTAGTAGAAAGAGATAGGTCATCAGACTAATTTTCAAGCTATTCTTTCTCCAATTATGCATAATTTACTGTATATTTTAAAGGGAGATTAAAATTTAATCGCTAGACATATGATAATGAATTTTGAGGATAAGAAGAGGTTTTTTTAATGAAGCAAAGAAAATCAGGGGGTCATAAGCTTTATTTCTTGCTTGCATGGAAAAAACAGATACAATTCTTGCAAATTTTATTCATTTTTGGTTGAAATTATCTCCCTTAATCAATCTGTAATTTCGAAATTCTATAGATGTCTTGTTTTTATGATTCTTTTAAATTTATTTGTCATATGTAGGAAAAATAACGCAAAAAAAAAAAAATCAAAAATACTAATTTTACACTCAAAATATTAATATATATACAATCTAAGCATCAAATCATTTGACCTCTATCCTAATTAGCCTTAATATTGAGATAAACCTTAGTTAAGCTAACTGACGTTTGTGCAACCTGGATCTTCCAAGTTTATGATGTCAATGAAAAAGTTATGTCCAATTAGAAAATCAAGCTATTCAGCTTGTAAAATCATTACACTATACATTCAATTTTTAACGTTTCTGGATTTATGTTTTTTTTTCTCTTTGTGTTGCTGAGCATGACGTTGCAGGAATTCCTTACTCTGGTGATGATGCTCCTATGCCTGAACTGTCCAATACTATCACCAACTATGCTACACTTCCCAGATTTGTTGATTTTTTGGGAATATTTCATGTTAAGAAGACTGAAGAGATGGTTAAATCTAAGAAAGCGTAATAATCAGTCGCCATTACATTTAGTTGTAAGGATTATTATTATAGATTTGCACCGAAATGGCTTGTCTGATGTCTGATGTCGGATACAGATCTATTTGGAGAAATATAAACATTGGCTTTGGTCTTTGCGTAATACAATATGTTACCATTGCCAAGTTGCTTACTGGAATGAGACGAGATCGGTTTCCCATTAAATCATTCGCTGACACAGAGCGTTTGTATTTGACATTCATATTTGACAAAATGGTTCTTATATAAAAAAAACTTTTGTACAAAACATATTTTGCAAATGATGTCTGGGTTTTTTTTTTAGTTTTTCTGGTTTTAAGTTATGTAACTTGAGAAATACATACATGCCGGAAATTCAAATATACAACACAATCCGTAAACTGTTTCTTGGTCTTGATTTAAATCTTGATTATTGTAACATTAAAAAAATCAAAGTTAACAAAGTGAAACTAAATGATTTAGATTTTTCAAATTCTTGATTCAGACTTGCATTTGATGTGTTTTATAGTAGTTTGTGTCTAATGTCATCTTTTGGAATTAAATATTATGCACAGTATTGTATTCAGATATGACATGACAATTACAATGAAATATAAACAATATAGTGATTAGAAAACAAGTGTCGAGCGCCTTTATTAATACATCTCTCAGAAAACATAATCAGAAACTCTAACAGACAAATAATGAAACATATAATGAGAGATGTGCAAACAATGTTACAAAACGTCAAATGTTGATACATAATCATACAATTGGTTTTGAAGCCAAACATTCGTTACAAAAATATCATGTTTTAACAGGTTCAATACTATCCACATATGATTTAAAATTAACAGTATTATGTTATAGATAAATATTCTTGCATACATTTGTGTATCAATTCAACATGTGTGTATTTAAAATGAAAACAATCTAATTGAAATATAGGATTATGATTTCACTACTTGTTCAGAAAGTAGTGTAATCATAAATCTATATCTTTATTAGATTAAGATGAAAGTGAAATCAAGAAACCTAAGACCTAAACATCATCAAACAATAGTGGACATACTAAAATATCTCGCCTGTATTAGTGTTCATAATTGAATTTATGTTGAAAGTGAAAAAAAAACAAGCTATATATTAAATTAACATTTTAATGATCAATGAATATGAGGTCAAGGTGAGATAAACCTTTTCAGACAGACATGTTGGCAGTATATCAATTTCATACACCAAACATAGTTCACCTTACAGTATCTCAAAAAACCCAGACCAATTCAGAGAAATTTAACGATGAATAATGAACCATACAATCATGAAAATAGGGTCAAGATCAGATGGTACCTACCAGACATACATACACAACTTCAAAAGGTCTTTGCACGAAAAGTGGAAAGACCTAAAAATGATATAAATCAGAAGAAATACAGTAAGGCCTTTCCCTTTTTGGAAAAGAAGAGACCTTAATTATAAATATTTTACTGTCAGAGCCACAAATTGGGTAGGAAAAGAAGGAACGTCGAAATACTAGTATAAACTTGAGAATGGAAATGGGGAATATGTCAAAGAGACAACAACCCGACCAAAGAGCAAACAACAGCCGAAGTCCACCAATGGGTCTTCAATGCAGCGAGAAAATCCCGCACCCGGAGGTGGTCCTCAGCTGGCCCCTAAATAAAATTGTATGCTAGTTCAGTGAAAATGGATGTCACGCTAAACTCCAAAACATATAAATGAACTAAAATTAAAAAAACATACCATACTAACAAAGGAAAACGACAATTGACTTGGGATAGGCGTAAAAAAGGGTGGCGGGGTTAAACATGTTTTGTGAGATCTCAACCCTCCCCCTATACCTCTAGTCAATGTAGAAAAAAGAAACACATAGCAATACGCACAGTAAAACTCAGTTTAAAAGAAGTCCGAGTCCGATGTCAGAATAGGTAACAAAAGAAACTAAGCAAAATGACAATGATACATAAATGAACAAAGGACTACTAGCAGTTACTGACATGCCAGCTCCAAACCTCAATTTAACTGATTGAAAGATTTGATCTTCATCATATAAAAATCAAGTAAAATCCCTCCTGTTAGGGGTTAAGTATCATACCATCATAAAATATATGAGAAGAACTTAACCCGTATCATGCCAACAACTGGTTTTAGAATAAATGTGTTTATTTCAGATCAAAAGACCCTATGAGTGAATCAATATTAATACCAAAATATGCAATCCAAAATGACTTGACAACAGTATCGTAACTATATCCTTTCCGAATAAGTCTGTTTAAAGATTTGTTTAGCTTTTGAGGTGAATGCCGACATTTTTATGCTTTATAAAGAATATTACCATAAAATATTGGATGTGAAATACCTGAACGTATAGGATGTCTGCATGTTGATTTATATTTACGAATGATGTTCTTGTACCGATGATAAAATTTAGTAAATGTGTTGACTAGTTTGTGATATCGAAAACTCTGGTGTAATAATTTTTCAGTAATACAGAGATTTCTTTCGTTGAAATCAAATACGTTGTTACATACACGAGCGAATCGAACAAGTTGAGATATATAAACACCATAAGATGGCGACAAGGGAACGTCACCATCTAAAAAGGATAATCAACAATAGGAAATGAAAAATCATCTCTTTTATCATAAATTTTGTTGGTATTAAGTTTACCGTTAAAGATAAGGATATCAAGATCCAAGGAAAGGCAGTGTTCATTGTTAGTATTAGCTTTATTCAAAGTCAGTTAGGCAGGATAAATCTCTTTAGTGTACATACTGAAGTCGTCATTATTGAGAGCCAATATATCATCTAAATATATATATATATAACAATTTTCGATTAAAATTACTAAAACACATTTATGTAGGTCATCAATCTACATGTAAGTGTTAAACTATGTGAAAGACTTATTAACTTGTTTCCTTGATTGACGGTTGTTACGAAACCCATTTGCACATGTTCTAATATAAATAGTCAACACTATCTATTTATATTTTGTATTTTAGGTGAAATACGATAAAAAGAAAATCATTGTCACCCTCACACCAGTTGCAAAATGAACTTTAGTTTGAGGCAACGTAGATGAAACACAGGAAGATAATTTTATTTTATTGTAAGACAACATTTTGATCTACAAGTATTTGTAAAGAATTCTTCTCTACTTATTATAAAAATTTAGAAATAAATGAGAATTCATATTTATTGATATCATTTCTATTCTCTGTCATACAGATAAATTTGTTTTAAGGAGAGTTTGAAAATATCAAGATGGTGACATTATTTTTTTTATTTTTTATTTTTGAAGGAAAGAAAAAAAAACAGGTCTACGGAGGCTTATTTCTGCCGTCGTGAAGTCGAGTTGCCGAGATCATTAAATCGACTTGCCGAAATATATTATTACGGAAGAGTATATTGGCCTCGTGTTCGGTAATTTTATAACATATTTATAATTAATTTTAAGCGAAATTACACTTTATTTCACAATCTTTCTCTTACTTTTCTCGCATTTTTATGTCAGATTAGTTTTAAGTGAGATAACGCATTGTTTCACCTTTTTTATTTTTTCTCGCATATATAAATTAGTGCCATAATTTGTGATAAATAAATTGCCATAAATATGCTGTTGGTATAACTAAAACGGTTTAGCTGCCAAACCAAAACTGTTTCCGACTTCTTACTCACGTCGCAGAAGAGGTTGTCATTTTGAAAGTTATTGCTGACAGATGTAGGATTTTCGCTTTCAATGTTTACCACGTGTTTCTAGTTTCCATTTCAACACAAGTCTATGCTTTTAACAAATGGGGTGTTTTCTAAGGTATGATTGTTTTAACCTAGGTCACTACTGCACAAACATCAGTTACATCTAACTGCCAGGTAAATCCCACTGAATGCCACTATTCTGAACAGTTAACGCAGAATTAACTGTCAGTTGAACCCTTATCATTTTTTCTTTATCTGTGGAAATAAACGTTAATGAGGATACCATACTCGTGAATAATTTGACAATCTAGATTTGATTTTATTTTCAAAACATACTGTTTAAATGAATAAAAATATTATCTCTCTTTATTCTAGTAGAAAGAGATAGGTCATCAGACTAATTTTCAAGCTATTCTTTCTCCAATTATGCATAATTTACTGTATATTTTAAAGGGAGATTAAAATTTAATCGCTAGACATATGATAATGAATTTTGAGGATAAGAAGAGGTTTTTTTAATGAAGCAAAGAAAATCAGGGGGTCATAAGCTTTATTTCTTGCTTGCATGGAAAAAACAGATACAATTCTTGCAAATTTTATTCATTTTTGGTTGAAATTATCTCCCTTAATCAATCTGTAATTTCGAAATTCTATAGATGTCTTGTTTTTATGATTCTTTTAAATTTATTTGTCATATGTAGGAAAAATAACGCAAAAAAAAAAAAATCAAAAATACTAATTTTACACTCAAAATATTAATATATATACAATCTAAGCATCAAATCATTTGACCTCTATCCTAATTAGCCTTAATATTGAGATAAACCTTAGTTAAGCTAACTGACGTTTGTGCAACCTGGATCTTCCAAGTTTATGATGTCAATGAAAAAGTTATGTCCAATTAGAAAATCAAGCTATTCAGCTTGTAAAATCATTACACTATACATTCAATTTTTAACGTTTCTGGATTTATGTTTTTTTTTCTCTTTGTGTTGCTGAGCATGACGTTGCAGGAATTCCTTACTCTGGTGATGATGCTCCTATGCCTGAACTGTCCAATACTATCACCAACTATGCTACACTTCCCAGATTTGTTGATTTTTTGGGAATATTTCATGTTAAGAAGACTGAAGAGATGGTTAAATCTAAGAAAGCGTAATAATCAGTCGCCATTACATTTAGTTGTAAGGATTATTATTATAGATTTGCACCGAAATGGCTTGTCTGATGTCTGATGTCGGATACAGATCTATTTGGAGAAATATAAACATTGGCTTTGGTCTTTGCGTAATACAATATGTTACCATTGCCAAGTTGCTTACTGGAATGAGACGAGATCGGTTTCCCATTAAATCATTCGCTGACACAGAGCGTTTGTATTTGACATTCATATTTGACAAAATGGTTCTTATATAAAAAAAACTTTTGTACAAAACATATTTTGCAAATGATGTCTGGGTTTTTTTTTTAGTTTTTCTGGTTTTAAGTTATGTAACTTGAGAAATACATACATGCCGGAAATTCAAATATACAACACAATCCGTAAACTGTTTCTTGGTCTTGATTTAAATCTTGATTATTGTAACATTAAAAAAATCAAAGTTAACAAAGTGAAACTAAATGATTTAGATTTTTCAAATTCTTGATTCAGACTTGCATTTGATGTGTTTTATAGTAGTTTGTGTCTAATGTCATCTTTTGGAATTAAATATTATGCACAGTATTGTATTCAGATATGACATGACAATTACAATGAAATATAAACAATATAGTGATTAGAAAACAAGTGTCGAGCGCCTTTATTAATACATCTCTCAGAAAACATAATCAGAAACTCTAACAGACAAATAATGAAACATATAATGAGAGATGTGCAAACAATGTTACAAAACGTCAAATGTTGATACATAATCATACAATTGGTTTTGAAGCCAAACATTCGTTACAAAAATATCATGTTTTAACAGGTTCAATACTATCCACATATGATTTAAAATTAACAGTATTATGTTATAGATAAATATTCTTGCATACATTTGTGTATCAATTCAACATGTGTGTATTTAAAATGAAAACAATCTAATTGAAATATAGGATTATGATTTCACTACTTGTTCAGAAAGTAGTGTAATCATAAATCTATATCTTTATTAGATTAAGATGAAAGTGAAATCAAGAAACCTAAGACCTAAACATCATCAAACAATAGTGGACATACTAAAATATCTCGCCTGTATTAGTGTTCATAATTGAATTTATGTTGAAAGTGAAAAAAAAACAAGCTATATATTAAATTAACATTTTAATGATCAATGAATATGAGGTCAAGGTGAGATAAACCTTTTCAGACAGACATGTTGGCAGTATATCAATTTCATACACCAAACATAGTTCACCTTACAGTATCTCAAAAAACCCAGACCAATTCAGAGAAATTTAACGATGAATAATGAACCATACAATCATGAAAATAGGGTCAAGATCAGATGGTACCTACCAGACATACATACACAACTTAAAATTATTGCATACACCAAATATAGTTTACCTATCGTTATAGTATCTGAAAAACAGACCAAAGCAGAGAAATTTAACAATTGACCAATGAACCATGAACTCAAGGTCAAGGTCAGATGACACCTGCCAGACAGATATATACAACATTACTCTAATTGTATACACCAAATATAGTTAACATATTCCTTACAGTATATGAAAAACAGACCAAACAAGAAACAATTAATATTGACCAATAGACCATGAATCTGAGATCAAGGTCAAATGATTTCTTCCAGCAAACGGACATGTACACCTTACGAACATTCCATACACCAAATATAGTTACTTATAATATCTGAGAAGTAGACCAAACCACAAAAACCTAACGTTAATCATTGAACCATACAAATGGGGTCAAGGTGAGATGAAATCTGCCAATTGGACATGTTCACCATATAATCATTCCATACACCAGATAAAGTTGACCTATTGCCTATATTATCGGAGATATGGACTTGATCAGGAAAACTTAACATTGTTCACTGATCCATGAAATGAGGTCGAGAACAGGTGAAAACTGTCTGACAGGCATGCAGACCTTTCAAGGTACGCACATACCAATATAGCTATCATATTATTCATAACTTGAGAGAAATTAACATTAAAAAAAAAAAAAAAATCAAGTAGTCTCTGCACCATGAAAATGAGGTCAAGGTTTATGGTTATATGACAGACAGAAAGTTCGTTACATAAGGCATCCATATATACCTTTTGAAATATTAAGTTTTTAAGTATTTAAACAAGTCTCCATACAAACACTGTTTTATTGCCGGATCTGCCAAAAAAAAAAAAAAAAAAAAAAAAAAAAAAAACATCAAACACCTCTCCCCTAACTTTTAACTTTTATCTGCAGTCAAAACGTGCTTTCAAAAATATTGTGACATAGGCTATTCCACAAGTGATATCAATCAAATGTGAATATTGAAAAACTCGAAAGACCTAATGGATATCCTAAGACCTAGATTAACAGCATTCAGACTTTCGATTTTTCCATCCTTTATACCACTATTCCTTATTAACAACTTCAAGTAAAATTCGTATCAATATTTTGACCTAGGTTTTTTCAAGTAAAATGGTAACAGACGATATGAATACCTAGTCATCGGAAGGAATTGTGCTTACTTTAGTTGTGCTTACTTTATTCAGAAACACTCAAAATCTAAAAATAAGTACACAGAAGATGATATTATCAAAATGCTAAACTTTTTGATCGACAACATATTTGTTCATTTCGGTGGACGGCTTCTATTACTACTTTTATGCTGTAGTGACCACGTTCAACACGTTGAAGTTCATGTCACTTGAACTTCACCTGGCTTATACAATATTTACAGTAAAAAAGAAAAATAGGAAAATATTTGAAATAAACAAAAACAAAAAAACAAACTATTAAAATATTTTTACATAGTTAACACATCTTTTGTATATTTTTTATGATATATGATAAAACTATTTACATATGATAACTTTACTAACTATAGTTGTAAGTTGAAACAGCTGTAGATTGTGGTTAACTTTATCGAATACTTTTGAGAAATCCATTATTAATTCATCTGTTTGTTTCGAATTTATCAATATTTATTGTGACATTATCTATACATTCCAAGAGCTGAGATTCGCAAGTTCAAAAATGTCGTAAGCCGTATTGAAGGGGATACAAAATGTATGGTTGTCTGCGTGTATCATGATGGCACTTACTACATATTCCATAATTTCGCAACATATGCATGTCAAAGAAATTGGTCTATAATAATCTGGATTATATTTACACCCGTTCTTGTAAATTGGGGAGACATGTGCAGTTTGCAAATCAATGGACACTTCGCCAGTGTCTAATGATTTTTGAAAGATAAGGCGTATGATACTGATGTTTCAAACAACTTTAAACTTTGTTTGGATTGTAAAAGGATGATATGTTAAGTGACCTGCTACCCATAGTTTGTAAGTCCATATTATTTAAGACTTATCATTAGGTGAGAGATCTTCAACTTCATCACTTATATAGTCTGATCTAATTGCAACGAGAATCAAACCACCCTGTTGATTTTTTCGGTCTTTTCTGTATTGTTTGTTATCCTCAGGGAAGGTTTCAATTTCTTTTACACTTGGATATAGCCAAGTTTCTGTTCCAATTACAATATCAGATGTATTGCTGTCTATGATATTTTGAACACGTTGTTTACGTTTTACTGACGGAAAGTTGATGTTCGGTATTTGTAGAGGTGTTTTACGGTTTGCTCTGGTTCTATTTGTACGTATTGGTGTAGACTGGTGCGATGGCTTAATTAATTTTGTTTGTGTTTTCAAGGTACAGTCATCATTTGAATAACGATATAAGCTCTCAAATGGGTTCGACGAGCTAGCACCATGTAAGTCAAAATGGCATGTACTATAATTTGGATTTTCACAACTTAGACAGTGCAAACTTGTCATGCTAGCTATCATTTAAAGATAGTATGTGTTAATATGAATATTTTGTCAATTAATATGGTACCACTGGTCGCAAGTTTCACACACAAAACCTCTGTGGTCCCAAGTAACTGTCATCACAAGTTGCAAACACGTATCTTGTGCTATCGTTGCTTAGACCAAGGTTACATTTGTACTCTCATGTCATTTGTGTTCTATTTGCTAATATAAAAAAATAACAATAACGTGCTTGGTTTAACTTGAACACTGGGGTATTTATTTCACAATATTGTTAATATGACATTCAGGAGGAAAACTTTGTTAGTATGAAAATGACATGTTGACCTTTTGTTATCTGATGAATTAGAAGTGTTGAGTCTTCCTGTTGTTCTGTACAAATTCTCATTAACAGTGTATTTCTGTCTTCATTTAATATATAATGACACGTACAAGAGTTGTATCGAATCGTAATACCTGCGTTTGTCACCTGTTTTTCATATCTTAATTGTGTATTCTTTTCATGATACGTTATCTGAACTTATAGTATAAATATAAGCAATACACTCAGCAAGTGAGTGTGAATACATTACCGCAAGTGAAACAATATGTTGAAAAATGACTTCAAATACTTGCAATGTGTTTGGACAGTGCCTGTGAAGACAACACTCAAATAATACTGTTGTTAGATTAGGATGAGGTTATCTTCGCACCCAGTTGCTAGACTGGGTCACTGAATGATGCACACACAAATGAACAAGTGTTAGTAAAGATGACACAAATTTGTATTCTTTTACTGGGAGTGCTTTGCTTACCCCGAAAGTAACATTTCAGCTGATTGCATCATGTGATCTAACTGGCGGGAAATTTATTTGTCAATTTCAGTTTACCAACAATCTATTCTGGAGGTTTTTTTACTGTAGAATTAAATGTAGATCAACTCTAGAAAACGTTTTTAGTAAAATGTGTTAGTGTTTGGTCAGTTATAAACCTGTTCCCAGAAAATTTTGGAGAGGAAAAACAATAACTTTCACTTGGAGGCCCATGCTTAGTTCTTCTCCAGTTTCAACAAACTGTTGGTATTCTAATGGGTACCTATTGTGAACCTCTCCTTGCTGACTTGTTATTGTACTCATATGAAGCAGATCTCCTGGTTGGACTAATCAAGAATAAAAAAATATACTAAACGCAGCATGATACAACTGCAGCACGTTCAACCCAGTATGCTAGGCCCTAATTTGGACACACTATTAGTATAAGACATATTCAAAGAATGGGGGATTAAAAAAAATAAAATTTCCAATTTTTAGAAGCGGTATATAGCTGTTTAGTAAATTATCTTAAATCTTTTCACTTATTGTATAATTATGTAATTGCTTTTATTCCAACAAGTTTAGAACAGCAGTAGTTTATTCGTACCGTTCATTTATTCTATAAACTTACAGAAAGTCATTATTCCCCGCCTAAAAAAGATAATCAGGAGGATATACCTCAATCACACATGTTTTTGGCTGTTTGTGTGTTTGATACAAAATCATGCAAAATGTAAAGTTTCGATTCTCTCCTACGTAAAAAACCAACGGCTGACATGATTAAGGTGATGCATAAATATAAATCATAAAACAAAATCGAAACAAATAAAATAAGTTTCAAATAATTAGGCCGACGTAATAAAAAACAAACCAAACCCATTGCGTCTTACAACCTAAACCATGACCTTTGTCAACTCTAGTGTCAACTTGCGGAGTTTGTTTTGTAATTTGCATATAAGGCATGAAACATATTAGTGTCCTGAATATGCGTTTAAAATTTGCTGATTAACTTTAGTCATGAACTATTAATATCTTAGATTTCGACTCTTTCGAAAAAGTATTGATACGCTAACTTGATCTGTATAGAGTTTTAAAGTATTTTTCAGTCCACGCCTTCAATTCTGATTCTACTGTTATTGACTTGATGACCGTTTTGTATTCTTTAACAGATGGGCTAGATTCCATTAACTATCTTCGTGATAAAAAATATATTTTTGTCATTGTATTTCTAGTATCTTTTGTGCTGTACATTCATTTTTTGTCTATTAAATAGAAGAATTTAAAAATTGTATTTCTTATCATAGATAGAAAAATCGTTGATCATTTAGCATGTTTAGAATCTTGAAAAATGATGTTTATTTTATGATTTTTTCTATTAATGTGTTCCAACATAATCAAGTATACCGATACTAAAATGAAATACAGATATATTACTGTTATGATTGATATAGAATAGTTTAAAATTTTTCAAAGTAAAAAACAAAAATTTGCAAAAAAAGTGTCGTGTCTAGCTTATATTCTCCAAGATAAAATATCTACTGTAAATCAGAAGATATTTGCCTCTAACAATTGAAATTTTACACATATGTTGCACCTTCATATCAGAATTAAGTCAGTAAAAAAAAACATGGTTACGGACACTACAACAAATGATAAAATGTCCATAACAATCATTTTTATGAGTATTTTTATTTCAACAAAAGTGACTGATTTTTCAGATTCTATACATCAACATGTCTACTTTGCTGAAGCATCATAACAGGCTGATTATATTTTTTTTTTTGAATAATAAAGCAGTTTCCTGCTTAAAATATTTGAGCTGATTGCAATTCTTGATGTACACGATGTACTCATTTGCAACCGGAAAATCTAATTGTAAACCCCGTTGTGGTATCAATTTGTCATAACCATAAAAGATGAGATCTTTAATGATGTTTGATTAAGAACATTCTTCTTACAAAAATATTTGTATGAAGTTTAAAACTTTAGATTATTTTTGTTGGGTCTGTAACCACGAATTGTGATTTATATCGAAAAGCAAAAAAAAAAAAAGAAATATATCGCAGTCAATTTTCAAAATTCATATCTTTAAATCATTGAAACTTTAATTTGGACACTTTGCCCTCGGCATTGTAGAAAAACTATGGTTCGAGAGTCTTGTCTCTATTGTACATGCTATTTCCAGCATTTTCTATTAAATATATCATTTGTTGATATAAATAACATATGTAGAGTATACCTCAACCGGACAACAACTCAAAATATGTTAAAGATCTGTATTTCAAATAGGAATATTACATTGTATATGTTGTATGGAATGCAATGTAAGTTAATTGTATGAACTCAAGTAAATTTTAAGATAAATTAGGCTTAATTCTTTGTATATTTACAATTCAGGTAGTTTGTAATGTTCGAAACATATACTTTCAAGAAAATCTGTATAAAAGACTTTTGAAATCTTTTATCCAAAAAAAGTTTGATATTTTTAGAAAATTGTTGAAACAGTAACAACTTTGTAGTGTCCGTTACCACCATCAGGTTTTTTTCTACGTAACTAGTGTAATTCTAAGGAATTCTTTCTCCGAAATATATTTTTCCACATTCCTTTAACTCCAAAGCACCTACTTTGAACATAAGTTTTACTTTAGATTTTTAATGAAAGACTTGTTCCCATCCTTGTCTATATGTCATGTGTTATTTGCATTTGAAGTACCTTTAATTATATATATGTATTACAGTCCAGTGGCAAAAGATGGACGAAAGATACCAGAGGGACAGTCAAACTCATAGATCGAAAACAAACTGACAACGCCAGGGCCAAAAATAATTGCTGTTAAAAAGTGTAAAAATTGAAGAAAAGAAACTGCATACATTCAATATTTTACCTTTGAAAAATTGTCTATATGGAGTTAACTATAAAACAAAAGGTCTGTGTAGTGTCCTTAACTCAATTACCGAGGTTATTTTAATTACAGTTCACGTCAGAAATACATGTTCTGTTGTGATTGTTATGCGTAAGCCTGATAGTTTGTGATGATGATTATTTTGATGGGCAATATGCATATATTTATTCATTTAAAGATCTGTTCTGTTTTTTCAGAATATAAAAGATAATACTTTTTTCACTATGATTTCTTTGTATTTTCTAATTGGTTTATTTGAATTATAATTGAACATAACACTTGTGAACGATCATCAAAGATATACATTTCCTGAAGTTAATTATTCAAATAGTTTTAGTAACCAGCATCTTCCTCGCCAGATACAAATTAGAATATGGAATATTTCTGGATGTTTTTTTTCCACTTACCAAATGAGTCTTACAAACTTTAAGCATTACTTTTTCAGGATAACACATTTGTTTTCTATTGTGTGTATCTTTTTGTTTTACCTCCATGTGCAACCTAAATACTACCTTTATTCTAATTTATTCGAAAATGAAATATGCTGTCCCTAATATATGTAATATACTATGTATAATTAGTCATACGTGTATTGTTTGTTATTGCTGTTGAAAATGGTGCATCGTGTGAAATGTAATATCTTGAATAAAATGTTTTGTCACCGTTTGATTTTTATTGATAAATTCTTTTGTTAATTTCGTTTTCCTCATATACTACGGGGGTCCCTTGACTATTCATGGGGGTACCATGACTATCTGTTAGGGTATCGCCCGGCCGGCTACCTGCAGAAAGGATTTCCGTCATACTGATCTTAACGAGCTCTACATAGTATAGTATGTATTGATTTTGAAATAGTTTTGCCTTAAATATCTACTGAAGGGAAATTCATTGCGCATCTTGTGCTGTAGTAGTAGTCGGTTGTGTTAAACGTTCTGCATAGCAACGTAATGCTGTAAGTGTTTTCATTTGCTGTCTAGGGAGAGGGGGCTAAAACCTGACATGCACATGAACTTGATCACCTAAGTTGAACAGTTCGGAGCATATTTACATTGGTTCCTTACAGTTTTAGTTAGTATAAGTGGAGGGGATGTTTCATAATGGTAGAATTTGTAATATAAAATGTGTGTACATGTATGTCTTCAAACAATAGTTTTTATACTTTTTTGTTTGAATTTATCTATAAATAAAGATACATTTAGTTCATTTCGATTAGGTTTGTGATAACGAAACACTTTGTACATTGGTGGACACACTTGTGTGTTTTTTAAAATTTCCGTTAGTGAAAGCCAAAAATCTTTGTAACTTAAACATATGAATGATTATAAAACTAAACAAAATTATAAAAACCAAAAGTGTTAAGATATCAAGATTTTCAATGGACTCTCCTCATGAATACAAAACAATACCGAGTATGTGATTACTTAAAAGATTTCACTGAAAAAGAAAAACAAAAAACAAAGTATAGGAAGAAACACAATTGTGTTGACAATATGTTTGTTTAATTTGCAAAGTAAGGTTTAAAACTTCTCTTGGTTATAACCCACGAGAAAATGTTTTCTGCGACAGTAAATGGATGCTTAACCAACCCATAATCACAATTACGCACATTATAGAAAACTATACTTTGAATTGACTAACAATGAACCTGTTCAGTCTGTTCCTTGAAATAGTAAATGCGACAAATAAATAAAAAGTGTTTGTTGATAATAAAATATCGAAAAATCTCCTCTTATAGTGAAGTTAAACGGGAGGGCCCTTTAAACTGAATTATCGTTAGAATAATAGTTTTATTATTGTATATACATATGTTTATTGGATAACGATGGTACGGAAGCAGTTTCTGTCAGTTATAACATGAATAAGCCCAGAACCACAATTACACTAATTACACGCAAATTAAATTCTATTAGCATAATAATTTGACTTGACAAATGAATAAACCATCTGTTCAGAGTGTTAAATCACAATATAATAGTCGAGCCCTTTAAATCTAATTATCAAACATAACACATATTAAATATATGATTATTAGTAATGTATGGTCGTTATTTCTGTCGATCACTGACCCATTTTCAAATGTGTTTTTGCAACCGTAAATTAACTGCTAATTGAAAACAAATTAAGTCAAATAATCAAGACATGCGCGTTGATTTAGGTACAAATGACCTGTTGAAGATGCTCTTCTGATAACGTAATTTAACCGTCGAGCAGTTTAAATTGAATTTTAAGAAATTACACATGTTTACTCACTACCTATATTAATTATCTATGTTAGATTGCGGCTACTGTGGGGTAAAATCCAACGATCAAAGTGGGTTTGAGGTTTATGTTATTAATATTCAATCTAAAAAACATAATAAGATAAGTTTTCAAGATGCGCATTCATTCAACATTTGCATATTGAACTTTGGAGAGTATGTCTCTGAAAACATGATTTGACCCCTTTAGATAAAATTATTGAAACACATTCAATGTTTTTTTCTGGACTTGAAATCGGGGTGTATTCTATAATACAAGTCATATTTTTATCAAAAGCTTATCATATTCCATTGATAGGTATAAAGGGAAAGTTTCCTCTTCATGAATTGTTCTAGAATGGACTGAAATACATTTTGAGAAAGTGACATTTTTTTCTCAAAATGAGTTTCTCCAGTGTTTGGGGAAATCGTCTATGTTATAAATTACTAACACAGAAAACTTATTAAATGATAATTTTTCAACCGTCTAAGTGATGATGAAGTTACGCTGGCTTAAATTTATTTTTCCCTTTTATAAGATAAACTGCGTGTTGCTTCCTGTATAAAACAGCTAAGTACAGTCTTCCTAAGAATAAAAAATAGGGGTATATTTTTGCAAAATATAAAAAATATTGTATTTTTCATCGTTTGTTTTCGGTTGTATTGGAATTATAATTGTACATAACACTTGTGAACGTTCATAAAACATATACATTTCCTGAGGTTATGTTTACAAGTAGTGTTAGTAATAAACACCCACCTCACCAGATACTAATTAAAATAAAAAAATATTTCTGAGTGTTTTTCCGACTAACCAGATGAGTCTCACAAACTTCATGCCTTACTTATTCCGGATCACACATTTGTTTTTTATTGTGTGTACCTTTTTGTTTTACTCCATGTCAACCTAACTGATACCTTCATTCTAACTTATTCGAAAATGAAATATGATTGGCGTTAATAAACTTTGTCTAGTTAGTCATAAGTGAATTGCTTGTTAGTACTGTTAAAAATGGTGCCTTTTTGAATTGTAATATCTTGAATAACGTATTGTCATCGTTCGATTTTCTTTTTTTATGAATTCTTTTGTTAATTTTGTTTTTCTCATATACGTCGGGGTATCGATCTCACAGACTGTGCAAAACTTAAAATGTAAGGACAAAAATGATTGCTTAAATTTAAGGATTATTTGAGTATTATTTTGATATTGCATTCGTCCAAAATTTTACGTTTTAGCAAGCTTTCTAAAATCAAAACAATATATCACAATTATTACGAGAATTAAATAAACTGGATGGTTAAAATATTAGTTGCATGCACTTGTCTTTAAGAGATTCTCATGAACACTACAAATATGATACTACTAATATTCACACTTCATTTTTATCTTCATCTTCATGTTCACCTTTAGCCGTTTTATCATGACTGATTGAAATTGAATTAGGATTTTTCATTTAGTCAAAAATGAACTTAATTTGAAAGAAGTGTTATGATAATTACGGTGAGTTACATTTATAATATGCTAGACTGTAGTTTATCGTATTCAAGAGAAAATTGAAGTCGCAGCATCATGTCTATCATGTCCATAAGTGCAAAAGTATGTACGCATTCAAAATCCTGTAAGTGACCGGGATTAGAATCTTTAGACTTTTTTTTAAGAAACCAGTTACGTATTGGCCAATATTAGTAAACACATTTTTTTTTATTAAATCACTTTTATAAAAAATTAATTTCATGGATCGAAACTTGGATACACTTTATAAACAAGTTACCCTAAGGAACAAGTGTACAAGTATTAGGCCCAGTAGTTTCAGAGGAGAAGATTTTTAAATGTTAGCAAAAAAGATGAACAAATAGTGTAAAATTGTCTTTAAAGGGCAATAACTCCATAAGGGGTCAATTGACATTACATTTTTTCGTGCGTTTATTACTTTTTAAAAAATCTTCTTCTCTGAAACCACTGGGCCAAATACTTCCAAACTTTAACCTAATGTTTCTTAGTGTATCTAGTTTATACATTGTATCCGAAGTTTTGATCCATAGACAAACAAGGCCGCCATTGTTAAAAATAGAACATAGGAGACAAAAGCAGTTATTGGCTTATATCTCAAAAGCTACAGCAGTTAGAGCAAATGTAAAAGAAGTTAAATGATAAATGGGTCATGCTCTATCTGTTATGAGATTTTCAGACGAGTTCGACAACCCATTGTTGGGTTACTGTTTTTGGTTGTTTTCTTTAATATTATAATAGATAGAGAGAAAGTTTAAATGGCAATAAATGTTCAGCTAAGTAAGATCTACAAATAAGTCAACCTGATCAAAATAGTCAATTGACCCCTTAAGGAGTTATTGCCCTTAAAACCTTTTTTTTTTTTAAACATTTTTGTGAAAGTCTAATTAGTTTTTAAAAAATCTTCTTCTCTGAAAGTACTTGGCTAAATACTTAAAAACTTTAATTGAATGTTCCTTAGGGTATATTGTTTATAGATTGTATTCGGTGATTTGATCCATTCAAAAACATGGCGACAGTTTCTAAAAAATAGAACATAGGGGTTAAATGAAGTTTTTGTCTTTCATCTCAAAAACTAAACATGCTAAAGCAGTAAGAACAAAACTGACACAGGTGAAATTGTTAAAAACGGTTTAGATCTACCTGTCTAGTAATCTGCAGAACAATAGGACAACTTATTGTTGGGTTACTGACCAGAACTAGTTAATTTGTTAGGATTAATTTTCAGTTTTGGGTTATGTATTATCTTTAATATTATTATAGAAAGAGAGAAAGTGTAAATGACAAAATTGATTAAAACAGTAAGATCTGCAAATAAGTCAAATGCCTGAAACTGAAATTACAGGTGAGAGATATTAGGCTTTTATGAGCCTCTTGTTGTGATTGTTTTTGCTCAAGTATATTTTAAAAATGTTTAATGCAGAAAGGCGATTCAGGCGCATGCAGTTATAGAGTGTGATTTTCATTTATTTTCGTTAATATGCACACATCCCTTTTTACAAATGTTTTACACATTACAAGTTTAAAGTTTATATATCAAGTATTATTTGAAATGCTTAAAATTTTGTCGTTTAGGAACATTACGCTTTAATCTATAATACACTTAACAAAACTTTAGCTTGTCTTTATAAAATCATAGCATTTACGATTGTAGCTAGATAGTAACATTATCATTAGTTAAACTGAATAGATACAGTATTATTTAAAGAACCTCGAACGTATGACATTAAAGTTAGGTCTCAATATTATGAAGCGAAATACAATATTGCATGTGTATTCACATTGTACATGTTTTCTTTTCCTTGTAGATTAACAAAACATATATCTTTAAAGAATAAAAGAGCCGTCTTATCTTTTTGGTTACCTATAGCAATTCTAAAAAAGAAAAGAAATATAGGAAAAAAAGACAGCGGCTCTGTTCATAAATGTATTACTAACTATTATAAACGCGTTCAGCAATAAGAAACTTTTTTTTATTAATGTTGCATTAAAGTATTTATATTGAAAAAAAAATGTCTTAAATAATTAAATGCGTCAGTTGAAGATTCGTACCATTTGTTAAAGAGAGGCGAAAGATACCAAAGGGACATTTAAACTCCTGAGTCGAAAATTAACTGACAACGCCATAGCTAAAAAAGAAAAAGACCAACAGACAAACAATAGAACATACACCACAACATATAAAACTAAAGACTAAGCAACACGAATCCTACCAAAAACGTGGGGTGATCTCAGGTGCTCCGGAAGGTTAAGCAGATCCTGCTCCACATTGGGCACCCGTCGTGTTACTTAAGTTAGTACAAACTCGGTGAAAAGTTGTGTTTCCTTTGAAATTATGTTAATTATAAATATATTTGAAACATAACGATATGACTGCTAATAGTATTCAACGCACAAACAAAAAGACAAAACAAAGCATGTCTTATCACTTGGTAGAAATGCACATATTTTGGTATATTATTTGGCTTTTGTTTTTACTTTTTTATTCGAGCTTTAATGGAGTCTTTTGTTGATGTAACCATATCTGGCGACCAAATTTTTAATTAACCTTGGTTAAAATCTATTATGAGTTTATCTGAATATTGTGCAGTCGTTATGCACTTTGCTCAGTGGGCGTCAAAGAATTTTTGTCAATAGGGTTCACAGATGTGAGAATAATTATTGCACGCATAAGGGCGGACTTTCTTCATTTGATAAAATCCGATCATTGTTTTGTCAATTCGTATGATAAAATATATGTAAATAGGTACTACATTGTAACATATATACAGATCAAGTCATATTTAATCGATATGACATTGTCTGGGTATAATAGTTGTACATGGAAAACATACATCTTGTCTGACATATTATAGTTATAAAGCAAAATGACGTAATTCCGCTTTGTATTGGAGCATTTAAATTTAATTCCACTAAATAACCTGCTTCAAGTTCTGTCCTGCAGGAATTATTGTATCACTACTTCCTTTTACATTTTTTGAAATTCATGCAAATAAAACATATACATACGCAATCGATGTTCCTTGATAGACGTCCCTGAACATGTATAATGTCATCTCAAATTACAAAATGTTACAGCCTATAGTTTGAGTAGGAATGCAGAATTATAAATTGTGTTTTACGAAAATTAGTATATATTAAGAACAACCACCATTTGAACTATAAAGTAATTAAGTCTGTCTAATTATATTAGTTTAATTTATGACTTTATTTCACCTGAGAGACAACTCTCCACAAGAGACCAAATGACACAGAAATTAAAAACTATAGGTCACCGTACGACCTTTAACAATGAGCAAAGCCCAGACCGCACAGTCAGCTATAAAAGGCCTCGAAATGACAATGTAAAACATCTCAAACGAAAAAACTAACGGCCTAATTATTGTACAAAAAATGAACAAATAACAAATATGTAACACATAAACAAACGACAACCACTGAATTACAGGCTCCTGACTTGGGAAAGGGGCACATACATACAGAATGTTGCCGGGTTAAACAAGTCAGCGGGATTCCAACCCTCCCCTAACCTGGGACAGTGGTGTAATAGTACAACATAAGAACGAACTATAAAAATCAGTTGAAAGAGACTTAACTCATCAGATGGATAAAAATACAAATACTACAAATACAAGTGGACGTGGCCGGGTACTTTTTCATCCAAACAACAAAAAGACACTATGTACAGATCTGAGAGTACTGACAGCTAGTACAAAGCCACTAACAACTAATAAAACAAATCATGCATCTAAGACTAAATTATCATATATATATATATATATATACCTTTATTTATAAACATATGCATTACCTGCACTATCTGAAACATATGTCTCTGAAAAACTTGTGATAAATGTATGCTGAATCACTTCTAAAAATACAATTGATGTAGAAGCTGTTTACATACAAGTCATTTTGGCTACATGGTGGATATTTGTCACACTGGCAATCATAACACGTCTCTTTAAGTTTAAAAACTAACAGATTGAAAACAGAAATGACCCAATTAACAAACAAAAAAGATGGACACTTAAAATTAAAACAACAAAAATACCAAGGAACATTCAAAATGGAAAGTCCCTTAACAATTGGCAAAATCAAAAGCTCAAATACACCAGACGAATGGGAAACAACTGTCATATTCTTGACTTGGAACAGGCATTTTCTTATGTAGAAAATGGTGGATTAAACCTGGTTTTAAAGCTAACTAAACCTCTCACATGTATAACATTCGCATAAAATTCCATTATATTGACAACAATGTGTGAACAAAACAGACATAATAGGTAAAAATGGCAAAAATAGGGGTACACCAGTCAACATTGTGTTATAATCTCAATCAATATGAAAACAAACAAATATGTCAACAGCGAAAAACAAAATGGCATATAGACAAAGCACATAAGCAAAATTGAAACACAAGAAGACAAAAAATGACAACAGCACAACAACACAATGGCCTAGACAACGTCTTAAGGATATTACCAAAAATGGACTAAACAGTAAACGTTAAAGATTTACAAAAGACAAATGAAAGAACACTATAACACGTATTTGAGATGATAAACATAATACATAATATGTATACATCACGACCATATATATTCATATAATAATGCAGCTCTTTATCTAAATAGGTTAAGCAAATCAATTGGAAATTATCATATTGATTTTTTTGGTTTTAAATTTGAGTATGATGTTTAGAAAAGGTTTCTTGTATAACATTACTGTTTCTAAAAATCATGTGAACAGAAAAGAACACAAAAAATTCCAAATCGACAGCAAAATGAAATGTTTATTGCGCAATATCAACGGAAAATTACAATTCTTGAAACATCCTCCAAAAATGATAAATTTGAGCTGATAGATATTTGTATGTCAACAATAAAATAGATTTATCAGATTTATCGTTTAAAGATCAAGGGTATTTTTTTCATAACACTCATTAATGTGTTAAAGGTAAATTCTTAGATATTGACCTAATTGAATTTAGTAAGTGCATCAGTTTATTTTCAAACTGATCCACGTCTAGATAGTTTGAATTGAATGTGTGTGTGTGTATGTGTGTGTGTGTCTTGTCCTTAAGCCAATGTGTCCTTGTTCTATCAATTCATATGTTCATTCATCAGTTTAAAAACATTCGTTATGAGCATTGCTCTACCTACATTGCTTGGTAGATGCTAGTGAATTTTAAAGTTATCATATGAAGAATGTGCACGAAGGAATTTTATTCATGATAAATAAATTCATATAACATGTAACTAGTAAATAATTTAAAATGCACCATTGCAGACCTGCTTTTTCGTTTGTCAATTTAGTACTTGCTTTTTTTCTCGCGTTTATACATACCATTTAGTTTTTTTTATGTCAACTAATATCGCACATTAATGAGATCGTCACACCATTAGAAAATCAAACAAACGACCTATACAATATGTAAAAACCCAACTTATTTCGGCATGGCAACTAACTTACGTGAATAACGTGATAAGAAAAGAACAATAGCGGAATTCACCCCAAAAAAGGTTTAAATATCAACGATTTAATTTAGTTTAGATATCATGAAATCAATTTAAAATAACATTATAAATTTAACCACTATTTTCATTTCTTACTGTTTTCCAAATATAAAAGCTTAACCAGAACTTTTTTGTCCATGTAAACATATATATCCTAAATGTACATGTATTATCTTTTTGTATGCCAATTTAAAATCAGTGCAGCTGGCACTCTATGTTTTTTTTTGTTAATGTCTTAAATGTGAACATTATATGGAACATCTGTCATAGCATTTTAATGTTAAATAATGACCAAGTGAATTTGAAATAAAATTGGTTCAACTATATATTTAGAATTTAAGATTAAAAAAAGTATTATGTGCCCTAGGTGGAACACTGAATCTCTAGTTTGCTCATGTTAAGAGTTCAAGATATGGTACATCATATTCTGTATCTACAAATATGACAATGAAAGAGAGGCCAAGTAGTTCCAAAGAGAGGCTAGAAGATAATGATAGACAGATGTAATGTACAAAACGTCTGAACAAATTGTAGAGTAGTTGTAATATATGCTACTTACTTGCCCCAATATATGATATTCGAAGAATATAAAATGAATCCACTGTATATATTTTTTCTTAACTAATATATTATTGAAATAGACCTGTAACTTATGTGTCTTTGATTTGCATACATCTGATGACGTTTTTCGTGCGACCTTATGTCCGGGTGTTATGGTGACTCTCCAGAGATAACTTAAATGTGAAAAATGTTCCACCACCCATGACACACTTATTTTAAGTATGCTCGAATATTTTGCATTTTTGCACTGTTTTTCCCGTCTCCTATTTGACACCAGGACATTTATGCAAGAAGCTTATGGTGTTCTTTAGCACACACCTCAGACAGGGAAACTTTTATCTTTTTTGCCTAAGTGACATTCATCAATCATCGTCAACATAGTTTTTCTACAAAAAAAGTTATAGTTGGTTTCAGACCGCCAACTCCAAATAATAAGTGGTATACAAACAACACACTCCGTATCACATGTTAGCAATAAAGGGTAACAGAAAAGGGGGATCTATTCACTGAAAAAAAAAATCTGTTAATACAATATTGATATGCGACAATTTATAATTAGGCTTAAAAATATGAATCATTTCATCTTATTTTTCATAGAAATGGCAAAAACAAAAATAGATTTCAGTATATGTAGCTTTAAATGCATTAACACAATTGTATCGTGTCACTAGGGCGTACAACAAATGTTAATATTTTGCTGTAGTCATGCGCTTATTTTAAAGGTCTCAATAGAAATCATTAATTCTGAATAGAAGTAACAAATAAAGAAATGGTTATTGATCAGATAAAGGCTTACTTTCTTTCAATAGACATATAGCGATTTGTGTGTCAATTCATCTGATAATATATATACATATTTATATACCAACAAACGTCGAGATCATGTGATACTAAATCGATATATCTGGATTAATGTTTGCATTGTAAAGTAAATATCTTCTCAGACATATTATATTTATGAAACTAAATGCCGTAATTTGAATTGATTTCCAAAAAAATGATCCGTTTAACGTTCTGTCCTGTAGGGTTAAACTGCATCACTGCTTCACTTTTAATGTTTTGTAATTCATAACATACAAAACATAAACATGCGCATGAGATACTTCTTGATAGACGTCCTTCAAAATGTAAAATTGAAACTAGAACTGCAAAATCGGGAAGCTGGTAGTTTGAGTGTTATGACTGACATATATATTGCAGTCACTGTACAATAGTCGAATTTGAACTGAAATTACAAACATTCATATCTGTTTTGAAACTTTGCCACACTTACGCTACAAACGAACATAACGGTCTTCTTTGTATTATAAGTCATTCAATGCGTTTTGACTAATCCCCCATTGTATGCATCTAACTGTATTCAATTTTTAAATCTTACTTCACAGTGTATGCAAAAGTTTGAATTGTGAAATTCATCGTCTGTTCTAAAAAAAACATATTGAATATGTTTTATGTTAAAAAGATATGAAGAAAATTTAAAATATTTGTGTGTAGCTTTTATACGGCATGAATAATAAGTAAAAGTTTTAAGAAATGCTTGTCTTTTTCCTTATCGGAGAGTGCTAATACATTTGTTGTGCGTCCTTTGGAATTTTTATGAGTTCTTGATGTCAAGTAATGACTGTTTATTCATTTTTGTTCGAAGATATCAATTTTCTGGTTTGAGCAAATTTGTTTTTTCGAGGCTGCATATTTTTGTGATGCCATCCATTACCATTTTTAAATCAACTTCACGTGCATTTCGTCAAGTATTTAAAATCGTTGTGACCTACGTCATCCTCGAAATGTCGTATTCCAAGACTACAAATCATTCCTAAGTATCTAGTTTTCTTGATTTTCATATCAATAAAATAGATAGGTCACTATTTTGTCTTTCTTTTGATTTTGCATTATCAAGTTTTTCCCAGCGAGTTTACGTCAAGGTTTTCTGGACGACAGGAGATAACTCAATTATGGAACAGATTCCACCATCTATTACAAACTCATTATACGTATGTTTGAATATCTTGCATTATTGCAATGTTTTACCTTATACGATTTCAGGGCACTCATTTTAAGTTTTTCCTTCGATAAACAAAAGATAGAGAATATCAGTTATAAACCGATATCCAGTTATATGTCGCAATTGGAAACGCTAAGACAAAACAATTCATAGTCCTGTCGTACAAAAGTACATGCAATGCATTCCTGGTCCATAGTACTTCCTTACAGAAATTAGTGTACTTCTTCCAGAAAACATTGATCCATGCATATTTACGAAAGCAGTTACTAAACAAAAGTATATCTTCATGATCTTGTCATAACAAAATGAATATATTTTAATAAATCGAATTTCGGCCTGCTGTTAATCACATAGTGATTAAGGTAGATTGTGGTCTTTATGCAAAGGGATTGAATTGTCTATACTTTCCCAAAATGTTATAATTCCAGAAAACATAATAAAAATATGGATCACAGACCTTTTTTAAAGCTTAGGTTTGTGAAGAATTAACAAATTTTGTAAGGATTATACGTGGAAAATGTGAAAAAAAAGAAAACTAAACGATAGAGTTTTAAATAAAATATATACGTGCATTAAAATATAGCTTTTATTGTGTGCTTTCAAAAACGGTATTCGTTTTCCTACTTTATCACACAATAAGTAAATGTATTGTATATTCCATAATACTATGAAATAAATTTTTTGAATTATTTGCCTTCTAAAACAATCATGATATACAATTTTTTATCAATGAAATCATTTTCTTTTTAAATAAAAAAAGATGTAACCATAAGGTAAACTGGTTAATATTTTTTCCCTATTTAAAAGAAAAGTTCACAAATGAATTTCATATCTGCATCAAATTTTCAATAAATAATAGAAACAAATAGAATCGATCATTTGTAGCTATCTGCAATAAAAAAATAAAAGAATAAAGACCCCAGTTTGCCTGAAAATTTGAAACTTTAAAGCCGATGTAGTTACTATTTGTGAAACAAATGCAAGGAAACACTGACACCACCTCTGTACTCTTAGGGCGATTGTGCTTCTAAAACATCACAATGCATGTCTTTATTTATAGCCTTCGATATCTTATTTTCTTAATTTTCTTTTACTATTTGTGTATTATCAGTTAAAATTTTGCAATGTTTTCTTTGTTGGAAGACTTCTTTAATCTAAAAATTATCAGTTTTCAAGTTTCAAAACATTCTTGAGTTTGAATGAAAGACGCTTCATGATATACATTCAAGACATTAAATTGTTATTCAGAGATAAACATTGTTGTTGGAGGCAATCTGTTTTGAATATTTTTTTCTAATTCTAGGAAAATTTTGATATCAATGTTTGCATTTCGCATTAATGCCAACCCAGGCGTGAACAAAAGGAATGAACGAGTCAACTATATAATCTCCGCCATATGAATAATTATTCAAAGCCTAAATGAAAATTCTAAGGTCCCCTAAAGCGGCTTTTTTACACAAGCAAAAAGTTCCTACCATGTCTACGCTTGAAACGTTCTTTGGAACAACGTCCTTGTTTTATTCGGAACGTTGTGTAACGCTCAGTGGTACCAATACCGTGCGCAACGTCGATGCTATCTTCGTAATATTTACTGCAAAACTGCCAAGTATGCGAACATTCTACCTCTGCGAACCTTTTACATTGGAAAAGATTGGAGAGAAACGATAACTTTCATTCATATTGTATAAACTTATAACGTTTAAAAACAAATACCGTACCAAAACGGTTGTCATTTTAAACTATGTGTACTGAATGGATAACAGTTATGTATACGTAAAATGACATTTTATCTTAAAACATGTAAAGCAAGTGATACGTCAGTTGTCGATCGACGACGTATGCATAGTCGCCTTAACAAAATGCGTCATTTGAGATTTGCCTCAAAGTTTGATATGTCCATTTATCAGATGCTTGTTCTAGGTTTTTAAACTGCTATGCTTAAAATAATTTTTTCATTTATAGGTAAATCTCAGGAAAGACGGATACAGTTACATCACACTTAGCTTAACAAAGATTAAGGCGTAAAATACTGTGTAATAACAAAACAACAGTATAAAGTTTGAAGTGTATTTTCAAACACCATATATGTTAAAGAAATTGTCACATAGTTATATAGTAAATGTATATTAGCGATTTAAACGTTCCATCTTTGCCAATCTTTACATTTAGATTAATTCAAACTTTCTGCGTTTTACTGTTAGTTACTTTTCTAAAAAAATACATTCAAATTCAATAATAAAAAACGCGTAGGGGCAATACGGCCCTTATTTCACCAATTATAAGTATAAATTGAAAAGTTACCATCCATATTCTTAAATGTTTCTAAACTGCATTTTAAATTTAATATACAAGGAGTTCAAATTTCACATTTAACGCGTTACTATGACAACAAATCATGACGACCATTGTATATTTTGTAAAATATCTCATAGTATCAGAATTTGTTTAACAAGTATCAATTAGATTAGAAAAGTGTGTACTCACCTAAGAAAAACATTATATTTGGGTAAATCATGTCAATAGTTATAATACAACTTTTTTAAATAATTTTGTTGTTTCTTTGTTGCGGACGATGTTTCAACAATGGAACAAATAATGGAAAACTGCATAGATTCTGAACTTTTCTTAGTTTTCATGAAAAAAGTGCATATTATGACGTAGTTCTGATACAAAATACAACTTATATATGTAGGTGGCGCCGATATCGCCAAAGAGTTCTTTAAAACTATACAACTGAATTTTTTGTATGCTATCCCTGTTTTAGTATAAGATAAAACTATTCTCGATATTTCAAATCATTTGATTTGAAAACATCTAAAATTAAGGAGTATAAACCCACACCACCGCAATCTTCATAAAAGACATTCAAGCGTGCATATTGAAACTACATGATAACTATAAAAACTGAAAATAGGAAAATAGGAATATGTTGTATTATTGCCAATGAGCTTGTAATTCAGTAGTTGTAACTGGTACATGTGTGTCATATTTGTTTTTTTTGTATTTGTATTGTAATATATTAGGCCGTTAGTTTTCTTATTTATACCGGGGCTTTTTATAGGTTAACTGACTATACGGTGTGGGTTTTTCCCATTGTTAAAGGCCGTAATGTGACCTATAATCGCTTCATTATTCGTAATTTGAATCTATAGGAGACTTACATCTTTCAATCACATTGTTTATATGGTCTTGTCCTGGATATCATGAAATACCTGCCACTGAATTTTTAGCTGACTAAAATCTATCAATAACATGGTTGATTTTATTCCGTCCTGCATAGGCGTGCACTACATGTACTTAACACTTAATGTGTGGCAGACTCAAATCTATCGATCACATTGTTGATGTGGTCTAGTCCTAAATATGCATGAAATACTTGCCACTGAATATTTAGCAGACTTAAGTCTATCAACTCCATTGTTCGTGTGTTCTCGTCAGGATTTTCAATTTCCTCTGATACATTTTACCTTTCGGAAATTATGACTGTGTTTACTGGAACAACCAGTAAAAGTGATAGTTAGATGAATACAATTTATATGAAAATAAAATGATGTGGTATGTTTGCCAATGGGAAACTCTCTACCAGAGACCAAATGACGTAGAAATTTACTCTGAATTCATGTCGTGATGGTTCTAGAGATGCACTAGTTCAAGTGAATTTTAGTCGATAACAATTGCTTGAAAATAATGTCCCTAAATATTATTAGTAACCGAAACGTATAGTTTCCGTAAATAATTCAAAATAACTTTTATATAAATAGGTGAAGCCGGGACGTTTAACTTAAATGAGGTTTGCCTGATAATCAAGCTGTAACATGTAATTTTGATAAAACTAAAAACTCTTGCTTTGAGATCTCAAAGTTGATTAGTCATAATTGTATATGTCTTACAAAATACTTTGCACACACTTGATTTTCAGAATGCTGCGTTAGTATAGTACATGTTATACGTCATGCTGCGTTATTATCATACATGTACTACGTCGTCCCTAATATTATTTAGGAACAGATTCTGTATTTATGTTTTGCTGCAAAGGATTTGACCACAATATTTTCTTATTTCTGTACTGGTACGTATGACATCATGCTTGCGCAACTAATGACGTTCCTGCCTACACATTTTAAAGGTGCGTACCACTACGTAAAAACTAATTGATACCAACAGGTCTTTAAAACAGAAAGTTAAACGGAACATTATTAGATCCTTATAAGCAGAGCTGGATGATTTCAACTTCCCAATTATCAATTTCCCATTTCTCTGCAATAACATACCCTCTGCTCCGTCGTATGGTGTGTACATATCTCAATTGATACGTTATGCTCGTGCATGTTCACACTATACTGACTTTATATACAGGAGTGTGCTCCTTACGCAGAAACTGCTCCATCAGAGTTATGAGGAGGAAAAATTAGAAATGACACTCCGTAAATTTTATGGCCACCATCACAAATTGGTTGATCTATACGATGTGTCTGTGTCTAAACTAACCAATGACATTTTTATCACGTCTTAAATTGTGATTAACATCTATGTCGTCTGTACGAACGTGACCTTTTCCCGAATATGACTATTATACCGACCGAAAGTAAATTTACATTGCTATACGACATGTCTCGGTATTTTGTACATCCATCATTCATGTATTTTATTTTTTTATGTTTTTGAGATGGTTTCGGTTGAATAATGTGTTATGTCGCATCGTTTGGTGTCCAAATAATCATAAAATTGCCATTCAATACTATCATTGTCATATTCCCGAATATGACTGTTATACTGAATGTAAATTTGCATTGCTGTGCGGCGTGTCTCCGTGTTTTGTACGTCCGACATTTATGGATTTGTTTTTTGATGTTTCTGTTATGAATTCGGTTGGGTGATCTGTTATGTCTTATCGTTTGTAGTCCAAATAATTATAAAATTGCCTTTCCATACCGTCATTGTCATGAGCATTGTTTGGACATTGTAAAATAATTAACTTCGAGATTGCATGATAGTTACGTTAACGCGTCACTGTTTTTGATATCCTGTGGTGTTTGTCGTTAATGGAATATGTTCTTTGTTGTTCTGCGGTTTGCATGTTGTGTCGACTATTATTTTATTTGTTTGTGCGTTTCCCTGTTATGGATGTGTTTGCGTGTGTTTGTGCTGTATTTCTGTCACGTAGTGTTTTAGCGATATTTTGTAACATCGTCATAAAGCGGGAGATTTGACATGCTATTAAACCGTGTTTGACCCACCATTTTTTTCTTAAAATGTTCTGTACCAAGTCAGAAATATGGGAGTTGTTATCAAATAGTCCGTTTCGATTTGTGTTGGCGTTTGTTTTTGTTGCACATCGGTGTTCCTGTTGCTCCTTTGTTTTCCTCTTATAGTTGATGTGTTTCCCTCGGTTTTGGTTTGTAACCCGGATTTGTTTTCACTCAATCGATTTATGACTTTTGGACACCGATATACTACTGTTGCCTTTATTTAGCCATAATATAGCCATATACTTGTTTTTAATCAAACTGCTTCCTCCAAAGAATTTAATATAAAAAACACAGCAATGCACTGTTAATAATGTGATTGCTCCCACTCGGTATGGAGACCAGGTTACTTTTTAATGTATATTTGTATATTCCGCATTATATGACATGGATTGTTAATTTGTATCTTGTCTATACACTCGATATATTTATACTTTTAACTTCTACTTATTAATTATATGTGTCATTTGGTGGAGAGTTGTCTAATTGGCAATCATACATCATCTTCTTATTTCTATATTTAATTAGATAAGGAATATAACATATCTTTTTACGTCAAACGGCTTATTTAATGTTTTATACAGTTATGTGATTCTTTGGTTTTTTTTCTGGTAGACGGGAGATAACTTGATTTACAATTGTAATAAATATATGTAGATTGTTGGAAAATATAAAATGTATTTTAAGACCTTTAGAAGAAATTTATAACATGACAAAAAGCGAGGCTCATCGAGCTTTTCTCTGGTTTCGTAGCGAGTACAATTCCATTTTTTATTTCTGACAATGAACATCAATTGTTTTTGTTTTTGATACAATAGTTGGATGATTGCAGGATGAATTGTGAAACCTGCAGCCATGTGTTCCATAGTGCAAAATCACCGATATACGCAGATTAGGTATGTCGAACTTTCTTGTATTTTCGTCTACCTTTTTTTACCTGTATATAGCTTTAGTGCTTTTTTGTTTTATCTTATTTAGTTCTCGTAAGGTTTTTATCTTTTATTTCATGTGACTTTCAAGGCAGACTATTAAAGATATGGAGTCCCTCTGACTAATTGTCTCATACTGCTCCTAAAACAAAACAACTTATCAAAAGTGCATTAGTATGGTTTACTTTTATAAATTTTGACTTGGATGGAGAGTTGTCTCATTGGCACTCATACCACATCTTGTTATATCTAGTAGACCAGGTCCCCTTCTTTCCATTTTTTTACGTGTGTATATGGGAATTTTGACATTTGAAACTGACTATCAATTATCATTATACATACCTGTGTTTAAAAAAAAAGTTTTGTATTTATAAATAGGTTCATAAAATATTATCTGTTTTTATTTATTACGCTTTTATATACTAATCATCCGTGACATCACTATACCCATTCCATGGTTTTAAGAAAATGATTGTTTTTCTAAGCATACATATCTATCATGTCTATATGTTTTGATTTGTGCATGCAACCTAAAACGTTAACAAAGAACATATTCAGTTCTGCGAATTGTCTTGTCTTTAAAATTTTAACTAATTTATATTCTATAAATAGACTTCCTTTTAAAACAGACATGAAATAACAACGGTCAGATCTTCTCTATAAGATTCCTGTTTTGGGTGACTTAATGTTAAAACGACCCAAATAACAACAACAATTGCTGAAATATACCTTTCTTTTTCTCCTGGAAATCGCTTATTCATATTCTTCAGGTGTCTGATGGGGTAAAATGAGTACCTATTTAAATATGAATAGATTGAATAGTATACTTCTGTCGAATTGGACTTTTAAATTGAATGTTGTTTTGAAGTGTATATTTCTTAAACGACACATTGATTTGTTTATAAAAAACATAAGGTGTTTAAAAGGATCATTACATCTTAGAATATGTGTTAGAAATATCAAGTTATCTTGTACGCATATATATATATTCAATCAGATAAAAAATATAATAAAAACTCTTTGTTCCTTTCCTAATAAAAATCATAATAAGAAAATCAAATATAATATGTCAAAGGACAGACAACATTACGATAAAAAAACTTTGCAAGGAACCAGCAGTTAAAATACATTTGATCGAAAAATGTTTTTAAGAATAATATTCATTCGCAAGAATATGTAACAAACGTACCAACATTTACCTAAATTCATTTTGTATTGGACGACAACATACGCAAATCAATGATTTTTGTTGTTAAAAATAATTGTGATGCAGTCATCTATCTTTATATGTTGAATTTATTGAATTTGTTTTATTAGGAATATACATGAAATATCAAAAACCGTATTCTAGATGATATGTGTATCTAAACTACAAATAAAATGAGTAGTTAAACGAAACAAATAAAACGATGTGTTAAATGTATTTTTCTATGATCTATAATTTTCTTTTAAACATACCAGTTAGTGACGTCATTAACCAACTTAGAAGTGTATTGAATTTCGTACTCACGCACTAGCTGATCATGCTTTTTTCAATTATTTGAATTAAATGTTTTGTTTGTGCTAAAGGTGGTATATATTTCCCCAGATAGAATTTTCTTATACTCTTCCAGTATGTAGATTTGTCCATGCTTTTTTCAAAAATGTGATACAAATTTTCCTCGGAGGTCGTTTTTTTTTGTTATTTTACTTTTCACCGTGCTGCTTTTCAAGCTACATAGGAAAAATTGCAACATACGTTTTCATATGTTTAACATATGTTTTTCATATGTTTGAAAACATATGTAAACATATGTTTAGGCCCGACATGAAAACATATGTTTTCGAACATATGAAAAACATATGGAAAACATATCAAAAACATATGTTTTTAAAATCATATGAAAAACATACATGTAAACATATGAAAAACATATGTTTTTCATATGTTTTTTACAAACATATGTTTTTCATATGTTTTCATACCTGGCCTAAACATATGTTTTCATATGTTTGTCCTAAACATATGTTTTCATATGTTTGGCCCAACCATATGTTTTCATATGATTTTATCTTGGTCTTAAATATATTTATTTTTTATATGTTTTTAATTGTTCAAATGCATTTATTTTCTCATAGATTCTTAACATGGTTTTTATATATATGTATTTTTTTTTGCGATAGGTTTTTAAGGGTAATGTTTTGATGTTTTTTAATATGTTTTTCTTTAATTTGTCATCTTTTTTTTCTGTCAGGAACTCATTTTGAGTGTAAATACTTCATTGTGATGAGTTGTTGCTTTAAAAGTAAAAAACCCAAAATACCAAATTCCACAGAAAATACATGGCAAAATCAAAAGCTCAAACAAATAAAAAACAATAAGTGCTCCATAATTTTTATATCAAGTAGAACTTTTTTTATTAAGTTGTTGTCTCGTCTATTTCATATTTTTGTCTCTTTGACATACATTGTACCATATTTCTATTGTCTATATTCTATTTTCATATGTGTGTCTCTTTGACATACCCCATTTCTATCGTCTATATTATATTTTCATATGTTTGTCTCTTTGACATACTCCATTTCTATTGTCTATATTATATTTTCATATGTGTGTCTCTTTGACATACATGTGTACTCCATTTCTATTGTCTATACTATATTTTCCAATGATGTATGATATATTTCTATTGCTATATCACCATACACTGATATGTAATTGTCTACACTGCTGGCTAATACTGGTGCATGTGTATGCAGCTGCTTTTTGGAAATATCCTGTATGATTAAGAAAGACAACTAGATTGACTTTGAGCTCAATATTGTATTAATTAAAAATTAATGTTCTTTGGTTCTGTTTCTTTACTTTTCAGTTCCTGCAAGTAGAAATAAAAGAACAGAGTTTCAATGTCCACCTAGTTGCACATTTTTAGCTCACCTGGCCCGAAGGGCCAAGTGAGCTATTCTCATCACTTGGCACCTGTTGTCGTCGTCGGGATTCGTCGTTAACTTTTAACATTTTTAACTTCTTCTAGAGAACCACTGAATGGATTGGAACAAAATATGGCATGACTGTTCCTTGTGAGGTGCTGACCAAGTGTTGTTACTTTGTTGCCGATCCATCATCCAAGATGGCCGCCAGCGGGGGACTTAGTTTAACATAGGACCCTATGGGAAATACATACAAATGTCTTCTTTTAGAGAACCACTGAATGGAATGAAACCAAACATAGCATGAATGTTCCTTATTAGGTGCTGACCTAGTGTTGTTACTTTGTAGCCGATCCATCATCCAAGATGGCCACCAGCGGGGGCTTAGTTTAACAAAGGACCCTACGGGAAATACATACAAATGTCTTCTTTTAGAGAACCACTGAATGGAATGAAAGCAAACATAGCAATATTAAACCAAATTTGGCCTCAAACATTATTATAAGTATCTGTTATGATTTTTATCTTTTTTTATATGATTTCAAAAACCCAAGTAGAGTGAGGTGAGCGACACAGGCTCTTGAGAGCCTATAGTTTATCTATCAAGGGGCAATATTAACATGATTAAAAAAAAACAACAAAATATTTATAAATAAAAAATGTGCTTGGGGGAAAAAAAAGGTTCTTTTTCTTGTATACTAAATATTTCAAACTGACCTTCAAGGGCATTTCTATAATAGTATACTATAAGTTTAATAAAATAAATTGAGAGCATTTACGAGGCCATTTTCCATAAATTTAATATTTCCAAGAGGCATAACTCTTTTGAAAAAAATCAATTGGCCATCATATTACAACTGCCAGTTGGACATTTACACCTTACAATAATTCCATACACCAAATATAGTAAGTATAACTTATTGCTTAAAATACCTGAGGTATTGACTTGACCACGAAAACTTTCTGACAGAGTAGACAGACACTAGCTATAGGACCTTGCAAGGTACCCACATACTAAGTAAATAGAAATATCCTATTACCATGATTACTATAAATAATATTAATAAGAGAGAAATTAACATTACAAAAAAACTTTAACCACAGACTGAACCTAAACTTTAGAACAGCGACGCCGCCCCTGGCAGAATCTAGGATCACTGTCTCGCTTTCACGAAATAAATTTGCAAGCTTGACAAAAAGCAGAACTTGTATTTCAGAAATAGAAATTCTATGCAATTATTAATACTTATATGCTGTTATGGTCCTACATATTCTTGTGTGTTCAATATTTTGGCATTACACAAAGTCATGCTTTCTTAGACTGTTTGAAATGACAAATGTTTTGTTTTTACATTAATTGATTAAATTTGTTGAAGGTGAATTGATAGATATTTTATTTTTGGAAAAAAAAACATAATTTTTGCATCTTTTATTATTTTGTTATTTCTTTTTAAGTGCTTGTTGATGAGTCCAGCCCTTTCTGGCTGATTTTGACATTTGTTTCTTATGTTGGGTGCTGTCTGCCATACTGTGTGTAGTTTTATTTTTTTCATTGGTTCACATTTTTTCATCCTTATACAAGTTATAGCCATAATTGGTTACTTTATGGTATGGATAATGATCATTGTTTATGGCTGTACAGTGACCAGCAAATGTTTACATCTTCGTCCTTTGGTTTTTTAATTGATAGTTGTCACATTGAAAATCATACATGTACCTCATCTCCTTATACATGTTATATCTATATGCTGGTTCATAAAAAATCTTAAAAGGAAATTATTCAATTGTTATATGTTTGAAAACTCTTTCCTATAATGCAAAAACAATAATTGACTGATTTTTCTAGCTTATTTTAATGTTCAGTGGCAAATATTTTATGTATATTCAAGACGAGAACAACTTTTAAATATACAATTCATAATACATTGTAATATAAGCAAATGCTTTATTTTAACTTCTGACATCTCATGCGTGTGTGTGTGTGGAGCAGAAGAAGGATTCCTTGATAAAATTGAGAATGGAAATGGGGAATGTGTCAAAGAAACAACAACCCGACCATAGAGCAGACAACAGCCGAAGGCCACCAAATTGATGCATACTTGACATCAGAAAGACATAAATAAACAACAGTATACATGATATACATGCTGTAACATGTACAATTACACTTGAAAAAGTTTTAGATAACATTAAATTATTTAAATTAACTGCAATTCTACAGATGAACTTACTTTGATACCAGTTCTTTTTGCCTGACATCCGCACCTACATGTACACCAGTGATTTTAATACTGTACTTTCCTTTCATTTGGTAACCGTGGTAACAAGCTAAAATTGTAAATCTTAATTTAATCCAGAAGTCCAGACAAAAACAAGATCATTTTTGTAGACGTAGTATGAACTGTTGCTCACTAATTTATATTTTTACTTTTGAGTGAATGGAAACAATATGCAACAAACAACAAAAAGATCAAAAGTGTAATTAATATTAATAATATATGTATAGCCTAAGCCCGTCTCAGTATAGTATGAACTTTTTCTAATATAAAATGATCTATTCTGCTGTCTACAGTTTAAAATAAAATGCTCCCCAGGGCGCAGCTTGATACGACCAACAGATGGTGCAAGTATTGACACAATATTCAAGCTTGATACAGCTCTGAATTTGGTTTGAGATTAAATATTTGACACAGCATACATGGAATAGGTTTCTGACACAGAATGAATGTGGTCTAAGAACTTAAAAATGTTAAATTAGACATTTACCTGTTATGGTCCAATATCCTAAATCTAAATACATGGTTAGATTCAGCATATAAAAGAACCCCAAGAATTCAATTTTTTGATGAAATCAAACAAAATGTAATTATGGACCCTTTTGAACTCAATGTGGACCAATTTGATAACGGAGCCCAAAATCAAAAATCTAAATACATGGTTAGATTCAGCATATCAAGGAACCCCATATATTCAATTTTTGTTAAACTCAAACAAAGTTAAATTTTGCACCCGATTTGGACCAACTCGAAAACTGGGCCCATAATCAAAAGTCTATATACATGTTTAGATTCAGCATATCAAAGAACCCCAAGAATTCAATTTTGTTAAAATCAAACTAAGTTTTATATTGGACCCTTTGGACCTTAATGTAGACCAATTTGAAAACAGGACCAAAAATTAAAAATCTAAATACACGGTTAGATTTGGCATATCAAAGAACCCCAATAATTCAATTTTTGATGAAATCAAACAAAGTTTAATTTTGGACCCTTTGGACCTCAATGAGGACCAATTTAAAAACGGGACACAAAATCAAAAAACTTAAAACACTGTTAGATTCAGCATATCAAAGAATCCCTCATATTCAATTTTTGTCGAAATCAAACAAAGTTTAATTTTGGACCAACTTGAAAACTGGACCCAAAATCAAAAATCTATATACATGTTAAGATTCAGCATATCAATGCAAAGAACCCCAAGAATTCAATTTTTGTTAAAATCAAACTAAGTTTAATTTTGGACCCTTTGGACCTTAATGTAGACCAATTTGAAAACAGAACCAAAATTTAAAAATCTAAATACACGGTTAGATTCGGCATATCAAAGAACCCCAATAATTCAATTTTTGATGAAATCAAACAAAGTTTAATTTTGGACCCTATGGACCTCAATGTGGACCAATTTAAAAACGGGGCCCAAAATCCAAAAACTGAATACATGGTTAGATTCAGCATATTAAAAAAAACCAAGAATTCAAGAATAAAACCCCATTGAAATTGGTCAAGAAATAAGCAATTTATACAAAGTATTAGAAAAGTATTGTTATTGGCCCCTAATTCCTAAACAGTTAGGGTCATAACCCCCAAATTCAATTCCAACCTTCCTTTTTTGGTATGGAACCTTGTGGTACAATTTCAGAAAGATCCATACACTTACACACAAGTTATATTATCTGGAAACTGGTAAAATGCTTATTTTGACCCCTTTTTAGGCCCTTAATTCCTAAACTGTTGGGACCATAACCCCCAAAATCAATTTCAACCTTCCTTTTGTGGTTTCAAACCTTGTGTTTAAATTTCATAGAGATCCATTCACTGAAACTCAAGTTATTGTCCGGAAACTAAGTGTCTTCGGACGACGCGGACAACAACGACGACGTGAAACCAATATACGACTGCAAATTTTTTTGCAGTCGTATAAAAAACAACATTAAGGCCTTAACTCTTGATGTTTAGTAAATCTTGATTTACTGTTAAATAGGCAAAATTGTTTAAATACACCATTTATAGGCATGTTGTGGAATCTCAATAAAAACTTATGATTGCAATGTTCGTTTAATCGTCGTTGTAGCTATGAAATCTATACAATAACGTCATTCACTACAACGTTACCATAGTTCAATGTTAGTACAATGTACTTCGCGTATACTATTTTCCGACAAGGAAATATTAACTCATGAACATAATATGTTGTCATTTGTGTTACCATCCATCATTTTTTGTCCATACTTCATGTATTTAATAAAAGAACAGCTTTTCAATGTACCTCGCCAATTGATGGATATACATGTATAAAATCTGCTATCAAAAAGCAAAAAATATGTATGTTCTTTTTAACCTTTTTCATAAATTATAAATAATCTAAAAGAAATGAGGATGTGTGGGATTGCTTGCAATGCAATTTTTCTTACAATATCTATTTCCAAGAGGCATAACTCCTATAAACATATTTGATCAGCACTTATTTTCTAACTCATAAAAGCCTATGCTGATATAGACCTACATGCATGGTATGAATTACAAAAATATCTGACAAAAAAATGTAACCATAGCAGTGCTTTACTGGTTATCTTCCATAGAATTTACATTTCAAAGTGAAGTAATTCCTGTATAAATAATTTATCCAAGACATTACTGGTATATATAATAAACCTTTGGTATACATACATATTACATGAATAAACAAAATATTTAAACAGTTATCCTTTTCATTACATACCTCTCATCACAAAATAATTATTGCCTGCTGCTCCTTATATGCACATAAATCAATATGACAATCTATGAATCCATTATATAATCTAGAAACCAATGCCTCAAATGAATTATGTTCTGTTGCTTAGATTCTTCTACTACTTTCATTGAAAATGCTAAAAGAAATAATGTATGACATGTACAAATGTATAATAAAATGAAGTTACAATATTAATATATCTGCCAAATTTATTGCCTTAAATATTTTTATATGACAAAATTGGCTTATTTTGATCTTTTAAAACAAGAAAACAGATCTAGACTTGCCCTGAAAAAAAATTAACTATATAAAAAGTATTAAACTATTTGAATGTTCTAATCCATCTTATGTTAATTGTTTATTAAATCCATATGACCGTTGTATGAAGTGATGAATCAAAGTGGTTAAATCTGCTTTGTACGTATACAGATCTGATGTCAGATGAGTTAAGCCTTTTCACACTAGTACTCAGTAAAAGTAGTCTCAGACTCAGGATAATTAAGGCTTATTGTACTTGTCATATGTAAAGCCCTGTAATTTTCTTAGTTGCAAGTATTGATTTGCCTTAAGAGCTTTAATCAAATGTGATGATTTTCTCGGTAATGCTAGAATGTGATTCTTGTCCGCTCCAGCATGTCCTGGAATCACTCATAATTAAAATTTGGAAAAGGTTACATGTACATTATTACCTACGCAATGTATGAAAAGGTATATACGTTTTTTAAATCTAAGTTAAATGAAAAGGGGGAGTAATTGATCCCCAGGGGCACCCTTATCTATTAATTGTAAAATAGCTACTAATTGCTAAAGAGATTATAAAGTCATCTGCACAGTGTCATGCCCCATGTTTTTAAAACAACTGATAAACAAATACAAATATCAGGTTTACATATATCTAGTTAAATAGTTTTTCGTGAAAAATAAAGCACACACATCTTCCTGCTTTTATCCAATAATTAAACAAAATGTGCATAATAATATTTACCTTTCGTTGTGCTTTTAGGGTACGTAAAACTATCCATCAAAACAAAATCACTTTCGCTGTTTCGTTGCGTTGCGTTGACTTTCTATAAATTTTCTATGTTTCGTTCCCCGGTTTCTTCCAGTTAATCGACAAGTCACCCATTTCAATTTATCTGCTTATAATAAATTTTGATTCACAATTTTGAAAAACCAAAGTTCTTTGTATCATCTTATCTCTGTCCATTCAAACTTTTTAAATGACAACAGCGATCGCGTGAGCGTCCATGGATTTTGCGTCATAAAATAAAAAATGGTAACGGTGAAAAGATTTCCGGGTTTCCGTATTCGACGCACCATGCAAGCTTTCGTACATTTACGTATATATATATATATATATGATGGTCTGGAATCAAGATTGGGGTTTAAGAATATAGAAAATAATGACAAAAAGTGCAAAATAAAGGAAAAAAAAAATAAAGAACAGATACTAAAAAAAGCAGAAATATGGAATAAAGAATCATAGAGAATAATGGGATTATTGATAAAAAAAAAAGAATTGAGAATAAAGAACAAACTAAATAAAGAATATTTATTCATATTATTATTTGATATTTATAACTCATTCATTTATTTTACATTATGTTCCATTCAGAATTAGATAGCTCTGCTGTGGGGGTCACATAGCCTGAGGGCTGACATGCTTATATCATCATGATGATGTGGGATTTAGTGGGAAGAGTAGAAAGTGCACTTTCCTGTTTGAGAAATACACTATATAGATAATGAATGAAAAAAACGTATGTGATAATTAAATGACAAATTTTGACATTTTCTCAAAACATTTTTTTTTAAATGTCCTTTAAAACATATGAAAACATATGAAAATCATATGTTTTTCATATGTTTACAAACATATGTAAACATATTTTTTAAAACATATGAAAACATATGTTTGCTTCCATATGTTTTCATATGTTTCAAAACATATGTAAACATATGTTTGTAAACATATGTTTTTCATACATATGAAAAACATATGTTGCAATTTTTCCTGTGTAACAGTCCTGCTAAATTGCCCGAATTTGCATAGATTGTTAATGGAAAATATATTTTTTTGTGAATAAAAAGAAATCTATGAGTTAGAATTTTGAAATAAAATATACGAAGATAGGTTTTAGATTATTCTTTCAGAAAATAAAAATAAAAAATGGTGTCACCGACCTTGTTTTCTTGCTACAATTAAACGTTGAAGATTTCTTTATCATTCCATTACCAAAATTTTATTCTTTGAGTTATTGCCCTTTTAATGGCTTAGTTGACAATTTGATTCGAACAAACAAAAACATTTGAAACTTTATATCAGTCCGAATTATGCAATAAATCACTAATTTTCTTTTATTCAAATAAACACTCTTACCCATTAATTGACAATCTGTTTCAAAGTTTGCAGATTTAAGCAAAGAACTGGACCTATTGAATTGGGAACTAATATTTTACAATCGATGATGGTGATATACAGTTAATCTACCGAGTAAAAACCCTTACGTGAATCCGAACTTCCACTATTTTAGCTGTTCTATGTAATTCACATTTTGGTTCACTGCTCATACAAAATAAACATAGTCTCAGTGCACTATATATATGCCTTTTTGTTTTTCTTTGTTGAAGTATTTGTTTGTTTTTATGGTGATTAAGATTATAAAACCATGTTGACTGTTGTACCCCTATTTTTGATATTGTTACCTTTTATATCTGTTTGTTTTTGTTCACGCATTGTTGTTATATTGGAAGTTTAGTAATACAAGTGAGATGTGTAGCTAGTTATAAGAACAGGTTTAATCCACTATTTTCTACATAAGGAAATGTATGTACCAAGTCAGGAATATGACAGCTGTTTTCCAATCGTTTAAAAACATCAGACATTGTCCAAAACTATTGACTTTTAAGAATTTTCTGCGTCAAGGGTAAACAGTTTCCGCAAATACTTCTCAAATAGAACGAAAATCGACCTGTGACTTCTTTTTATACATTTTATGATTTAACACAAAATGAATGATAAATAGCTGATCTATGTAATATAATAGTTCTTTATGGATAGCTGTCTCATTAAAAAACACACATAATATGTTGAATTCGATTTACCCGAGAACAGGCATTTGAAACAATGTTTGCTAATTATTATTTCTTAAATGGACATGTACACTACTGCGTTACATATATATATATTCAATGAATGGGTTACAGTTGATAGTAGCCAATATCAGATAACTTACAATGATGTAATACACTTTTTCAATTGATTTGATGTCAGACAATAATCTCATTTTATTCATCTTAGTTATATGATAAAAACCAAGTTGAACATTTAAAAAAAAAGTCGAACATGGGAACATTCAATAAAATGAAAAGAACAATTAAACCAATTAATAAATCTATGAGCTTGATTCATATTTTCATAACTCAATACTTATACATGTTAAAGTAAGTGTATTCCTCATATCTCTATTGAACGAGTTTTTATGTAAGAAACACACCCCTACTGATAACACCCGTATAGTGTGAAGATGCATGTCCGTAACGTTTCAACTGAAGTATGTAAACGTCAAACAATGGGACAGATATTACTAATGATATGTTACTGATAAGACATAACAATTAAAAAGTGGAAACTATCATTTTTGAAGTTGTCCAGCTGATTAATTATCAAAAAAGAAGATCAACATATGAAGCAGAACTTCTATATTTTAACAATATCATTGATTGCATGTTCATTGAGATATTTTACAGAAAATCTTGTTACAATGCTGCATCCACATCAGATTGGCATTGCTTTTTGAAATTATATAAGCACAATATTTCTGAAGCCATCTTTAACTGTATAAAAAGTTTTTAAAAAAAACGTATCAATATTCATTTTTTGTGTACGCCTAATATAATAAAACGTATGCACATTCTTTTAAGTTTCCGAAATACTCAGTAGTAAAGGAATAAAAGACAAAATAAACTAAACACGTTAAATCAAGGTTTGATCAAACCACTTCTATGAGTTTTAAGTAAAATCCATTGTATATATTTGGGATTCATTCAATGCATACATTATAAAATCAAATGACTGCGAGATGAGGCATAATTTCAACTGAATGAAGTAAGACAACTGAGTGATTGAATGTAACAAAATGAACAAAATTACATTTAAAATTTCATGTGTTATTTCTTAATTTTTCAAAAGTGATTAAATGGACAAATACGTAGTTAAACAAAAACATTCTTATTCTGTTTATTTCATTAAAGTTTCATTAACAGATCATTTTTTGTTACAGCTGACAAATTACAAACACCATTAACGCATTCGATACTTGTCGTAAAATACAATAGTTTATTATTTTTCCATCTGTAATGTTCTCGCGAATAATGAAAGAAGTATAAATAGTGGCACAAATCATTTATGTTGTTGTCACAGTATAACAGAATAAGTACATGAACCATATTAAGACTGTAATGTAAAACAAAACATATAATAACTCGGCAGTTTGATCAAAGGTAATTTCCGAAGTTGATACTGTAAACGTTTGACTGATGGCTCCTTTATTTCCCCTGTTCTTGATTGCTTGAATTATAAATTCATACTCAGTCTTGGGCTTGAGGCCTTCTACGACAAACGTGCAAGAATTTCAAGGAGTTTCAAAGAAATATGTCACACTTGTTCTTTGTTCCTCACAGATTATCTGATAAAAATGTATAAAATCAGTTCCTATACTTGGTTCTTCCCATTTTAATTCAACTTTTGTTGAAGTAATATCTAAGGCAGATGGACGTCCTGGTTCAAACAGTGCCCTGTAGAACAGAAACAATTTAGTTATTGCTTGTTGGTTAATTCTCATCATGTGACAATTAAAATTAAAAGAAAAGAAATTGGTATGACATAAAATGTTAGAGGACGATATGAAGGCACGTTTGGCTGCTTTCCAAACGACAACGACTTCATGGTTAAGGCAGACAATCACTTTCCTATATGTTCTTACCTAAAGAATTGTAAACGCAAGTTTTTTTTTAAATGCAGTGATGTGTCACGCTATAATGATTGTTTTAGATTGGATGTAACCGTTTCCTAATTTGTTTCTGTGCATCCCTTTAAATAAATATACGCCAAACAGCGGATGGTTTTCGATAGGCAGGTAGGTCAATAACAATGAATGTGATATATACGTCGGTATGTAACAAGCACTACAGCATACACACATACAAAGCTATTTCTTCAGTATACGACTTTAAACAGAACTAGCGTCGCAACCAAATATCAAACTTTAAATCATCCGATCCTGCAACAAATTTGGAAATTAATAGTATTGATTTAAATGCCTAACATACTGTGAAAAACGTGTATAATCGCTAACATGCACATACATTGATTTTTAAAAAAAATATATGAACGGCTTGTTTGTTTTGGAATTTGTGTTATAGCAAAAGAAGTATGAACAAGTTATGTTTTATTGTGAATTTAATTCAGGTACATGTACCTGTTTAAAATATATAACAAATTGAATTTAGTTTTCAAATATTGAAAAGGACATATATCAGTAAAAATCCGAATTACCCATTTCCTAGTATTCAATTTTCAATATACAATTGAAAAGCAAATTAAATGATTCTTGATTTTAAATGGAGAAAAGAAATCATCAAACTCATTATTCAAAAGAAATTTAACTTTTGTTATTTCAACCGTTCAAGCCGGATTTCTGTGAAAAAAACAAAACTGTCATGATAGATTTTCATAAATATTTAGCATTAATGCATTATTTGATTTAAAACAGGGTTGTTTAAAATTTAAATAAAAATCAAGGCTAAAGCTTCAAAATCCAACTTTCAGGCATTGCTTTTCAATTATCTAAGACTTATTTTGTCTGGTTCCGAATTTCGAACAGCGGTATATTACTGTTCACTTTATTTTCCAATATGAATTTTCCTTAAAGTTTGTTTGTTTGTTTGTTTTGTTTTGTTTTACTTTTCCCCGAGCGCATTATTAACATGGATGATGAATGCATATATTACAAAGAACAAACTGATTAGGACATATCCCGGGCTACCAAGGTCTTCTTATGTTACACGGAACACTGTAGCGTTTGATGTGATATGTGTGATCCACGGAATAATGTGACATATGTACACTCAGAAGGTATAATTTTTATTACCATAGCCATACATGTACAAAATGTGGATATGCCTACTATAGAACCATTTAGTTTCAACAAATTTTGTAGGAGATATGGGGGTTAGAATGGTGTGTACATAAGGCTATGTGTAGCATTCCTGTTGATATTTGGTATGTCACAATATTGATCTATTATGCTACATGTATTTGTTATAACACACAATACTGACTATTGACCCAAGACCTGAAGGTCAAACAATGGGATTTTTAACATTTTGTATTTTCTTGTTGGAGGGGGAAAATTTTTATGTACAAAATGTATATGTTTTAGTGTACAAAATGAATTCTTCCTAGATGTACACGAGTAAAATGTTTCATAAAATAATATTTACATCCATATTACTGTACAGCGTTAGATTAGATTGAAAATTGATAAACAATGCATTTGTGATTTCACTTTGCTAAATGTACAGTATTTAAATTTTTAATTTTCAGCCATGATTAATGCAGTTTTCGGACCCAGCCACGCGAACAACTTCCTGACAGGATGCAATATTCCTCCAGTATATGCATCTACATTACGTAAAAAACAGAAGGAACTAGCCCCTGTTAGGTTTGAACCAGCAGAAGCATCATGTAAAAAAAGCACAGAGCTGGAATGTTCAGAGTCCAGTGAATTAGAAGGAAGATTTGATGCTGGATGACAGAAGAGAGGTTCTAGTTTCTGTTATAACAGTCACACAGGTTAATTATATTATTGTGAAACGGAGTATTTTCATTGTGCATATTTTCTGTCATGACTTACAAACACGCCTATGATTTAAGCACAATGCATATTGTTCGAAGTCAGCAATATATAGCCTTTGTTAATCTTGTATTTTTTTTTTTTACTTTTGGTTCATCTCTGTGTTTTTAAGTGTGAAGTGGCTTCCATTTTCTTGAACTAGTATACAATAGGGTTTCGGGGCCTGCTCAAGACAGCCTCTGTGTACAATATTTTTTTATATTTCCTTTAAAAACCTGGATAATACTTTAGATTATAATTAACGATATTAATCATTTTGGTATTTTTAGGAAGTAGAGTCGATTGACTAAAATAATTATTATAAGGACTCTATAAGATTTTAAATCATATAACCTTTGCCACTTGTTAAAACTGAACATGAGTTTTCGGAAAATGACTATTTCAAATAAGAAATATGACAGATGTTTTCATCAAATAAAATTGTGACGTAATTTTGATATAAAGGACATCGATAAAAGAAACCAAATATTGGCGTTGATTTGGGAAAAACAAAAAAATGTCGATTAAAGGGACAAAGAATTGCGGTCAATTCATAATCTTATTTCATTATGAAGTCAGATTTGGACGTCGATTTGAGAAACGAACGTCGATAAGAGATCGGTCGTCGATCTGAGTCTTACATATACATTCTTTGATTTAATACATAATGCTGGAAAAAAACATGTACCTCGCTCCCGTGTCATGTTGTATCAATTTATTTATCGATTTCTCATTACTCGTTTTTGATAAAACGATATCATAATTTCTGTATGTGTTACTGGGTGATAGCCCTTTCGTTTCAGTTAAAAGTTTAATATCATGTTTAGTCTTTTCGTCTAGCGTGTCGTTGAGTCCTTTTATCATGTCGGTAAAATTTGTTGTGTCTTTTATGATCGATTCCGTTATCGTTTGCTGATTTTCACTTATCCATTCAGTTAATGTTCTCTTGTCATCTTCGCTACACACTGTTAACATGTTTTCGTATACCTTAACCCATTTTTTAATGTTTCTATATCTACCGTTCGGTTTTGTAAAACTATGATACGGTAAGTTACCAGAGATGGATTTATGTTTAATGATATCATTAGAAACTTTATAGATTCAGGAAACGATTCGGTTTCTCCTTTCTTCCATTTGTGTGTTGTTTGGTCCTCTCCTAAAATCCACGTTGTCAAATTATTCGTGTCCTCTTTTATCGATTTAGTTAACATTTCAATGTTTCTTCTAATCAACTCAGATATAGCTTCATTCTGTTCAATACTATCTTCAGTTAACTCTTCTTCTTCTTCGCTTATCATTACAGTTGATTTGATAAAAAAAACTTCGGTACGTAATTATAAACGATATCCCAAACCATGATAATACCTGAAAAAACAGGAAGTATTTGTATCTTTCTTGAACAAAGATGTTAAGTTTTGTAAAAATTCAAAATGGAATAACAAATGTAGGGAATTTGATTGATATATTGGATATTTAGTGGTTGCTGCTGATCGTTTAATGGTTACTACTATATACATACTGAAAAATGAATCATGTGATAATTATTACTTAGGTAGGTTTTGCAAGAATAAACAACAGTGTTAAAAGGGGACAATTTAAGACTGCATCTAGACAACAATCATGTTATGTAATATATGTGTATTTGCAATATGTCATCCAAGCTAAAGGCTGCACATAGATTTGTTGCATAGCAGGGATCTTCTACGTGCAGATAGCGTTATATACCCACTATATAATGCAACACAATATCAGAGTTCTTAGACTATACAATCATACGGCCTTAACAAAACACAAAATAATTTCTTATAGGATGTTTTTTTTCTGATTATAAAGATTTAAAAGTTAAACCAAAAGTTTTCGAGCTAACAGCTATGCAAACAAAAGGCTCTCAAGAGCCTGAATCGCTCACCTGTATTTCAGAGGAGAAGATTTTTAAATGTTAGCAAACTTGATGAACAAATTGTGTAAAATTGTCTTTAAAGGGCAATAACTCCTTAAGGGGTCAATTGACTTTTTTGTAGATCTAACTTTGCTGAACATTATTGCTGCTTACAGTTTATATATATGTATAATCATATTCAAAATAATAACAAAAAACTGCAAAATTTTGTTAAAACTACAAATTCGGTGGCAGCAACCCAACAATGGGTTGTTCGATTCGTCTGATAATTTCAGGGCCGATAGATCTTGACCAATTAAACAATTTTGCTCCTGTAACATTTGCTCTAAAAGATTTAGTTTTTGAGATATAAGCCAAAAACTGCATTACACCCTTATGTTCTATTTTTAGCCATGGCGGCCATGTTTGTCGATGATTACAAACTTCGGATATAATTAATAAACAAGATATACTAAGGAACATTTAGTTAAAGTTTGAAGGTAATTGACCTGGTAGTTTCAGAGGAGAAGATTTTTAAATAGTTTACGACGACAGACGACGACGACGGACGCCAAGTGATGACATAAGCTCACATGGGGCCCTTCGGGCCCCGGTGATCTAAAAGCGGTGCCGATAAGGATAAAACGAACGTTCGGCCCTCCAGCTCCACATACGAAGCATGTTGATTTGAATTGAAAAATAAATCAAATGAAAATCTGAACAGGAAAATATTTATATTTTGACATTATGAATACAATCTTTGTTACATTGGCCACTAGATTAACTTACTAATCAATTAAAGGAACTCATTCTGAAATTACCATTTAGCATTATACATACGATCTGATTGTACGAACTGAAAGATAAGACGCAAACGTTGTATATCAGCATCCGAAACACTGATGCAGCTAGGTTTTCAAGCGGAGCTTAGCGTTTTATTTCGGTTGACATTAAGTATTTTACGTATCAACATATTAATAAGTATGATAATACGACATTGTTAATTAAAACATGTATTTCATTTAAAGTATTAATCTTTGTACTTATAAATACCTGCGCAGTAAACTGTTTTTCTTATATATGTGTTTATATGTATAGACACTTAGTAATACATCATGTGTAGTAGACAGTACATTGTACGTATAATTGTAAAAAATTAGATTTTTTTTATTTAGAATAAAAACCATTGAATAACATGCCACTATGACAGATACATAATATACATAAGTACATTATATACTTTTTCGATATTCCTATAACCAAATAATAAAATACCTCACCTTGATTGAATAGTCGTCCATGAATCTTTTATGTGACTACAGTAATGTCAACCCTATTTATGAGTATTAAATAACAAGTGGTCCTAAGAAAGGCGTTTTGTTTAATAGAGACATATAAAGAAATATATCTTCAGACTTGTGAAGTGACCCATTAACGAACTACATAGTTCTAAGTAATGTGTTTCACGTAATATTTGTAAATAGATCACTAATACTCTTCATTCATTTAAATTCTATAAATATGCAGGATTTCAAAAGGAAAAAATATCAAAAATTAATCTTCCCGTTGAAATATGAATATATTAGTTATTCCTTGAATTATAAAAAAATCCACGTTTGTATTCTTGGAAGTTTTTAAAAGATCTTTTATAACAAATCAATAGCACACATTGCGAAATGAATGGACAAGTACCTTTAAGTTTATCTGTTAACATCTATTGGGAATTCTTGTCAGAACACCGTCATGCACTCAATTCAGTAACATAAGTTTTTGACAAATTATTTGTTTAAAACTTCTGATTTGATTTTTAAATTGATTTATGGAATGCAGTTCATACTTTCAACTATGCATTGAATAACCTTTTTGTTTTTGTTTCAAACGTGTTAAATAAACGAATTTAACGTAATTATGTGTTGGAAATATTACATTGAACTAGAAGATGCCCCTGAAATCGCAATACAATGGGCAAGTTTTGAAACAAAAAATGTTTTCAATTTCATGGGCAGTACGTGCCTGAGCATGCACAAAAACGTATAAGACAAAGATCGATAACGGTCTCCGAATTTTGATATTTTCTCAAAGACAAATTTAGGAAGTACAACACACTATATTTATACGTCGTATCACAAATATGTCCGACTTTGTATGGTTTCGGAGCAGTGGCGGCTCAATGACATCTGTCTCTTCCTTGAGTAGTATAGATGCATTCAGAAAAACATATAATACATTCGATATAACTACGTATAATATATATCGCTAAATAAAACATATGAGACATCATTTGGCATCATGTTAATTGTTATAGGAAGCCGTGCTCAAAACTGATATCATAAGAAAAACCATATCAAAGGAAAGACAACAGCAGTTAAGAAAATTTTGTAAATATCGAATCGTGGACTAGATAAAAGTCCAGGAAAGAACCAAGGTTCTATTAATTTTATGTAAGGAACAGTAAAGGTAATACTGTTTAAAAATATCCTGTTACATATAATATATGTGTTTATTTTAAACAAGGTTTCGGAAGTGATACCCAACATTTACCATTCCGTACCCAGGATAATAATCATGTCGTACCCTATAATCCAAATTAATCTACCATTTTGTACCTCATAGACTATATACATGATATACATGTTTACCATTTTTAATATAACATAAACATGATAAGATAGGACTTTGGATGACAGTAGCTTAACACTTCCGTTCTTAGACTGTGTTCAATGTATATGTTCTTTATGTAAAAATTTCAGAAAGACAGCAGTAAGGAACGGTCAAGAAAAAACGATCGTCATGTCTCAAATAATGTTTAATTAAAGTTAATCATACTACCATGTAAAGTTCATAAAGCTAAGCCTGCAAAACAAACTATTAGTCTTGCATGAGTATTTCATAGACAAAACAGAAGATAAATCAATACATACTGTCGTAAATCATCTCAATTCGTATAGGAAACTGAGCCTTCAACAATTCATCCGTTTAATATTGCATCGGACTACTCTGTGTATAAACATTGAAATCGGAAAGCACTTTTCCCAACTTCTTATATGAGAAATGTAAGGTGAATGTATTTATATACCTCTATCATTTATAATTAGGATTTAGTGGCCATGTAAAATAATTAAAATTTTATTTTTTTAACAACAAATAAAATTCTTTATGCTTCAGAATGCTTGTTTTTACCAAGAGTGTTAACATATTTAGAAGGAATAATCTTCCAGTTCGGCACTTCGGTTGTTGTTAATTTTGAGACCCATGAAGCTTTCAGTGCTGTAAAACAACTGTTCAAATCAATCATTTTTAATCCCCCTTTTTGGTATTAATTAAAATTTTATATGATTTTTTATTGCGATGGCAAAGATTAAAATTGATTTAATAAGCTTTTCATTCAAAGTGTATTAATTTTGTTTTGTCATTCTAACAAAGCCGTTTAAGTTAAACTGTACAGTATAGAATAATCGTCTATGCGTGTTTGGGATGCCTTAAAATGCATCTTTCATTATGTATCCATAATTACAAAACATGTTTACAATGGTTCAAAAAAGTGTTGTGTTCTATAATCATGAAAATTACACTGTTATATCTTCTGCGTTGTGCGTTGAACCACAAATATATGTAAACCAGTTGCATAATGAGAAGTTCTTAGAAATGTGTTCCTCTCCTAATTAACTTGAATTTTCATTCATTTAAAGTCTATAAATATGCCAAATTTATAAAGGAAAAGTTATAAATAAAAAACCGATCTACCCATCCATGAACTAATTTATTCGATCTTTTCATTCAGCGTTTGTCAATTCCTGGACGTTTTCCAAAGAATAATTTAATAAAGCAATAGTAGGAATTGTAAAATGTATGTTTTTTCGCCTTAGGGGGTTTATATAATTTATTTTAGAAGTTAAAACAGTAAAACTGCATCAAAATTTATTTGGTGCAAATATTGTTACAGTCGAATAATGATTACGCCAACATCACATGAGACAGATCATAATTATATCTCTCATAAACACTATAGAATCGTTTCCAAAATATACACCATGGCCAAAAAGCATATATCAAAACAGGTGACAGAAAGCAGAAGTATGTATAACACTAAATAGCGAGTATCTGACTACTTTTACTTTATATTGTCTATACATAATCATGAAAAAATGATAGCATATTTATTGCACTGGACATTTGTATTTCAATAATTACTTTGTATGCCCAATATTTTTGTCTTACGCATTCGATCGAGCATTCGATACCGATCGATTTTACTAACTTTCATCGCAAAAAGGTATCATACGATTATAAGTATAGTAAATCAATTAGACTTGTGTTCTTGCAAGTGTCTAAATAGTCTACTAGATTATCATGAACCCAATGCATCGGTACTGATAATTTAAACGCTATATACCATGTTGAAAGACTACCGTCACTGGTTTATTCTATTTTACAATTTGTATATGCGTTTTGCATGCTATCTTTCATGACGAGAGCAGTATTTTAAGTTGCAGAAGAAGCAAATGATATCCATTCGTACATTTTGCGGACGCCATCACGAGTTGGTTGACCGTTATGGAATAACTGTTTCACAGATGATATCGCATATGTTCCTTATGTCGTAACTACAATACCCTTCCCTTTTCACGAATTTGACCTACCGAATTAGACTACTTACCAGATTTGTAATAACATAAGCAACAAGACGGGTGCCACATGTGGAGCAGGATCTGCTTACCCTTCCGGAGCACCTGAGATCACCCCCAGTTTTTGATGGGGTTCGTGTTGCTTAGTCTTAAGTTTTCTATGTTGTGTCATCTGTACTATTATTTGTCTGTTTGTCTTTTTATTTTTGGCCATGGAGTTGTCAGTTTGTTTTTAAATTATAAGTTTGACTGTCCCTCTGGTATCTTTCGTCCCTCTTGTATATCTGAAATTATGAATTGTACTCGCTGGAAATTTCTTTGACTAGGCCATTACGACCCAGAGGGTATTCATTATAAAAAAGTCAGTCATTTGTCTGTGATTGGTTATTATATACATTTTGAAATGTCTCCACTTTAAAAATTGTGAAGGAACTAAACATGCTAAAGTATATTTGTTCTGCTATAAAGTTGACCTTTGAAGGTTCGTCAAATATATTCACGTCCCGTTTGTTAAAATATGTACTCAAGTATCTATTCATCGTGGGTGTGTAAATGATTAGTCTTGAGTGTACCTGTTGCATGTACGCCCAGAAAAGATCGTCGGTCGAAAATGAAGAGTAAAATTTGTTTGGTCTGTTTATTCTAACACAAATGGGTTGAGCAGGTTAGCCAGTTACTCTTCCTACATTTGGCTGTTCTCAACTGTACGCAAACACATATCGTAAAGTAAGCTTTAACACATAAAATGCCCTATTGTTGCATAATGTAAGAAAATTTAAACGAAAGAGATGGCCGGATATTTGATAAAACTATTAACAAAAACATATGCATCTCACATCAAACAACGTAAACCAATTCGTGAAGGTAGCCGTAGCACTTTAAACTATCCCTTCAAGAGATAATATTAGAAATACCTTCTGAAAACTTTTTTAGTTTTAAACATTCGTAGATTCAACAATATTTTTGGAAAAGTAGATTATCAACTACAGTACTATCTCGTCAAATAGTCGTCAAAATAAGCAGGTATAAAGACGTAACGTATAATGACAAACCGAATCCGATACCAATTCTTTGTATACAACCTTTGCATTTATATATATTGGTAGTTGTTATCTTACAGTTTGTTTCTATGTATGTTGCATTGTCGTTTGTTTTTTTTTTTTTTGTTGCACTTCAGCGTTTTTGTTGTTTCGTTGTTGCCCTCTTATAGTTGATGTGTTTCCCTAGGTTTTAGTTTGTAACCAGGATTTGTTTTCTCTAAATCGAGTTATGACTTTTGAACAGCGGTATACTACTGTTGCCTTTATATATCCCTTGTCACATAAAATTGCATTATCCAACAACATTTTATACATTTGTTGAATAAACAATTTGCATTGACAATATTAACATTTCTGTGACGAAAGACATTAAATGAATATGAAGCTTGAGGTAACCTTTTTTCAACGAAATGTCGGCATTCGTAAGGAAGCAATCTGTGTGCCTTTTACTTACCGATCTCTTTTTATTTTCACATAAGTCGGAGTTCCTTCAGACACTTGTTAAAAAAGAAGATAAAAAAGCCATATCATATAATTTGACATTCAGATATCATGGATATATTAATGATGTTTCTTTCCATTAATTTGTATGATTTGATTCCTTTAATATATCCATCAGGACTAGAAATTTAAGAAACAACAGCTTCATCTACCTTATTTTTATACTTATATCTCGAATTTGACATTCGCTGTCATCTCAGTACCAGAATCTATGACAAACGAGACGGTTTTAATTTTGAAATTATGAATTTTCCCAACTTTGGTAGCAATATATCAACTTCACCTCATATGGGATATATATTTGCCAACTCATTCGGTATTCAAGAGCTTGCAGCTGCTTCTTAGACTTTGTAAAAAAGTCACCAGTGTCTGCGTAAACAGTTGATGAACCAAGAGTATATCAGGAAAGCTCTCGTCCTTTTTCTAAAACGTTCATCGGAAGGTACAAGAACCATGTTGATAAATATTCCTCATCAACTTCACTAATAACTTACGAAGATGTAGGAGTATAGATTATGAGTACTGGCATTGTGTAACGTAGTAATTACTGGTTATGGTATTTCACATCCAATATTTTATGGTATTATTCTTAACAAAGCACAACCATGTCGGCATTCACCTCAAAAGCTAACCAAACCTTTAAACAGACTTATTCGGAAAGGAAATAGTTACGATACTGTTGTCAAGTCATTAAGGATTGCATATTTTAGTATTGATATTGGTTTACTCATAGGGTCTTTGCATCGGAAAAAAACACATTTATTCTAAAACCAGTTGTTGGCATGATACGGGTTATGTTCTTCTCATATATTTTATGATGTTATGATGCTAAACCCCTAACGGGAGGGATTGTACTTGATTTTCATATGATGAAGACTTAATCTTTCAATCAGTTTAATTGAGGTTTGGAGCTGGCATGTCAGTAACTTCTAGTAGTCCTTTGTTCATTTATGTATCATTGTCATTTTGCTTAGTTTATTTGGTTACCTATTCTGACATCGGATTCAGAATTCTTTTAAGCTGAGTTTTACTGTGCGTATTGCTATGTGTTTCTTTTTTTTTACATTGACTAGAGGTATAGGGGGAAGGTTGAGAGCTCACAAAACATGTTTAACCCCGCCACATTTTTGCGCCTGTCCCACGTCAGGAGTCTCTGGCCTTTTTTAGTCTTGTATGGTTTTTTTAATTTAAGTTAACTAGCACACAATTTTATTTTAAGGGCCAGCTGAGGACCACCTTCGGGTACGGGATTTTATCGCTGCATTGAAGACCCATTGGTGGCCTTCGGCTGTAGTCTGCTCTTTGGTCGGGTTGTTGTCTCTTTGACATATTCCCCATTTCCATTCTCAATTTTATTCTATATGTCTTTATGACTATTACGTTGACTGTTTAGTATGTTTATGGTTATATTCATTTGACGAGGCTCTGTACTTATACATCCTGTCATTATGTTATTGTTCTATGGTCAACATTTTGTATGCTGGTCTTTCATGTTTGCCAATTTGTTTTGTCTGTATGCGTGTTTGTGCTTCTTTGTTAAATATGACGTGGCTCTGTACTTATACTTTCCGTCATTGTGTAATTGTTCTTTGGTAAACCGTTTTGTATTCTTGTCTTTAATTCATGCAAATGTAATTTGTCTATATGCTTTTTGCGGTTTTTTTTTGTTACACATTTGTTTATATTTATAGTGGTTAAGACTATAACACAATGTTGACTGCTGTACCTCTATTTCTGACTTTTTAACCTATTATGTCTATTTGTTTTGTTTACACTTCGTTTTAAAAATAATGGAATTTATTGCGACTGTCATACAGAGTAACATCACAAAAATACTTAACTCTGAGGAAAATTCAAAAAGGAAAATCCCTAATCAAATGGCAATATCAAAGCTCAAACAAATCAAACAAATGGATAACAACTGTCATACTCCTGACTTGGTACAAACATTCTCTTCTGTAGAAATGGTGGATTAAACCTGGTTTTATCGGTGTTTTCATGTATATCTATTATATAGTCATTTTTATAAATTTACTGTTTGCAAAATTATGAATTATTCTAAATACTAAGGATTTTTTTTATCCAAGACATATAACCTTAGCCGTATTTGGCACAACTTTTTGAACTTGTGGTCCTCAATGCTCTTCAACTTTGTACTTGTTTTTGCTTTCGTACTTTTTTGATCTGAGCGTCACTAGTTAGTCTTGTGTGGACGAAACGCGCGTCTTGCGTATTAAATTTTAAACCTGGTACCTTTTGTTAGCTATTATTCGTATGTTTCTCTGTCCTATATGTTCTCCCATTTATTTGTATTGTAGTCCTGTCATGTAATGTTGTCATTTTAATGTTATATTTAACATTGCCATAAAAGCGAGAGGTTTTGCTAGCCACAAAACCAGGTTCAACCCACTATTTTAAGAAAAAATGTCTGGTACCAAGTCAGGAAAATGGCCATTGTTATATTATAGTTCGTGTCTGTGTGTGTAACATTTTAATGTTGTGTTTCTGTTGTGTCGCAGTTCTCCCTTTATATTTGATGTGTTTCCCTCAGTTTTAGTTTGTAACCCGGATTTGTTTTTTTCTCAATCGATTTATGAATTTCGAACAACGGTATACTACTGTTGCTTTTATTAACAGCTACCTAAACCTCTCACTTGTATGACAGTTGCATCAAATTCCATTATATTGACAACGATGTGTGAACAAAACAAAAAGACGTAGCAGGTAAAAATGTCAAAAATAGGAATTACAGTAGTCAACATAGTGTTAATCTTAATGTGTATGTATTTGTTACAAAGAACTATATACATGGGTTGAAACACATTGTAAATACATTAACCTTCTGAGTACGACAATGTTGAGAAGACTATTTTTTAATCAAATAAATTATAAATACAAATAGACTCAAAGTTAACAAATAGTAGCTAATAAGTATGAAGGAGGGAGTATTATACTTTCATCGGCACAGATTAATTTCGTTCCGATATACAGTCCGTTTTTGCTTTTTCCTGATCTTGTGTACTGTGATGTTATGAAATTAAGCTTGTTGTTATTAGGAGTGTTATCAATTTGCATAAAATTGAAAATAAAATATATCTTCAACATTAATGTACCAGATTAACAAATACGTGTTTCAACATTGGAATGACGGTATAAACATGATGTAGATTGCCATCTCGGACAGGTCAATAGTACTGACAGGTTCTTTGGACGTAGATTTATCAATGTTCAACTGTAGGTTTATATCAAATTAGTAGGCAACACACATTTAAAATTTGCATTTGACTTTGATATGCCCATAAGGCATCATAAACTATCTATCACGTAAATGATCTATTTCTGAACTTTACCGAGTGAGAAATCAACACGTTTTAACATTTTTCAGTACAACGGATTAACAAAACTGTCATCTGTAGAAACAACACATACATTGAAAAATGAAAATGATACACCTGTATATTAAAGAAAGAGCAAACGAAGGCTCTAAACTCAAATGAGAATGATATCAGTTGAAATTTGTTCAGTTTGTTGGGTATATCTGTTCATCTCTCTTCATATCAATCATTATGTTCTGTCCTTTTAGGTTTTGCAAATAACGTTTTTATCTCTTTTTCTATCTGGGAAGTTTGTTCATTTAACTTGCTTTCCTTTTTAATTACTAATTCAACCCAAATATCCTTCACTTGTTCTATCCTTAGAGTTTGATTAAGGTTTTTGTCTCTTTTTTACCCAGGCTTCCTCTTCAGTTAATGTATTTAATTCTTTTTTCGTATGGGCAGATTGGTAAAATAAAGTGTCCTTCTCTTTTCTTGTCGATTCTGTAAACGTCTCCTTCATTTTCTATATCCATGCAGCCTGTTCATTCAGCGTTTGTTCAGTTGAATGTATACCCCCTTCTCTGATCAGTTCAATTAGCTTTGACTTCTCTTTTTCTATCAATTTGGTTAGCGTTACCTTCTCTTTTTCTAACAATTTGGTTAGCTTTACCTTCTCTTTTTCTACAAATTCGATTAACGTGTTCTTCTCTTTTACTATACATTCATTGAAGGTTTCCTTATCTTTTTTCATCTTTGCAGATTGGTCAAATAACGTTTAAGTATCGTCTCTTATAACTTCGGTTGATGCTTTCCCCTCCTTTATCAACCATACAATTGCTCTAGTGTTTTCCTATCTAGTGTGATGAAGTGCAGTAACACCGCCTTCTCCATTGCTATCGTTTCGGATTGGTCTAATCTAATGTACTTTGAAGAATGAATCTGACAGTTTAAGTAGTCTTGCTTTAAAACTGTCTGCGTTCTGATGATTGATCAACGTAAATGAAACAGTAAAAATAAACGGTAGTCGTACTCGAAAAGGCTGAGAAATATTTCCGTTTTTATGATATGAAGTTCAAAAATATTAATACAAATGTATTTTATGCATAACGATACGTCCAACATTACCTGTTAAGTAAGCTTACTCGGAAACCGGAAGTTAACGTCCCGTATTAACCCATGGGCCAATATGGCTTTTCAGTACTTGCCCTGTCCGAAAAGCAATAGTAACTCCTGATTTATATCGACAGGACAACGTCACAGTATTGCAAATGCTGATATATCCATTTTTGGGCTAATTTGCTCATATCATTTAAAAATAAGGATAATGCAGAAACAGGTATGCAATAAGTGGTGCACAGTCAAGCTCAAAAGAGTAAATATTCAAGTGCAGTGCTCGTATCAAAGCAGGTCCTATTTACAGTGCTATTTTCTTTTTGTTCTTTCTAAACAAAATACTAAGGATACTTTGAACATTATATTTGCATTCTGACTTTTTAAATGCCAATTTAATTAGGTATGTGAATTGTTATCTCAACGAGATAATGATACAAAATTGGACATGCATATAGGGTGGAAACATCAAAACTTTGAACATATTCGACAGCACAAATATGTGCATGACTTTTATTTAGTACTTCCAACAAAATGTTGACACCTAAAAAGTATTTGTTTCCACTATAATTAAACGCACGTGTGGTGTATTAAATTATAAGTCTGGTACCTTTGATAACTATTAGCATGTCGAAATGTCTTATTGCAATGATTATTTGTGTATTTCTCTTTCCTGAATGTTCTTGCATTTGTTTGTACTGTAGTCCTGTCATGTAATGTTGTTGTTTTAGTGTTATATTTAACTTTGCCATTAAAGCGCAAGGTTTGGTTTGCTGCAAAACCAGGTTCAACCCACCGTTTTTTTTCTTGAAATGTCCTGTACCAAGTCAGGAAAATATACTTCTGTTGCCTTTATTCTCGTAGGCTATATTTGAAATATTATTACCATGTATTTAATAGTACCAAGTGTACTTTATGCTATTACTAATGAGAGGCATTTTAAAAACTGTATATCCTCCATTTGTGCTGAGGACTCTGCATAGTTGTCACATTCGAAATATCATATCAAACGAAATAAGACATGCCGTTATATTCATGACTTGCTAGTCCACCATTTTAACGGAAGTTGTCTCATAAAACATGCTTAGGTCCTTCAATGAAAATCAAGTGCAAATTTTGTCTCTATCCAAGAAAAATTTGAATGTTTTGTCGATATCTCAACATTTCACCCAATTGTTCAGGTGTTTCACTCAAAACGTATTCCAAACAAAATTACATGTACTTAAACTTGAAGTAATCATCCCGTGTTCAAATTTAAAATCATTCACATTTAATATATTAAATTCAATCAGTACACTAAATTGAATATCATAACAATAATCAGGGGAAAACTATCTTATTTTAACAGTTCTTGTTTCGTAATATTAAAACATAATCATTTTCATTAATATATCTTTTAAAAAAACTCGATGTTTTTTATTCTCGTTTCCTGGAGAGTTTTTATCCGGAAGTGAATGCACATATTGTTAGATTTTTTAACAAACAAAAACCAGTGGGCGGGAGTTACAATGTATCACTGTTAATGGAGCAGTCTGAAGTTAGCTTTCACTATATATTTTGAATATCAAACTTGCAATTTGAGCCCTTCGGAAACATGTCGATAATCCCTCTTTTCAACCCCTCTTACAAAAGAAAAAGGGTGAACGTATTTTGAAACATCAATCAAATAAATCAATAATTTTTGGCTATGAAAAAACAGCATATATATAAAATGGTATATGTATTTTTTATCAACACTCATTTAATTAGTATACACGCTTTAATTCAAATGCTATTGTTTGTTTTTGTCATTCTGGCCAAAAAATCTATATAGTTGAGAGGAGTCTTCTATAACAGGGTGGGATGACTTTAAAAACATTATTTGTATATAATTACAAAACATGTGTTCAATGCTTCTTAAAAGTGTTTTTGTTCTATAAAAGTGCAAATCACAGAGCTTTATGTTTTGCCTAGCGCAGTTAACCACAAATAAATGTCAACAAGTTGCATAATAAGTAGTTCTTAGAAATATGTTCTTCCTAATTAACGTGAAGTTGCATTTATTTAAAGTCTATAAATATGCAGATTTTTTTCAGAAGAGATATGTCTTTCTAAAACAGTTCTACCCAGTCAATAACTATTTATTTGGATTTTTTTCCAGCTTTTGTCAATTCCTGGACGTTTTCCAACGATTCATTTAACAAAACAATAGTAGGAATTGTGAAATGAATGTACTTTTTTTACTAGCCTATTAAAATATAAGAATAATTGTTTAAACTATTTACACCTGTTGGGTATTTAATTTGACAAAATGATTGTTTAAATGAATACAATAAAATAGATTGAAGACAACGTTTATATTGAACCTTTAAATTGTATAATGCTTTGTAGTTCTTATTTTGCAATAGAATTAAATAAGCCTATTCATTTGATTGATAAGTATATAAACAAGTTTTGATATACAATGGGAATAGGGACATCAACATTCGATTCCTTCTATGATGAGAGTTTCATATTATGTTCAAGTTTTTAAAAAGTTTGTAACTATTTCAGTGAATCCGTTGGGGTCCGATGCAGAGTAAATGTCTTTCAATATCTAATATATCTTTTTTTTGCTTTGGCAGACAAAATGTTCATCCCTTCTAACCAAATGACAACATAGCAGAACCTTGAAATCTAATGAATTTATCATTTAGTTTGTGTCTGCATTTTTATGACATATTGACTGCTATATGTTACGCAAGCAATACTTGATCTGTCAGAAAATACAATTTACATTTATTCTGTAACTCAAATATTATAACTTCAAGGATTATTGGTTGTATTGATATATGGTAACCTTGATCTTTAACTGACAATGAGTTCGAAGCCACGCCGGATTGGAATTTTAATTTTCAATCTGATGGCCTGTTCCTCCATTTGCTCATGCTTAAAGATGTATTCTTCGGACGTTTCAGTCTCGTTGAAATCTCGTTCTGGAATTATTTCTTAGACATGTGATACAAGTGGAAAATAGCAATGAATTTAATTAATATCATAATCAAAATGAACTCTCTGAAAAAAAAATGTGCATTTTCAATAAGTAGTTTTTGAGTAATTTTTTTTTTCAAATTTTATTAACAATTAAGTCAGTCTTTTGTGCCAAAATTTTGGGAAATGTGTGATTGGCAGAAGAAATGATTTTACCAGAATCATGTACATCCCATATAATTTTTTTTTCTTTGCAAATCTTAGATATGTATTTTTGCAATCATTTATAACAAAGAAGTTGAAATAATATGCATTTTGTTCTTAAAACAGAGACAAATCACAAATTTACAAAATTGACAGCATGGTAAACTTGAAATGAAAAAGCATCAAAATATGAAAAACCATTCTTATATTAACACTTGCAACCTTAAGCGTTACTGTTTGACGCTAACTTGACTGATCGGTGAATGAACGGTGACAGATGTTTGACTCATCGATCAATGATCGGTTATCGATGACCCATATAATCCGTCAGATACGTCAAATAAGCTATGTCAGAGTTACCGTGACAATGGTCATCGATCAGTCCGTTCTTTTATTTTATGCACGGATCTGTCGGATACATTTATATTTTAAATTCGTATATGAAACGAACTGTGACAAACGCGGACTTCGACGAAGACACCTTGACCGTTCTCTAAAAGGAAGTTGACAAACGAGACACAGTCAATTATACAAACTGTATAAATATTTTTATGTATAATCACGTTTGTATCTTTGTCCTTCTTAATAAATATAACGTTCAATTGGACAGCTTGAAACCGATTTACATAACAGTAATGTACCGGCAAATAAACTTCCTACAGCTGCAAAAACAGATGAACTGTTTGGATTAATTTTGATAGATCTACCCTTTCTTTTGTAACCTTTGTTGTTGTACCTTTCTTTCTACAACTCGGTACATAATGTGCATTTCATTTTGTATTTCTTGTCAGTTATAATTGTTCTAATGCATAAAATAAAACATGGTTTAAAACAATTTAGTTACAATTCGTACATGAATTTCAGCATCATGCATGTACACAGTTTGCAATCATTACATATTTTATCAATGAAGTATTATTTATTTCATTTTACTTCCATGGTTTTCTGCATTAAACACACATGCATTTAAGAATTAGATATTATATTTGAGTTGCCATTTCATATAATGTACATGTATCCATAGTAAAAAATGCAAGCGTTTGATGGTCTGTATAAGATTTAAAGAAATTAAAGAATAATGGGCATCATAGGCATACTGTGCAGTATAATTTTCAATATAAAGAATAGCAAAACATATATCATTTCGTGCTATAAAAATATAAAGAATAGATAATAATGGGCTAAATATTTAAAGAATTGGAACATGATCTTAAATGTGTAGAAATTACACAGAAATTAGACCCCCTCCAGAACCTGTATGACTAAATCTATATTGATTTGACTGTAACATGTACAAATGTACATACAGAATCAATAGGATGACCTATATGACCATTTATATAGAAATTTATTTACGGCTATATTCATCGAGAATGTATAACCTTCTGTTTATAGTACATTCAAATTATTCATTTACTTAAAAAGTATATATATATTTAATTTGCTTTCTGTTTTTTTTTTTTTTGCTATTTATTTGTATTTATAAAGTAACGACCATTTAACTTCATGGGGTGTTATGTTTTTTTTTTTCTAAAAAAAATATTTGGATCCCCAATTTGATGAAAAAAAAATGTTCTGTTCAAGCAGATGACAAAAAAAATATTCTGAATGCAAATTCCCCCCATACCTTATAGCTTTAAATTAAGAAAAAAATAATCTGATTGACTGTGTCGAAAAACTAAATAAATTTGTTTGCGCCATGCGTGAACAAAAAATTCTGACCAAGGAAAAACCCATACCCCCTTCCCCCTTAAATTTAAATGGTTGCTCGCTAAATAATCTTCGGAGTTTGGCCAATTGCAAATGATTTCTACAGTGAATTCTTATGTTGTGTAGTTACACCACTGTCCCAGGTTAGGGTTTGGGTTGAACACTTTCAAACATGTTTGATTAGTTAAGCCTATTTCAACTGATTTTGTTTGTTCTTATGTTTTACAGCTACCCCACTGTATTAGTTTAGGCATTGTGTTGAGTGCTAAGAAACTTGTTTAAACCCGTCACATTCATTATGTGTCTAACCCAAGTCAGGAGCCTATAGTTTAGAGTTTGTATTTGGTTCAGGTGGACTGTCAAATTTTTTTTTTTGTAAATTGTTTTGTTATAAATTTGGACCTTAGTTAAATTGTGAATTGCATTGTTTCATATTTCTTGTCGGGGCCTCTTTATAGCCCACCATACAATATGTTTTTTTTTCATTGTAGAAGGCGGTATGGTATCCTATGATTACTTATATCCACTTCATTTAAATTTGGAGGATAAGTGTCTCATTGACAATCCAACCACATCTCTTAGTTTTTATACTGAGACCAGATAAATCATTTTTAATGTGCATGTCCCTTTTGTAAGGAGCCTGTAATTTAGTGGTTGTGAAAAGTTGTCTTTATTGAGTAAACTATAAAACAAAAGATCATTGTAGTGTCCTTAACTCAAATAACGAGTTCATTTTAATTACATTTCACGTAAGAAGTACATGTTCTGTTGTGATTGTTATGCCTATGCCCGATAGTTCATGATGATGGTTATTTGATATATTGTGTGTATCTTTTTGTTCTTCCCCCATGTGCAACCTAACTACTAACTTTATTTTAATTCATTATTAATAAAATATGCTTGTCCCTAATACATATAATATACTATGTATAATAAGTCATAAGTGTATTGTTTGGTATTACTGTTGAAAATGATGCATCGTGTGAAATGTAATATCTTGAAAAAAAATGTTTTGTCACCGTTTGATTAATTTTGATAAATTCTTTTGTTGATTTTGTTTTCCTCATATACTACGAGGTTTCTTAACCGCCTTGGCTATTCATGGTGTACCATGACTATCTGTAAGGGTATCACCCGGTCGGGTACCTGCAGTAATGATTACAATAATACTGTTCTTAACGAGCTCTACATAGTATGTATTGATTTTGGGATATTTTGGCCTTGAATATCTACTGAAGAGAAATTCATTGTGCATCTTGTGCTGTAACAGTAGTTGGTGGTGTTAAACGTTCTGCATAGCAACTTAATGATGTAAGTGTTTTCACTTGCTGTCTAGGAAGAGAGGGCTAAAACTTTCCATGTACATGAACTTAATCACCTAAGTTGAACATATCGGAGCATATTTACATTGGTTCCTTACAGTTTTAGTTAGTATAAGTGAAAGAAATGTTTCATCATGGTAGAATTTTTAATATAAAATGAGTGTACATGTATGTCTTCAAACAATAGTTTTGATTATTTGTTGTTGTGAATTTATCTATAAATAAAGATACTCTTAATAAATTTCGATTGGGTTTGTGATAACGAAACACTTTTTATACTGGTAGACACACTTGTGTGTTTAAAAATGTGGACATAATTGGGCATTTATGAAAAGGACTGGTTTCGGTGTTCCACACCAATGTAGACGTGTTTGCATGTACAATGACGTCATATTGACATGCTTGGCGTATTTGACACGTTTGAGGGGGACACATTTCAGAGTTTAACAGTTATAGAGGAAACCTGACAGCAGACCAGAGCTAGTTTCCTCTAGAGAACTTTAAATTCAAATGTTCAGAATTTTTTTTTTCCATTGGCATGTCTGATTTTTAATTTTCTAACATTGCTTGAGAATAATGTAATTATTCCTAAAGTATATGACTTAGGAGCCAGTCTGCCATAAAACCATGCAAATCCCAAATTTTGTCCAAATTGGTAGTTAAAACTTGCCAAAATTTGTGTATTCAGGAATTAAGATAAAAAAAAAAATTTGTTTGTTTGCACTATTTTCCATTAAACAGCCTTATTTGCATATTACTGAATATTTTTTTAAATGGCAAAAAATACACCATATTTAGGTACTTTTTAAAGGTCTGGATAATTGATATATCTCTTAAATAAAATATTATTCTAATCATATTTTACAAAGAACTTTATTTAAAAACCAAAAAATAGCTTTTTTTAGAATATTTGACATTTTGCCAGGTTGCCAGGAAGGTTCGTGCAACAGATGTAATAAACAACTTGCATATACTACATGTACCCAATAGCAGTTTTCTCTCAAGATCATATTTTTCATTTTAACTTTTATAATATTTTGAAAGGTGTTTATCAGTTCTAAGACAGGTAAAAAATTATAGCGTGGCAAATAACGGAAAATACATAATTCTAATAGTTTTTGTCCCTTGGTATTTAACTACAATTGCTTAAAGTAGGTTGGAATTGGGATAACATTGATTTATTTTATGTTGAAAAAATATTTCTGGCTAAATATCACGTTTTTCTGGTTAATTTGCAAAATTTAACAATAAGTTACCAAAAGGTAGCTTCAATGTTATTTTTGTGGTTGAATTGTCTCCCTTAATGAACATCTTTCACTGGCAATATGGCAACTTCCAGTGATGAAAGCAGACGTCTCTGTTTGGTGTAATTTTTCTCATCTTGGAGGTTGTTGCGGACAATCGAAGCACTATACATCTAATCTTTTAGACAAGGTTTATCTTTGTACACAGGATACAACCACCACCTTAAACTTATCCACAGCACTGATGCATCTTTATTAAACTCTCCAGAAGCCTGAGAAGGACTTTTAATTTAATTTTTATATAGAAGTAACGAGTTTTCTGTTGATCGTGCTGCTATAAAATTGTCAATATGTCCATGCCCATGGTACAAAGACTTTTATGGAATTTATTGGCGGGACAATTCAACAAAGTCTGTCAAAGTGTAGATTCAAAGAACATCCCGCTGAGAGTACCACGATTTTCCGAGGATTGCAAGAACAAATTAATATCCCGAGAAAGGCAAACGCTGATAGAGGAACCACACCAACCCTGTCAAAAGAATACTGGCTTTTGAAATGACAACTAATTCCAATAGGATCAGGTAAAAGTTAAAAATAAATCAGCTGATTAGGACAGGGGTGGATCCAGCCATTATTAAAAAAGAGGGGAGGGTTCTAAGGCAGGATAAAAAGGGGGGTTCCAATCATATGTCCCTATTCAAAAGCATTGATCGTCAAAATAAAGGGAAGGTTCCAACCCCCGGTCCCCTAGTCCAAGTAATTATGACGTCTTGAAAGGTTATATTTTTTGTTTTGTTTTGATGCCTTACTGCGAAGCAGGCGTCAGAGCAAAAAAATAAAAAGCCTTTCAAGACGTCATAATTATTTGGACCACCGGTCCCCCCGCCCCCCTGGATCCACCACTGTATGATGAAAAGAAGTTGTGGTATGATTGCCAATGAGACAACTTTACACAATGACCAAATGACACAGAACAGCTATAGGTCACCGTACGGCATTCAACAATGAGCAAAGCCCTTTTAGTCTTGAAGGGGCCTCGTTGGCCGAGTGGTCTAAGTAGTTAATACTGTAATCACTAGCCAGTCAACACTGAGGTTGTGAGTTCGAACCCCGCTCGTGCGGGTGCACTCGACTCCAATCTTAATTGACTAGGATTGTCAGTTTTCCTTTCGAAGGTCTGTGGTTTTCTCCGTGGTCCATGAATGAAGCATGCTTTTTTGAAAAAAAATAAATTTAACCTTTAATTTGACAAAACAGATTTGTCTATTATTCACTGGCATCATTCCTGACAACAACAGGTTTATAAATTGATTGATTGTTCATACCTGAAAACTTGTTCAGCATTAACATGATCGTGCTTTATTGATGTTATGAGGGTGTGTGGTACCATTGACTGCATTATTCCATTGTTTATTAAGACGTACATTGTACGTCTCTGCAAGCAGGGTTTTACCAAGATTAGACAAAAAGTAGCCGATTGAGGAATCAAAGTTGATACAAAAAAAATTATGGTAAGAAAACATACTTGTATGAGAATGTTATTGCATTTATAAAAATAAGAAATGGTTTGATTGTCAATGAGACAATGCTCCACAAAGACCATACGACATAGAAATTAACAACTATAGGTCACCGTACAACCTTCAACAATGAGCAAAACTCATACTGCATAGTCAGCTATAAAAGGCCCAGAAATGAAAAATGTAAAACTATTCAAATGAGAAAAAAAACGGCCTGATTTTTTTTACAAAACAATGTCTAACCTGGGACAGTAGTACACACAGTACAACATAAGAACAAACTATAAAAATCAGTTGAGGCTTAACAACAAAGGAGAAATACATCTAACAAAAACATAGATCGGACGTGCCAGAGTACTTATACATCCCCCAAAGTATATTTACAGGGGCAATTTAAAGGCATTTTGAAATTTTTAAACTGATAGTGAAATGTACAGAGATACATTTAGTGGGAAAGAGGGGCAGGGGAATCATGAGACGGCCAGTGGTAAAATTGTTTGCCATTACCGAAAAAAAGGGATAATAATGTCAAAAACAATACTTGGTATAGTTTTGTATTAGTTTTATCATGGGCTTGGATTCAAGGACCTCATTTAAGAATTCCTAATACACATTAATAGTTACGTCATTATGACCTACATTTTCCCTTAAGTGACACTAGATATAATCATAAAACATGTAGTATAGCAATGATATTTGACTAGTGCATAAGTTTTGGGTAGTGCAATAGGGTTCATGATAAAAATTAAGTCACCTTGACCTACATTTTCCACATGAGTGACATGGTTAAGTTTTTGCATTTAACATGTTTAGGTCAATTTGAATTCAATTCAAAATATTTTATTGTTCAAATATCAAACATACATTCAAACAATTGATTGGACAAAAGGCAACGCCTATATATACAAATCCTTTCTCATACAAGATTGATTGAATAATCAGATAGTATGATATATTTTTGACAATTCATAGATCATTCATTATTGCAGTGAGTCAGGGGAGGCAATATCCCCACTTCTTGAAGTATTTAATTAAGGTCAATATTTCAGGTACTAGACATGGTCTAGCACTGATACTTAACCAGTGGATAGATTGTGGGTAGTCCAACATGATTCACTATTATAAAGTTCATGTTGATTTTCCACTTGAGCAACTTGTTTCATTTTGTGTGTTTAGGTCTTTCTGTCAGATAATAGAAATGGTATTGCATTAATACTTGACCAGTAGATAGATACCTTGGGTAATACAACATGGTTATTAGGTCTTTCCACTTTTCTGTCGAAAGACTTATTGTACTTGTTCTGATTATTATTTTTTTCTTCCGCCAAATTTTGTTAACGCGTAAAAAGATATTTCTTATATAGTATCATACAGTTTATGCGCTTTTTATTTTCACCCATTCTAAGCCGAGCAATTTTCCTTTTAAGAGTAATTTCCCTATTCACTGTTTATCAAGTGTGTGCATCTCCTTCGTAACAAAAAAAGATATCGACAAATTTCTTTTTCTAAATTGTTCGTTACATCCTCACGAATTTTTGGCTTATTTGGATCGAAGCGATTCGATGAAATTTTAAAGGAGTTATCTACCTTTACCAAATAAATTTGTCGGTATGTTTTTTTAACTCAAAAACCATTAACCGTATAACCCGGGAATCTTTTTATTTGAGGTCCCTAGGTCCTAACTTAGAAAATGAGGTCAAGGTCAAAGGTCAAGGTCAAGTTCTCAATTTTGACTTTTCCTTGTTTTTGCATTTTCTCAAATACATTTAAGATATATATGAAACAACAAGTGCAAAATGTTTGCTTTATTGTAATGAAAATATGTTACATTTAGTCTGAAACAATCTAATGGCATCTTATAGGAGTAAGTGCCCCTGAAATGTCCAATTATAAAGTTAATTGATTATTACTTCAACTTGGTTCATTATAAAGCCATATGACCTTTTACAAAAGGTTGGATGACATATGACCTTGAAAAATGACAACCAGAAGTGACCTTGAGAAAACCGGAAGTAGCCATTTTTTCACTTTCTTTATGGAAAAGTTCTCGGAATCCATATATTTTGTAATTTTAATACATTAACTCATCACTGAAGACTAGAAATGACCTTCGATAAACCGGAAGTGGTCAATTATATCCTGGTTTGCAAGCAAAAGTATATATAAACTATATATTTTTGGAATCAGTGTGAAAGAAACTATTATATGAGACCGGAAGTGACATTTACTTCACCGGAAGTAGCTAATTATCTCCATTATTTCACTCAGAGGTATATAGAATCCATTTATTTATCGCATCAGTACGAAGGCAATGCATAGTTTTCCCATATATCATGGACATTGTATATTTGAGAATTCATTTAACTTTAATTTAGATTTAGTAAGGGATATATAATTTTTTTAAAGTACATTTGTAGATTTACTTCTTATCTTTTTAGATGGAGATGAAACCCACATTGTAGATTCTCAGAAGAGTATATTCACAGCATCAACTAATTTTTCATAATATTTAGCATCAAATTTGGGATGCAGATAACATTTTTGACAGGGAGAAACTCAACAGAGCCTTGCATATCCTTAGTAATGGAAAGTATCCACCATTTAGGAACGAATTGAAACTGGAAAGGAATGATGTATCAAAAAGTACAAAGGCTTTTTATCGAAAATTATCATCAGAATTTATTGATTTGGTTTTGAATTATAATGTACTTGGACAGGATGATAAAGTGTTCTCATCTGTAGTATACAAGAGGAAAACAGACGAAACACAGTCAATGTTACAACCGGATGTTATGACTGAAGCTCTTATTAAAACATACTTATACCCGAATAGTCATCAGACTCGGCTTCAGATTTTATCATTGTTTGCCCACAAATTCACAAAGCCAAAACTCACGACTGTAATTCCTGGTTTAATGTTCAAAAATTGTTGCTGCCAGAAAGCATGAAAATTTGGAAAAACCAGGCCAAATGCTCAACACTCCAAGAATATATAGAATGCGCTTGAGTCAGTCACAACTTGTGCATTTTGCATGAATCTATATCAAGCCCTATGTACTACCAAGCTGTAGGCTATGGATCTAAAACACTACAGTTTTCGTCTGGCTTAGAGATGACAATTCCTAAAGTCATGAGAAACATCATAATATCTAATGTTATACTGTATGCTGCAATGATCAGGTTTTGAATCATTCAGTAGATGAATATTATTTAACATCCTGAATTGTTGTGCAGCCTCACTGAAAAAAATCTGCATGCCGGACTTGACAATATAATAGTTGATGGGATATAGCTTTATAGTGATAACTGTTAATGTGTAAGCACTTTTCAGATCTATCAACCTTTTACTTCATGTTTGCCAATACCTTCATTTCATTCATGACTAAAAACTTGTATTCAGACCGTTTTGCATGTTTCTCTTTATGGCAGACTTCGCTTATATTATATAACAGTAAATTTATAAGCAAACTGCCTGAATAATTATATAACTATTTTAATGACAATGTCTGCACCACAGTTTAACCATTTATCTGTGTATATTTGTTTTTGTTCATGTAATAAATTTTGTCGCAATTTGAAATATTTTTATTCGACTCTGGTAGTAATATGCCAACTGCATGTTACATGTCTTATTCACATGCCTCAAGTTGTTGGAAATTTTATTGATACATTTTAGGAAGAAACTTAACATTGTTGTTATGTCGACTATTCTCCCAGAAGCTACATAAGGATCACTATCTGTCGTTCATGTCAGTGTCACACAATTTCAGTCGAACTTTTCTCAGCAACTACTTGATATTTGACATAAAGCTTATCAAGACTGAACAAAAGTGTGGCCACATCCATTTTAAGTAGCTAAACGTTTATATATTAAACAAATTGTAAAAATGCTAAATTTTGGGGCCAACAAGGGGTCTTACAGGGCCTGCTCCTTTAGTATTTTTTTAATTAAAACTAAGTTAAACTGAGTTTATTCAAGCAAGATAAGTAATAAACATTAGTTCAGTCATTATGTTTCTAATATCTTGACTATTACATACATTTGTAAAGTTTCTCTTGTAACCAATAAGAAAATCATAAATACGGCAAAATTGCCATCATGTCTATCTTTATTTGTTATTTTATCGTAAGAAGGTATCATTTGCCGAGCACCGTTTTCTTGCATTTTGTAGATAAATATATAAGCTTCATGCTATATTACATTTTATTAAAAACAAAAACTGATCTTACAAGATTCAGACCTTCAAAAAAGACAAATTTTGTTGAATCGGCACTTTTTCAAAACCATGCAATATCAAACTGCATGGTTTTGCAGGTTTGGGGTATTGAGAAATGTATACACTTTTAAGACTATCCTAATTTTCTTTCCTTTTATGTTGTTTGTTAAGGTATGTGTTATTATTAAGCTGTAATTTTTCTATAACACTAAAACAAACAGGTCAAAATACACTAAAATATGCTTAAAATGGCCTTTTGTCAGTACAGAAATTGACAATTATCGAATGTTCTGCATACACAAATAATGACTGAATATTTTTTCAAATATATTTTGCCCAAATAGTTATTACATATAAGGTATCTAAAATACAAAATATCAGTCTGATTGGAATAACTTGGATTCGGACCAATTTGCATGGTTTTACCACAGACTGGCTCTGAAGACTGTCAGGTTCCGACACCAAAACAGATGATGGTCTAGGGGTTTATAGTTTTAATATATAGCAAGCAAAAAATTGTTGTTTACTTACCACAAATATAGACACTGGAAAATAATGAGAAACAACCTCCTCAATAAGGAACTAATAACTTTTTGACAGGTTAATATGTTGCATTTAGTAATGAGAAACTGTCTGCCTCTTTCCATTATAATACCTTTGTTGGATGTTGTTCAAATGCTCGCCCTTTATCAATATCAGCACTCTTTGCAAAACCTATAAATGAGATGCACTATTTATTTGTTTTTCGCTCATCAAACAATTATCAATTGAAAATTTAACTCCACATAGTTAGAGAAGTATCTAAATTAGACTACATGCTGTGATATTTCAAAGGTATACAAAAACAACAATTCACCTCATTTTCAAATCTAAACAATCTAACATTATTTTGAAACGAAAAGCAAGCCGGAGCAATACGCCTTCGTTTTATAACAGTTCCGTTAATGAAAACCAAAAACCTTTGTAACTTATGAATGATTATAAAACAAAACAAAATTATAAAAACCAAAAATGTTAAGATATCAAGATATTCAATGGACTCTCCTTATTTTTAATTGTATAAAACAAGATAGAGTACCTGATAACTTGAAAGATTTCACTGAAACGCAATCTTGTGACAATATGTTTGTTTTACTTGCTAATTAAAATTTAAAACTTCTCTTGTTTATAACCCAAGAGAAAATGTTTTCTGTGACCGTAAATGGATGATAAGCCTTACCAACCCTTAACAACAATTAGGCACATAAGATGTAATACCACCATTGCTTTTCCCCTTTTAGTCTTTTTTAAATTTGCACTTTTTCAAAAAATTGTGCAGAATTTATCTTTGTTTCAAATAAAGAAATACTTGGCATGAGTAAAGTTTTATAACCAACAGTGAAAGTTAACCAATCGAATTTGTTTCACCTTTCGTTTTCTTTGTGCAAGCTTTAGTAACCATGCAACCTCAGGTTTCCAAAATATTCTATAGAAACACAAAATGAAAAAATAATGGTGCTATGAAACACCAAATATATATGTTGATAACTCAGAATTTTTTTTCTGCAATGAAATGTAGGATTTATTTCCTACAACTGTCAAATTCAAGGGAATATCTTTTTCGACCCTTTTTCGTATACAACCGGATGTGACGTACTATGATTTGGTGGTATTACACCACAACAAAAAAATAAAAATTGAATTGACTAACAATGAACCTGTTCAGCCTCTTACTTGAAACAGTAAATGTGACAAATAAAAAAGAAATATTTGTTGATAATAAACTATCGAAAAATCTCCTCTTATAGTGAGTTAAACGGTAGGGTCCATTAAACTGAATTGTCGTTAAAATCACATTTTTGTTACTGCATATACATATATGTTTATTGGATAACGATGGTGCGGAAGCAGTTTCTGTCAGTTACAACATGAATAAGCCCAGAACCACAATTACACTAACTGCATGCAAACTAAATACTATTATTAAAACAATTTGACTTGACAAATGAATAAACCACCTGTTCAGAGTGTTAAATTACAATGTAATAGTCGAGCCTTTTAAATCCGATTATTAAACACAATACATATGAAGCATGCTAAGTATCAACATATGATTATTAGTTATGTTTGATCGTTATTTCTGTCGATCATTGACCCATTTTGAAATGTCTTTTTTGCAACCGTAAGTTACCTGGTAATTGAAAAAAAATTAAGGGAAATAATCATGCGAGTTGATTTAAGTAAGAATGACCTACTGAGGATGCTCTTCTGATAACGTTATTTAACTGTCGAGCCCTTTAAATTGAATTATAAGACTTTACACATGTTTTCTCACTACCTTTATTAATTACCTAGGTTAGGTTGCGGCTACTTTCGGGTAAAATCCAACGACCAAAGTTGGTTTGAGGTTAATGTTATTAACATTCAACTTAAAATATTATAAGATAAGATTTCAAGATGCGCATTTATTCGTAATTCGCATATTGAAAATTAGAGATTATGATAACGTGATTTGACGTCTGAGCCCTTTAGATAAAATTATTGAAATACATTCAATGTTTTTCTGGACTTGAAATCGGGGTGTATTCTAAAATACATGTCAAATTTTTAACAAAAGGCAATCTTATTCCACTGATAAGTATAATAGGATAATTTTGCCCTTCACAAACTATTCTAGAATGGATTGAAATAAATTTTGAGAAAGTGACATTTTGTTTTCTCAAAATGAGTTTCTCCAATTTTGAGGGAGATAGTCTATGCTTTAAATAACGAACACAGACAACTTATTGAATGCTGATCATTTTTCAACCGTCTGAATGATGATGAAGTTACGTTGGCCTAAATTTATTTTTCTCTTTCATTAGATAAACTGCGTTTTACTTTCTGTATAAAACAGCTAAATACGGTCTTCTAAGAATCAAGAATGGGAGTATATTTTTGCAGTATATAGAAGATATTGCTTTTTTCCCTGTTTTTTTTTTTCGTTTGTATTTTGCACATTGGTTGTACTGGAATTATAATTGTACATAACACTTGCGAACGTTCATTAAACATATACATTTCCTGAGGTTATGTTTACAAGTAGTGTTAGTAACAAGCACCTACCTCACCAGATACTGATTAAAATATAAAACATGTCTGAATGTTTTTTTCCCACTAACCAAATGAGTCTTACAAACTTCATGCATTCTTTATTCAGGATCACACATTTTTTTTTCTTTTGTGCGCAGCTTTTTGTTTTATTCCATGTCAACCTAACTGATACCTTTATTTTAATTTATTCGAACATGAAATATGATTGGTGTTATAAAACTTTGTCTAATTAGTCATAAATGAATTGCTTGTATAACTGTTGAAAATGGTGCCTTTGTGAAATGTTTTATCTTGAATAAGGTATTGTCATCGTTTGATTTTCTTATACCAATTCTTTTGTTAATTTTGTTTTTCTCATATACCATGTATACTTCGGGGTATCGCTCTCACAGACTGTGCAAAACTAAAAATGAAAAGAAAAACTTGCTTGCTTAAAGCTATGCATTATTTAAACAACTCGTAGAGTTTTGACCATTATTAACCACATTTACCACATGGTTAAGTATTACTAGTTATAGACAAATATTTGCTGTCATTTAGATACAATGTATGTACATTGTTTTTGTTATCCTCTATCGTGTGGTAAATCAATAAAAGCGAAGGCTCGGAGTCCCTTGGTCAGGTTTTATCTTTAGATAGATTCGGTTTTGATTTTGTGTCGCTTGTGGGCAAATAACTCTTTACGTCATTCTGTGCATATAAAACCTTGGCTTTAAAAACTATGAATTGAGCGATCCTAACAAGACAAACTAACAAAATATATCATGATATTTTTGTTCTTCCCAAAACAGCCTTTCAAACGCTTCAAATTACAAGAGTGTTATTTCATTTTGTTTTACGATTTTGATAAAAAAAAAATCACCATTTGAAATAACGAATAATTCAAATTTGTTATCAACTGTATTTTAAATATTGAATAATAAGAAAATTGGGTATTCTGATTTTCACTGATAAATGTCTGTTTTTATACATGAAAACTACGTTCATTTTGTTATATATTTTATACAGGTAAATGTACATGAATTAAATTAACAATTACAACAATATATAGAAATAGGAAGACGTAGTATGAATGCCAATGAGACAACCCTCCAACAAAGTCACAATGTGTAAAAGGTAAACTATTATAGGGCAAAGTACGGCCTTTAACACGGAGCCTTGTCTCCCATTGTACAGCAAGTTATAAAGGGCCCAAATATGACCAGTGTAAAATCATTCAAACAGGAACACTTACGTTCTAATTTATATAAAAAAAACTGGACACAAGAATGAACCACATCAACAAACAATAACCACTGAACAACAGGTTCCTATTCCAGGTAAATATGTTCATATTTCTTTTGTTATAAAACAAATTCTAAGAAAAAGAAGCCGTTGCTATATATTTTTTACAAATTTATTCATGTGCATTTTAGCGATTTTACACGATGTGGCAGTATGTTTTGTTATTTAAATCAAGCCCTATTGATTTCCAAATTTGTTGAGGGATTGGGTGATTTATAGTTTGGCATTCGGCTTAGATGTTAGTTCTGTTTTTTTTAACGTCGTTTACTGACGAAATAGCTTTGTATATGTGTGTGTCGTAGGATCGGTATGCATACCGATGCATATATCCCGTTCATTGTTAATCCCCATTTATATTCAATCTTTAGAGATTTACCTATGACGTCACTCTTTGTGGCGTTGATACATTCGAGTGACGCACAGTTCGTATTTATATTATGTATTTCTCAGTCCTGAGTGTTTTTCATTTATTGTTGATGTATACCTGTCATGTAATGTTGTCATTTTAGCAGTATTTTTAACATTGCCATTAAGCGCGGTGTTTGCCTAGCCATAAAACCAGGTTGAACCAACATTTTTTTTTCTAAGTCAGGAATATGGCGTTTGTTTTATGTTTCACTTCAGTGTTTCTGTTGTTTCGTTGTTTTCTTTTTATAGTTGATAGGTTTCCCTCGGTTTTAGTTTGTAACCCTGATTTCTTTTCTCTCGATCGATTTATGACTTTTGAACAGCGGTATACTACTGTTGCCTTTACTTATTGCCTTACCTGTCTAGAAAATAAATTCCGCTCTTGGGTTTATATCAAATTATATGGAATGCACAGACACAAATTTGTTTAATGGTAACATCCTTTTTACAAAAAACATTATAGAGTGCCAAAGTACCGCATTTCGAAACACTCGCGGTAACACTTCTGTAAGTAGTATGAATAAGACGATGTAGTATTAGTGCCAATGAGACAAGTCTCCATCCAAGTCAGAATGTATAGAAAAGTGATTGTTTGCCTTACCCATGAAGTCGTTGTCGTTTTGAAAGCAGCCACACGCTGCTGTTTCTTTTCATCGTCTACTCACATTTCATATCATACTCATTTTGTTTTAGTTTTTTTTAATGTGCATGTGATAATTGTCACTTGATAAGAACTAACCAACAATTTATAACTTTTTGTGTATATTCTACAGTGCCCTGTTTGAGCAGGATGTCTTGCAAGTATGTCGTAGAAGGCTTAAAGCCCAAAACTGAGTATGAATTCAAAATTCAAACAGTCAGGAACGGGCAAAATAAAGGACCTATCAGTAAATCCTTTGCATTATCAACATTGGAAATGTCCTGTGATAGAATGGCCGAGTTATTATATGTTTTGTTTTATATTGTAGTGTTAATATGGTTCACATACTTATTCTGTTATAATTGTGTTAAAACCATCAGATATTGTATTGATTAAAAAGATCGAATGCATGAATGTTGATTCCAAGTTGTCAGCTCAAAAAACAAATTTAAATTTATCTATTTGTTTTCATCATTTGGTTGACGACAACCTTTAACATAGTTAAACCTATAGATCAGACCATTTATCTAGTACGTTCAGGTGTAAGACGTTGAAACTTTCCTCTCCTAAGATGAGACACATTGACACATTAAACCAATTCCTTCAGATAGCAGTAACACTTACAAAATATCCCGTCGAGATATAATATATGAAAGAATCATTTTGATACCTTTTGAAAGTTTTAACATTCGCAGTATCATTTTTTTGAAAAGTAAATTATCAAATAAAGTACTGAATCGGAAACTACTTTATTATAATCCATATTTAAATAAACTACTAGTAATTCCAGATAAATTCAAAAAAGTTTCTTTCTTTTTCTTTTTAAAAATTTTCTGGGAATACACATTAGCTAGCTAAAAATATCGAGAGTTGTATAATCAAAGATTTGATAATAAAAATGTTGCCTAACATAGTTAGATTTCGATTTTTTCAAAGAAATAACAATTTGTGCATTGTTTTTCTATTTTATTTTTAATGCTATCTTGTCTTTCCTGGTTTTGAGTTTTCCTCTCAATATCCTTCTGTTTTATTTTTATTCAGTTGTTCCTTGGCGTCCTTTAATAAATCTTTAATTTATACTCGGATATAGAAAATGAAGAAATACATCATTTAGGTACATGTATTTGTAAACACGATGAATACGATTTAAATCCCCCAAGTGGAGCTGCAGAACAGCAATCCACTTCCTAACATAAGTAAATTAGGTTATTATATTAATCACTATCAATTGATCATTCGAAAAAAACACTTTTATGTATTTGTAGGATTAATGTTAATTTACGTTCCTTCCAGCGTTTTGCGGATGCATAATTAAAATATTATATTGTAGATTCCGGTGAGAACCTAACATGTAAGTTATGAACATATAAAATGGTTCTACGAATTGTCTAATTCTGCGTAACACTTATATGAATTTGAAGAAAGGACAATCTTTAATGCGTATGTATTCTATAAATGAGCACGAACTTTAACACTGCAATCTATGCGTTCCTTAAATAGAGTGAAATTTAAAACTTCGATGTCCCTGCTATAGACTTCTGTCATTTAAGGGGGAACTAGCTACGAGATATAAAAAAAAAATAAAGTAGGATTTTTTGTTGTTCAATCACTAATGAAAGTAAAATTGTGAAATAATTATTCGATTTTAGAAGCCAGTTTGATTCAAATTTGGCAAAATAGGAAACATCGCTGATGAATTATTCACTTGCAAGTGAATAATACGACATTATTGAGTCCGTATTCATGTGAACTTCAATTTAACCCCTTAGCTAGAAATGGGTTACGCATTAATTAGGCGTGTTCCGTTATCAAATGGAAAAGAATGTCAACATTGAAAGTGAAAGAAGGGTAAACCATTTGATTGACTATTTCGATCCACGAAAACTAATTCTTCTACAAGTAAAAACGACGATAAATATAAATGTTTAACCTATAACATGAAATCAAACAGACCTAGAAAAATCTAATTGCACGAGATCGCTATATAGTTATAGCTATGTGCATGTTATCGGGTTATATGATTGTCGGCAGTCTTTGAAGGTCAACACGATGGTTAATTAGATGGCGTCTAGACTCAAATACACACGAAATGTTAGTACATATTATCGAGCCTTTGCATTGTAAATTGTTTATTGTAGACTTTCTATACATTGAATTAATGTTTTAGTATGTTAAAATTCAAGTAAGAGAAGTTAAAAGGGTGAACATGAATTTGACAGCTAGTACCCCTTTAACCGTCTAGATGTGAGACATGGTTATTGTATTGAAAATAACTCATACTTTAAAGCAATACTTTTGTATACGATTTTGGAATATTTGGTAAATAAAAATCAAATTTATTATAATCTATATTCATATAAACTATTAGGAATTCCATATAAATTCAAAACAGTTTCTTTCCATTTCTTTTTGTTTTATAGTTTGAATGCATATATAATAAATTGCTTTATTATTTTCCCATTGTTTTTCCAAAGAACTTATTAAAACAAGTATATAACATTACTTATTGGCAAAATTTGAACATCAAAAGAGATGTATTTGTTTTTACATTTAAAGGGGCAATAGCTGTCACATTCATATTCACCGATTTGACTCAAATTCACATATTTGATTTATAACATACTAAAACGAATGTCCAAATTACAATAAGTCTGAAATAAACAGTTAACAATGCATGTACACCAAAATATATATCAGAATTGCGAGTGTATTTTAGTCTAGACGACATCTAATTAACTATCGAGATGACTTCCGAATACTACCGACGATCACATAACCCGATAAAAACATAAACATAAATATGATTAGCCTAGTGAACTCGTGCAATTGGAATTATATAGGTCTGTTTGATTCCATGTTATAGGTTAAAGAAATAAATTAATTAACGTTTGTACCTGTATAAGAATGATTTTTTGCAAATCGAATCAGTCAACGAATTAAATGGTTCACCTTTGTTTCACTTTCAATGTTGACATTCTTTTCCTTTTAATGGCTGAACACGATTTATGCATGCGTAACCGATCTCTAGCTAAGGGGTTAAATTGAAGGTCATATGAATACGGATTTAATGAGGTCACTTGCAAGTGAATGATTCATCAGCGATATTTCTTTGCTTATTTCGACAAAATTGAACCAAATTGGATGCTAAAAACGAATTATTATTTCACTATTTCACTTTTATTAATGATTGAACCGAAGGATATCATATTCTAATTTTTTCTTATCTCGTAGCTAGTGCCCTTTAACATCTCAAGTGTCAAAACAAAATCAGGTACATGCATACATACGTGCATTTGATTGAATATATTTAGTTTGATTTATAATGTTGTAATGTATGTCAATTTATATACATGTACAACTTTTCTCTTACATAAAATTGAGAATAGAAATGGGGAATATGTCAAAAAGACAACATGTATTGTTATAGCCTGTTCTCTATTTCTTGCATGATAGATATTTCTCGTATCACACTGTACAAAGTGTGATAAGAAAAAGTGACACTTCTCATTCGTTATAACCTATAAGTATATGGTTTCCTTCCAATTTTAAAATGTTTGCGTTTTGCTCCCTTTTTAAAGGTAAAACAACACATAGTTAGATTGTTTTGATTAATGTAAATGGTTAACTATTACAGCATGTACATGGTAGTAGGTGGAAAGGGTAATGCAATCAATCACATACACTGTCCTCTGTTGTTTGATGCTGATCACACTGTGAACTGGTATTCTACATGTGTTTATTGTCATCGTCACTTCTTTAAAGTGGCATAAGCTATAAATTGCACAGTATGTATTAAAAAAAAACAACATTAAATACATTATTTACACGAACGGTAAAATGAATGGTAAATTGACATTGTGAAGTGACCTCAGTTGGAAATCAACTTCCCATGTGCCCAGTAGACTTATTTATTTTAAAACCAATTAGGTCACAGCTAGGTAAAAATTAATACAGGAAAACACAGGAAGATAGTAAAAGGTACATTTAACCAAGTTGAACAATAAAGTATATTTTTGCTTTTTTTTTCTTAGGCAACTTCTTCTTATTCTTTCTTAGTTCCCTCCTGATTAAGAGCACTCGGATGAGACCGATAAATTATATTAAAAAGTATCTGTACATATCAAAACACATGAAATCCATGGTAAAATATGAATGAACAGTATCCTCTACCATAATATCCAGTGTATATACAACAAGTCGTGAGTTTACATTTTAGCATCAATATAGGGACTTCAAAAGTAATGTATAATAATTCAAAATGTTACTATTGTAAAATCTAAAAATATGTATTTGATTATTTTGACTAGCATTGTTTTTAAAATAGCTTAGTGTTAGTTTTAAAATGCCAAAAGATAGAAATAAATTACATGTTCGCTTGACTTGGGAATCATAATTATAAAAAAAAGTAAATGTTCTTATTAAATGCAATTTTAAAATCTAAAAGCATGACTACGATGTTTGAGTAGTATTATTTTAATTGGCTTAGCGTTAGTTTAAAATGCCAAGAGATAGAAATAAATTACATGTTCGTTTGGCTTGTGAATCATAATCATGAAAGTTAGTGTTCATATTAATTAAATTTTAAAATCTAAAATCATGACTATGATGTTTGAGTAATATTATTGAAATTGGTTTAATAATGTTCATATACTACTTTTAAGATTTAAGATATAAGACTGACTTGACCATACACAGAGATTTACCCTATCATTCCACACACTAGCTACACATTAGTTATGTTCATTCTTTTCATGTGGATTAGTTGGCAGTAGTCACTTGAGTTCATTTTAATTGTTCTTAGAAACACTTTGTCATTTGGGAGAATTTTCCTTTCAACAAAACTTTGACAGTCTATCAATAGTTCTGTGATAGTCACTTTTTTATAGAAACTGTTTGTCCATACTCTTATTCCAATTTTACTAACAACATATTCTTTTATCTGTCGAAAATGAGATCTAAATATGCGGCAAGTAGGGTCTACCTCAGCTTGGTTGAATTTGAATTTTATGGTTTGAAGCATATATGTTCCAGTTAGCATGCTTACGTTTGTTGTTGCTTTTCTTAAATCTTTAACGGAGTTTGATTTTGTATCCCATACGTTGTGAGTTTGCCCAATATTTAGGTTTCTTTTTTATAGCAATTTGAGTGTTGAGTTTTCTTCTCAACCCTTCTTTTTTTTTATTTGTCCAGTGAGATTAAATAGCTGTTCGTACGATGTTTTTCCATTCTATTTTGTTGTAATATTGATTCATTATTTCGTTGAATGATGGGAGTTGATACATGTCCAGTATGTCATTTATTCTCTTGAAGAAGCTATTTGGTCGACCTGCTGTATGTTGCGTCGATGCAATCTCTCGTATTAAGTTATCGTGACTCATTGCTATTGAGTGTAAAAGACTCAGCTGTCTTTTGTAGAGCTCAGCAGTAAAATATTACGTGTTTCCCCTCACTTAAACGACCCACTGAAAAATCTGCCAACTCAAATGTTTGTATGCCGTTTTTGTTTTCTGTTACGTTTATTTTTATTTCGATTTTACTTTCTGAAACGAAATTTACGGATCAGATTTGTTTTTAAGTTGACCGGAAATTGAGAAAAGTTTTTTTTTGCTGTATTTGCCTTTACATTCGAGGTAAAATGCTGAATGAAAACGTGAAAAGTGTCTGCTAAAATTTTCGTCCATATCAGGCAAAAAACGACGAAATAAGTTTACTTTATTTTCATCTGTGGTTGTTTAATGTGGAGACGAAAGTCAAAACATTTGCAAAATCCGTCTTTTTTTCAATATGACAAGGACGAAACATTGAACGATCTCCGAGATTGCTCTAAAGTCCAACAGTTGTTATGCCAGACAAGCTGGGGCCGTGGGACGTCAGAGCTCGTCTCATATCAAAGATTACCACTAAAATGTATATTGTTTATGATTTTGAATAGAGAAAAAGAAATCTCAACAACCTTCTTGGTTTTACTAATCTGATGATCAAAGACTTCTAATGAATTAGACACCGACTTTGTTTTGATTTCAATTATGCTTAATTAAGTGACAGATTTTATACATTGTATTGCCCTAGGTTATGAACTGTTCTCAATTGGCAGTTTTATAACCTGTAATTAAGGTTTATCCTAACAAAAGGATAAATTCATTCATGTAATTACAAATTATAGATTTACAACTTTTAAAATCAGCTGAACTAATTCTTCTTATTTATACATTTTTTTCAGGGGAAAACTCTCGCATTGTAATGAATTATATTCAAATATACCTGTAAATATAGGGAAAATATCAAACTTGAGTCAGTATGTCAGCCAATATTTGCAAACTATGGAGAAAATTACCTACAACAGAAAAAGGCGATTGATGCAATGGTCGATGTCATTTCAAGAATGTTCTCATGTTTATCATCACTCACTCAAGAATTTTCAAATAGTTTGGATCCTCTGTAAGAGCTTCCATCTAGAAAACAACTGTCCACATAACATTTGGAAACAATGCTTTAAAAACAATTTTTGCAAAGTTCTAAATTTCCAATCTAGATAAGTTCAGCAACATAACTGTGTTTAAACTTTCTTCATTATTTTATAGCATTTAATCGATAGTAATCGAAAAGTAATGTAATTACTTTTGATAAAGTGGTCGATTGCAATCGATGACATATACGATTATTAATCGATTGCAAAAAAACCTTCATGTAATCAATTAATAATCGATTACATTTGTCAGTAATCGTGCCCATCACTGTTACCTACCCACTTTTGGAAAGTACGGTGAGGAGAGGGGAAACAAACATATTCTTAAATTTGGACTAACGTTTAATCAATATAGTTTGATTTTTGTAGAAACACTAAGGATTTCCGTTGTTGAAGGCTGTACGGTCTCATTTTTAGACTTATACCTCGGGTTTGACACAACCAGAATCTATGACCAACGAGACGATTGAAGCTTTTCAGAGTTCCTATCACAGGTATCAGTAAATGATGCCTTTAACCACCGTTTTTCAATTAAACTTTATAATATCTTACGTCTATGATGCTTTTTTGGCTTGTATAGACTAGTAGAATATTCAATTTAGATTAACAGTTGTGTCGACGTTGTACAACTTGTACGAAGTTTCATTTAAAGAGAGTTGCATAATAAAAAAGATTAAAACAAAAACTATCCATATCTGTTATTTACTACGATGTTTGGGAATATTTCTTTTTGGGAGGATTTCGTGTTAATAGATAAAGGCGACAGTAGTATACCGCTGTTCAATAGTCATCAATGATTTAGGCGAGAAAAAATCCGGGGTTACAAATTTAAAACTGATGGAAACACATCAACTATAAGTGAAAAGCAACGGAAAGGCAGAAACACTGAACTGTAACAAAAAAAAAGCTAAAATACATGTTCCTTACTTGGTACAGAACCTTTGAGAAACAAATGTTGATTGAACCCGGTTTTGTATCTGGGCAAACATCCTACTGATATGGCAAAGTTAAAAATACAACTACAATGACATCATTACGTAAAAAGAATACAGTGTGAATAATAGCGATTCTCAATTGTTAAAAATTAAAATCATTGGTGATGTCTTTGTTACATATCAGTGTAACTTAGGGTATATTGAAAGGGTTGGGGAACAAACCTTTAAATATCACCCCTTGTTTTTGATTCGCGTTGCTCAGTCTTCACTTGTTTTTGTTTTATTTTTAACTGATGAGCTTAAATGTCACATAGGTAGCTTTCCTTTTTTAAAATGACAACAACAACACAATCTTTTTTTTCTATTTTACTTTTGTGTAATAGTCTAGAAGTTAGTTTATATTCTGTTTCATAAACATAACAAAAATCCCCAAAAATGAGGGGGTAGGGGCGAGATCAAAATTAACTGTTGGTTTGCCCTGACCACACTGTTGAAATTTGAGGAGATTTCCTCTCTTTTCAGACTCTTAGGCCTTTACATACATATATACCTCTCCACTCAAAGAAAAAAAACAACATATGTACAAACAAACAAAATCAAACAAAGAAGACAAATAACAGCGAAAATATAAATAACACATTAACGATTTTAAACAATTCTACGACGTATAAAAATAAAACAAGAAAAAGAAATAAGACAATCGTAAATATAAGGTGTGAAAATGAAAACAAAAGGGAAAATATATGAATAAAAATTGAAACCATTTTCAATTGTTACGGGGAATGAAATAAAATGAAAAATAAAAGATTCTCTATTGTTTTGATTTTTTAAGCCAACTGATTACACGCGTGACATCATGCAAATAAAATGCCCGTGTAACCCGATAATATACTGTTATACTGTTATACATGATTTGCTGGGAGGAAAGTCATAAAAAATTGTTTTATTTGAGTTTTAAGTGTACATTTTACATAAAAAGATGTATTGTTGGGGTCAACATCCTTTGTCAATTTGGGATAACAGGCTATCTTGAAAAACTATCGCGTGTTACAGTTATAATAAAGGGCAAGATTTTTTTTCTTCACAAAATAACTAAGAGATCGTAATCCAAATTCGAATTCCTGACTCTGTTTTAAACTGCTTCTTTTTATAAGCTTTATGATTATTGTTCTTACATAAATTTACCAGGCACAGGAAATCAGTTCTACATGCTGCATGAGGTACGCTTTTCTAGGGTTATGAATTATTTAACTTAATGAAGATATCAAACGTTCAATGTTCATATATCCTTTTTTCATCATCTTGATGTTTTAAGTCAGAAATCAAAATTTAGTATTGCAGATCGTGAAATTCATTCACATAAATAAACCTCGAGGGATTAACACAGCACGTCAACGCAATATTACCTGAACATTTATCAAAAAGAGGTTGTATATTTTCAAAAACAAGAGTAAAAATGATACAGTTTTAATAAAGTAAAAATTGGTTCACTCTCTGACAAAGTAGTGTTCTTGCCATCTTTACTATATTATTAAAATAACGAGGTCCAATTTGTAAGCCTGCATGATGTAACAATGACGAATAAAAGAATTCAACTATATATATATTATATAGGACAATGGTGTTGATAAAGAGTTGTACATTCCAAACATTTTCGTTTTCCACATAATTAATATTACCAAGTATTAACAAGTTCCGGATGGAATCCGATATCGTTACCAAAAATATATATAACATGTAGTTTCTGGTTGTAGTAAGAAATCCAGGATGTGTTCACACTGGAAGATAATAAATATAGAACACTGTGCACCCTATAATCAGCATGGCTTTATCAGATGAAAATACCAATACCAAATACCAAGGCTAAAAACAGGGTGTAATTACTTTAATTCAGTCACGAACCCACAGAGTCGCGTATGTGTTTAAGTATTAGCTTATTGTTATCATTCTGAATATACATATAATTTTCGGGATTGTTTAGTGATCATTTCTTTGAAGCATACGTTCGACCGTCTTAGATAGAATAGTTTTTGATTAGGTTTTTTATTTTGTTAAAACCGGTTGGGGTGTATTTTGAATTTTTGCAATTACATCATATCTAACCTGAGTTTTACATATCACTTATTGATAGTGATACGCATGTATATTGGTGAAGACTTTAGTTTTACATGTGCTTGTCTTGTGTTGTTTGTCTGGGTTTTAAGTTTCTGTGCCATTGATATGTACATATACTCTATATTTACTATTTAAGTATACTGCTAGTAGTCCTTTATTAATATATGTATCATCGTCATTTTGCTTCTTTTTTTTTACCCTTTCTGACATCGGACTAGGACTTCTTTTAAGCTTAGTTTTACTGTGCGTATTGCTGTGTGTTTGTTAATCTACATTGGTTAGAGGTATAGGGGAAGGGTGGAGATCTCATTATTTTTTTTTTTTTTGCGCCTGTCCCAATTCAGGAGCCTCTGGCCTTTGTAAGTCTTATATGTTTTTTTATAGATATATTAGTTCATTTATATATTTAGTAGTTAAGTATGTAGTTCATTTTCACTGAAATAGTACACATTTTTGTTTAGGATCTAGCTGAAGTCCGCTTCCGGGTGCGGGATTTTCTCGCTGTATTGAAGACCCATTAGTTGCCTTCGGCTGTTTTTTTACTCTTTGGTCGAGTTGTTGTCTCCTTGACACATTCCCCATTTCAATTCTCTATTTTAAGCATTGTAATCTTCTCCTTGATCAATGTTTATATGCATTAAATAATTTCCATAATATTTTTCAAATTCTAGATTGGACTTTTACAACAACATGTCATAAACACATATCGTGATCAATTGTTTTAAGTTAAGCAACAAAAACAATAATTGTTTGAATGAATAAAATTGTGTGTCCCTTCCTTCACCAACAAATACCCCTCTACATGAATACGTGTATAATATATTAAAGGCAATTCTAACAAGATGCAAAAAAAAAAATCATGAAATTAACATGTTATTTCGTCAAAGACATAAGTATCCTCAAAGAAATAAGCATGCTGTAGAAATAAGTATACTAAATAAATACGTATACTAAAAAATACGTATACTGAAAACAAATAGGTATTCTAAAAGAAATAGGCGTACAAATTAAGACAAATTATTAAAACAAATATCTTTAAAATAAGTTTTTATATGACTAAAAGTACCTTGTTTAAAGTTGAGATGCATCAAACATTTTCTGCAACGTTTCCATGTTTTTTTATATATCCATTTAAATCTTTTCTGCTTTTTAATGAATTGAGTTTACTTATTTTTCACGTTTTCTGTCTATTCATTTGCATCCTCTCCTTCTTCTTTCGTTTTCAATTCTTCTAAGTGTTTTTTTCTCAAATCCGCCTCCGCTATCTCTTGTTTACTCTTTTTAGATTTATCAGCATAAAGTTTTTCTTGTTTTCTTTCTAATATAGCTAGCCTTTTCTCTTGTCCATCTTGTTTTGTTTCGATTTCAGCCAACGTATTCTCCTGACTTTTTTTAAATTCAGCTAAGTCTTGTGTTATTTTCGATTGTTCTTCTTGTTTTCTTTTCAAATCAATCAAATTTTCCTTTTCCTTTTGTAAATCTTTGTTTAAATTATGTTGCCCTTCCATTAATTGATCTAAATGTTGCTTATATGTTCTAACTAATTCATTTAACTCGTTCCCTTTCTTTGTAAAATCAGTCAAAGTTTCCTCTTGGTTTTTGATTACTGCATCGATTTGTTTTTTTATCGAAGCAGAAATCAAGTCCTCTTGTTTTCTTTTTAAATCAGCCATCGTTTCCTCATGTTTTCTTTTTATATCAGCTATCGTGTCCTCTTGTTTTCTTTTCAGTTGAGTCAGAGTTTCTTCTTGTTTTCTTTCAAATTCATCTACCAGTTTTCTTCTAAGTTCAGTACTTGTTTTCGTCTCTTTTTCTATCCATTTAGTTAACTTGTTTTTCTCTTTTTGCATCAATTCGGTTACGGTTTCCTCTTGTTTTCTGTTTGATTCAGCCAATGTTTCCTGTAGTTTTTTTTTGTAAGAATAATTTTGGTACGTTATCACAGACAATACCCCAATGCATGATAATACCTGCAATTGTTATAAACAGTGGAAAGATTAACACCTTCATAGCATAGAGTTATATAAACTAGAAGCTCCTATACGTAACATCATTTTAGTCAATCAACTATAAAGCTTTTATCTATGCATTACATTGCTTATTGTTCGCGGAAGATTTTAGAATTATGAAAGATTATTAAATCTGTGAGGCCTTTAATCTCAGATCGCTTTGTCTCAACCAATTATATGCAGTTTCAAAACATTCCTCCATGGGATAGCAGAAAATTTGTGTTTTCAATTAACCATCACGAATAAAATTCATCCCGATTGCTAAGTGTTTCATGCGATTAGATAAATCTTCTTATCAACAATGTTAAATCTAATATACACCATCATTGGTGTTTTAATGTTACAAGATCTCATCGTCATGAATGGTATTTCTTTTATACAAAAAAAAAAAATAATGCGGTCTTCATTAAGGTTTCATATAAAATAAAAGCTACACATGCCGTTATGTAATGGTAATTGTACAGGTTCTTGAATCATCATCAGTTTTACAACATGTCTCCTTGTATGAAAAGGGACTGAAGTACAAATTAACGAACGCATTTTGTAAAACCGAATCGACACATTTAGGAATAGACTAATACGTTTCTCAATTTAATCAAAATGTAAGTGTTCTTTCTTTTTGCATTTGGTAAAAGTAGTCTAATGAACAGAGTATCATTTTTGTGTAGAATAAAAAGGTGTATGTGTGTATTAATGACGCCTTATAACATGTCCTGTAAGATATAATATAAAAAAATGTTGCAACATGCATTTAAAATCCGTGATAATACCTGTTGCTGAGAAGAAGTATAACATGCCGGGTGTTTGCTTTGATACGGATAATTTTTAGATAAATGTCTGTTTTCGAATGAAGACATAAAGAATTACAAATATTGCAAGTAAGTAAACAAACGCAGTATTTTTTTGTAGCTGATCTTTAACGTTTGTTGGTAATACAAGCATAGACGATGCCCATCTAAAAACAAAGCTGTTTTAAATATTTGAACAACACATAAAGAAAGGGACTGCTTTAAAAGAATGCTTACGTCTTTTTCAAATTCAATTTTGATAAGAAACTGTAGATGAAAAACAACCAGTTTAATAAACATTTTTAGTGTCAGATGATTGCCTAACAGACACTGATTTCTTGATTAACTGTACTTTTTTTACGAAGTATTAAAACATAACGTGACTTCTGGTTTACTGTAAGTTTCTCCCCCGGTAATAAATAATAGCTTATCTAACATTGATTCCAAAAAAAGAATTGTTTTCATTGAAATAAGGGATATAATGTATTGCTGTCGATTACAAATTGGCACTTTCAGATTCATAAGATAGATTACATTAATCTCATTCCAAGTACTCTTGAATTAAACTATCAAACAAATGCCTAGTTCATTTCCTGTTGACCTTTTCAACGGTCAAATATCTTCCCACGCAAGACAAGACACAACATTAATGGACATTGTTCCAGTATGAAGTTTTATTATATTATTATATTCTTTTTGTTTTCTCATTGGCTGAAGATGGAGGGAATGGTCTTTGATCAAATGTACACCGCGGGAAAACTTTCGAAAGCTTAATATAAGATTTGGCATAGCTCACGTGTACCTATAAAAAAAAATTCAATGTCGTAAAGTAAGAGGTACAATCGAAAGACCCTAGTTATCTACTTTTTATTGATAATAATTTATATCAACTTAAAGCAAATTTCAATCATTCCGTTGTAGAAATATCATATGCCTATATTTAATACTTCCGTATTTTTTCGATCATTTTTTTCAGTTACGACATGACGCAATTTACAATTAAGAACACGCGTTTTTAAATATCATAAATAGTTTTTTGAAATTTAGCCATCATTTAACTTTTCTAGTTCTAAGACGTATGATATATCTTATATGTGGTGTTTGATCTACGTTCCTACTTCATACAAATTCGATAAATATGCCGGATTTCCTTACTGCATACAATTACACATAGCGTATTATATGAGAATTATGTATATAATTCAGGTTTATACAAAAGACAATTTGCCCCTTTCCGTTCCCCATTGCTTTATCTTCTTTCAATTATTTTTAGCACGTGAGAACTATTAATAAATTCACATTGTTTACGTTGAAGGCATCGCCATTCTTTGTTGTTAATATTATTAACACAATTAATCAACTAATTCGTCTATACCAAGTGGGTGCTGATATAGAATCCGATTCTAAAGTGACATACCTTATCAATAAGGATTTATCTTAACATTAATGTGTTGTTTTAGTTTCAAACAGTTTTACCCACACATTTCATGAACTATTGATGAACTTTCGAAACCTGAGATAGTTATCTATAACGTGATACAGAGGATAAATTTCTACACATATATTTCTATTATTCGTACGTAAGTACTTTAACTAAATCAATATGAGAGGTAGAAAGAGGCCACGTAGGCAAAACAGTGAAAACAATAGAAATTGGTCAAAAGAAACTTATCTGGAAAAACTAAAAGAGATGGGTATCGGGGTCAATGCAACGTGGAAGGTAGAAATGCTTCGTCAATTATATTTGGCTAATAAACCAAAAACTACGTCTATAACAATTCCTGAAACATCCAGTCAGCCTCCCGTTAATGAGTTGCAAAACTCTATAAATACGAATGATCTAGGATTATATCACCCGTCAACGTTTCCTATCGTAAATGATACGCGTATTCATACGCCAGATATCGCACTTAATCTAAACAGTGAGGTACTCTTTAGGGAATCTGCCGCAGCCTTTACCTCAGCAACAGAAACTCTATCAAATATCGCTAAACTGATGTTAAAACAATCAAATACAGAAAATGTTACTGAAAAAGAATCAACCACACCTACAATAGAATCTGCCATAAGATGTTCCAATAGCCGACTAACAGACTCCGCTACCGAGGCTACATCGACAGGAAAAGTATACTATGCTGAAGATCTACCAAAGATGGATTTTGTTGCACCCTCCATAAAAAAGCAGATAATAGAAGGTAGGGACATTAACCTGGCTACATTATTGGCACCAAAATATGATATACCTCAAAACCAAACTATGCAGTCAAGGGGGTTTACAGTTGAGCTTTCGAGTAAGAAAGATGTAAGATTGGACCACAATCTTTCAATAGAAGAATTTAATAGGGCTTTCCGGAAATACCGTAATATTATGGGGAAAGCTTACATTCAGAAAAAAGTTGAATTGGAACAATATGAAGCTGATATAAACGAAATGTCACAAAATTACGGCCCATGTTTCTATACATATCACAAGATGTTTTCTGCTAAAGCAGCTGCTGCCATAGTTGAACACAACATTGTTATCAACTGGTCAAAAGTTGATGACAAATTGTTGAACCTTGTTACCCATAATGTTCAAAGCAGAGCATGTGCTCACTGCGGGGAATTTGACCACACATCAAAATTCTGTGAAAAAGCAAAACACGGCATCCCAACTTTATCCCAAGGGGCTACCCATATTCGCAACACAGATAAGAGGGGCAGACCGGTTTCAAATATTGCAGGAGCAGAACTCTGCAATAACTACAATTACGGCACTTGCTATAGAAGAGAATGCAAATTCATGCACGCATGTAGTCAATGTGGGTCAGGCGTGCATGGCATGAAAACTTGTGGTTTAGCCAAACAACAGACAAAACAACCAAGGTCAAACAATGAAAATGCAAAATTAGATAAATTATCCAACTTATCTAAAGCTTCACAAAAAAAAAATGACAAAGGCAAACATCTGACTAGATGTGTCACCTATAAATGTAAATAGACTTGAATACGAACTTAAAGAACATCCAGATAAACATTTTTTTATGTATCTTCTGAATGGTATACGTTTCGGTTTTGAAACACTAGTATCTATGCTCGATTTACCTACGTTTGAATGTAGGAATATACTTTCTGCCATCAGAGACCCCGAAACTGTTGATATGCTTTTGAAACAAGAAATAGATAAAGGATATGTTAAAGGCCCGTTTAGTAGTCCACCTTTCGAAACTTACCGTGTTAGTCCCATTGGGATTGCAGAAGGCAAATATTCTGGCAAAAAATGTCTTATCCTTGATCTATCTTCTCCACACGAACATGAAACACATGAAAGCATCAATAGTCTTATAGATAAGGAGATCTATTCACTATCTTATGTAAAAATAGATGACGCAATAAGGGCCATCAAGCATTTCGGAAAGCAAACAATTCTAAACAAAACCGATATGACCGATGCATTCAAACAGCTAGGAATCCGTAAAGACCAGCATCACTTATATTGCATGAAATGGAAAAACAATTATTATCATTATGTAAGACTATGTTTTGGTTCTCGCAGCTCTCCTTGCATCTTTGACAATATATCACGGGCTATTTGTTGGATAGCAAAGGAAAATTACGGCATACCAGTTATACTTCATCTCCTAGATGATTTTCTCACTATTCAACCACCGGACTCTTGCGGATTTAGAACAATGGCGCTAATAACGCTTATATGCAATCGTCTAAATATTCCGATTTCTAAGAAAAAGACTGTAGGTCCCACTTGTACTATCGAGTATTTAGGAATCATACTAGACACTGAAAGTTTTGAAGCAAGATTACCGAATGAAAAGGTAGAAAGAATTTCAAATTTTATTGACAGTTTTCTTCATAAAAAATCTGTTACGAAAAGAGAATTATTACAACTGTTAGGACATTTTTAATTTTGCCGCCAGAATTATTCGTCCGGGTAGATTGTTTGTCAGTTATCTCATTAAGTTATCTACTAAAGTTAATAAACTACATCACTATATATCATTATCAAAAGACTGTAGAACTGACTTAATCATGTGGCGAGATTTCTTAAAAGGCTGGAATAGAGTTACTTTCGTTAACGACGAACATATAACTTTAGCTAGTGACATAGAATTGTACACAGATGCGGCTTCTAACTTTGGTTTCGGAGGGTTTTTCCAAGGTAAATGGTTTAGTAGTACTTGGCCTTCTGAACTATCAACTTCACTCAATTCAGACATGGCTTTTAGATACTGTACCCGATTGTTGTTGCATCTGTTTTATGGGGGCACTTATGGAATAAGAAACGTATCATGTTCCACTGTGACAACGAAGCCGTCGTTAATATAGTTAATAAAGGAAGATCTAAAGTGCTAGACATTATGAAATTAATGAGAACACTTACTTGGCTATCCGTTAAACAAAACTTTACTATTCAATGTCAACATATTCCCGGAGTTAAAAATGTGATAGCTGACTCTTTATCTCGCTTTGATTTTCAGACCTTCCAAAAAGCAGCACCAGCAGCAGAGAAAGAACCCACTCCGTGTCCGAAATCTTGGCAAGTAAAGTGGAATTAAATGCAAAAGTTAAACATTTAATTCACAACTCAATCGCAAGCAGTACGCGTTCGCAATACGAACATGGATTTAAATCATACAAAAACTTTTTGTGTCTATCCGGTTTTAAGTGGGATGATAAAACAGATTTGCCACCTCTAACGGAAGATATCTTAATGCATTACGCTACACATTGTCATGAAAATCTTAAAATAAAATGTTCTACAATAAAAATGTACATTTGTGGTTTAAGATACATATATCTTCAATCCGGAGTACAGTGTTTATTCAGTAGCTGTTGTTCTTCAAAACTGCTTAGGTTAGAAACAATTTACAGGGGTATTAAGAAACAAGAAGTAAAGAGTTCCCGAAAAAGATTACCGCTAACTTATGATATAATTAAAAATATGATAACAGTGCTTCAAAAGGGAATAGTTTCGCCATTTGTTACTGCACTTATTGAGGCAGCTTGTATCGTCGCTTACTTCGGATTTCTCCGCTGCGGTGAATTAACCGTCAACACGGACTTCGATGCTTCTTGCAATCTATGTATAGAAGACATCACTTTCGAGGAGGATTACGCAATATTACATTTAAAGTCGTCTAAAACAGACCCTTTCAGAAGTGGAGTAAATATTTATCTTTTCAAAAACAACACCTCTTTGTGCCCGGTCAAATCTTTAATTAGATACCTCGCTGTTAGAAGATCTAGATTCAGCATAGCCTGCAACTCAAGTCCGCTCTTTGTTATGGAAAATGGAGAGGCTCTAACACGTACGTTTTTCATCAATCATGTTCGATCCATCCTGGAAATTATCGGACTCAACCCATCTAATTACAACGGACACAGCTTCCGAATAGGAGCGGCAACATCAGTTGCATCAAAAATTGAAGATCACCTGATCAAGATTTTAGGTCGTTGGAGTTCCGAATGCTATACCAGATATATTCATACTCCAAAATCAACCATTAAACAAGCCCAGCTAGCCTTGATATCCGATTAGTCCAGTTTTACTATTCAACAGTTTTCTTTGTAAGAGTTCATGGAAAATATGTGCGCGATTCTACAGTGGCACAATAATTCACTGTTCAGAATGAGTGTTTTCTTGTCAAATACATGTAAGACTACGATTCCTTTCAATGAAATTTCAATTTGATTAACAGGGGCATAATAATCCCCGTCGACTGCAGTGTGTTGCTTTATTAATTGGAAATAACACCATCATTGGAATCAGTGTCTTCATTAGTGTCACTTGTGCATAAGAATCCACATGTCTGCAATGCTTTTTGACGGGGCACAATAATCCCCTTTCTATGAGTTTGAATATACTCATCATTGGGGCTTGACAATTAGTAGTTATATAATATGTTACTCAACTAAAGATGGTATACTATTCCCTATATGATTTGAATATATTATATTGAGCAGCATGATAGCGTAGTATGATCGTGTATATACTTATATGTCAAATTTATATGCTTTTTTGTTTTTAAACTATACTTCGTGTCTGACTAGTTATTACCATTAGTGAGTTGTATTTCGAATTTGGATACATATTCTTACTTGAAAACTGAATATTATGAATATGAAATTATTGACTATATTGAGAACAGTTTCTTTTACAGTCAAAGAACATCTAATAATGCTATTCTTGCTGTTTTTGGTTCCAATAACACTTCCATCGGAAGTGCTAGCAACTTCAATTTTATAGTTATCATAATCTTATTTTTCATACTCCCTTCAATTTGGGGTCCAGCTGTCTCATCAGCCTAATCAAAATATTCAACATCTGTTTTTGGGGTCATTTCGAGTTTTCACTCGAATCACAAATTTACGGGGTATTCAGTGGTCACTTACATCCTAACTTTAGCATAAGTCTTGTCAATATTTTCTGGCTAGAAAGCTCAGACAAAGGCTTATGCTAATTGTTTCGCAGATCGGCTCTCTCTGGCTTTCTACTATATCTTTGGCTACTTATCTGAATCACAGTTCAGATGCTTAACATTCATATGCTTTGGAACCAGGAGAGCGGATAGTGCATAACATAGTGTTTCTGTAGTAGCTTTAATATAGATTAGACACTGGGCACTAACCAGCCGATCTGACTAGTTTAAAATTATGTTTGCAAGCAAACCGCAGTTTGCCTACATCTACACTATTTCTATTTGTTTTCAAAAAATTCGGATAATGTGACCATGCACGCTAAGTTGCTGAGACAGCCGTACGCTTTTGTTTTAAGATTAGATCTTTTCGTTGCATTATATAGATTTGGCTTAGAGTATCTGGCATTTGTCCAATGACATATTTTACAAATTTATGTAAAATTACTAAATAATCTCCCTGTTGATAAAATTTTGCCATGCAATGTCATGTGTTTTCAAATTGTATCATATTTTGAAGTTCACAAGTCTAAATATTAAGCGATGCACTAATAATTTTATACAATAATATTATATATGTATTTCTCTTTCAATAACACCATTTCTTTAACATGTTGACATGAAAAATCACCTATGTTTCATGATATAATGACAATGTTTAAATAATATTTTATTCCTGCAAAAGTTAAACCAAATTACATATGGCAAAGAACAAACAACATGCTAACCAAAGACATCAAGCACTAAAAGTCGTTTAAAGGTAAACCATGAACCATTTCAAACTGCTGTGTGGAACTTAGTTTATGTTATGTTGGCGTGTATGTGTGTGCGACCATCATTAGGTCCGAGTACACAGTTATCGTCCTTTGATGTTCGTTGTCCACGAATAAAGTCACTAGTGTGGACAGTGTGTTGCTTGCCAATTTTTTTAGTACCCCTTCCAAATGTATTTCTTCATGTTTTATGCCTCAAATAGCAAGTAGGGGGATGAAATTACACAGTAAAAAAATTTGGGTCATGAATTGTAAAGTAAAGTAGTGATTTGGTCCAGCTGCAAAAGGTTAAAAATTAGCACTTCGGAAGCTGTCAAAAGATTTCAAGACCCCCTTAACATAGAATTGTCCATATTTTGAGTTAGAGCCGATGAAGTTTTCTATAATTTTGATATAATTTGTCCCAAAAGTAGTACAACACACTGTAAAAATATTATTTAGAAAGCGCAGGTGGGATTTTATTTATTTTCATTTATTGTCTAAAAGAAATGCACTACGAAATAACTGTGTACTCGGACCATTATGTCACGGCGATGTGAGTATCAATAATTGGAATTACTGTATGGAAATCTTTCTTGACAACACTAAGAATATTTTGTATTACACAATTAAATACACTTGATCTCACATATCATTCCACATTCATGACGTTTTCAGCATTTAACGTTTTGTGACATCATCCATTTGTTGGCAATTTTAAATTATTTGATACTTTGTTATGAATGATATCTAATGAAATTCAGTTTGTTGGATAACATGCGAATTAATGATAATTTTTGTGTTTAAAAGCAACACACTGATATCGGAAATAGGATTGTTTTTGATCCTGAAGACTGAATCCATTTGACAGGTTTGACAAATAATTCTGTCAGTAACATTTAGTGTGATTAATAAAAAAATTTACTCGTGTTTACTTGTTTTTAGGTCACCTATGATAGGAAAAGGTAATTGTATTATCCGATTTGTGAGTCCGTCCCTCCCGTATAACGTATTGAATTAACATAATTTGTTGTCACATCGACACGAAGCATTGTACACATGTTCATTGTGAGGTAAATTATGTTTTAAATATAGTACCAAAAATAATCAAAAATACCAGATTTAATTTTTTCAACGTCAAACGCATGTTTGTTTTCAAAGTTAGGATATGGCCCATATTTCGTGTTTTACAGAACATGAACTTTCAAATGGAATGCATTTACTAAATCTTACAGGTTTTATATAGTTCTAATTTCAAAATTGAAATCCTCATATAGTTGATGAGTTTTATAACCACTAAATTGATGCAATTATTGGTAAACATGTTCTCTATTGGGGCATTCGACATGTGTGCTGTCAGGATGTCATATAAACACCTATATAATAATTGTTTCGAAGTTTTACTTTCATATATACTATTGTCAAATAATTTTGTTGATGATTTAAATGCCCCTTTAAAATTTTAGGTGTTTTGAACCTAACAAATCTAATTACTTTATACTAAATCATTTGGAAATCATACAATATGAATATATGAGCGTTTAAACACCAAATAAAAAATGTCTAATACTTACTGTAGCATTGTCCATTAGTGTATGGGCCAATTGTAGAATTGTCCCTTTGCAATCAAATACAATCCACATATTCAAAGGATCTGAGTTCCATAAATATCCCATAGAGATAAATATGTAATTTGTATAATCTGATATATACTGCCAGCTTCGACCATATAAATGATTATCAAAAATGTTACACCTTAAATGCGAGTGAAGATTGTCTTAATACAAACCGAAACATAAAACACTTAATAATATAGAGTTAAGCATGAAAGGAGCGAATGATTTCCAGGAATTATAAATCTTTTATGTACTTTAAACTGATGTTGTTCATTTGCCAAGTGTTTCAAAGCCAAATAATTAGATTTAAAATAACGGTAGTCCTGACCCGCATGTGGACGTCTGAAGTTTAATCGCTTAAATGTATGAATACTCTGACGTTTAATATGACTAGGTCGTCTAATTGAAATTAATCATGATTGATAGCAACATTTATTTTTTTTTTAAATATGAAAATACCTTAAACGAACACTATTTATTTTTTTATTCTGAAACTATGATTCCCATTTGAAATTGGTTATCGCGATTTGATTTATATTATCAACAAATCGGAGTCTAAACTTATGGAGATTTCACACAATATTTTAAATCGGTTAAGTAATTTATGACCAAATATCACGTTGTTTAAATGCACGAATAACTGCATGAATTAAATCATACAGGTTATCATTAGATCAGATTTTTATCAGGCAATTACATTCTATTGTTATGGCTTATTTTGAAAAGAGTACCGTATTGAAAGCCTGATCTTCCAATAGTTATATAGCTACTTAGTGGATGTCACTACTTATAAACATGCTGTCTCATAGTGTAACAGTAAATTTGTATAATCAAGGATTATGTACAATACTAGTATCTGATTTTTTGGGGATTCCACATAATAACTAAGATCATTAGCATAATAATTAAGATCATTTACGTTATTATTTATAATCCGTAAATGACAAGTGATTTTACATAATCACAGATTATTTCAAGAATTAGTTCACAAATTCACTGTACAGATTTCAGGGATTGAAAATATTCCGAAATCCTCCCTCGATACCACAAAAATCAAAAACTCGTACAAAAGGTCAAAAACTAGGTAAAACAAATCTAGAACTGAATGCCTTGAAGAAAATATTAGATTTTAATTTGAAAATATAAAACATTCCTCGGATCCGAGATAACTTCGATGCCACTAACTCCTAAAATAAATCCAAATGATCACTCTTTCACCTTGAATGATGATTACTGTTTTTTTTTCATTAAAGTTGCTTTACACTTAGACATGTATTAACATGAATCAGTAAATATGAGAAATTTAATATGGTTAAACGTGTTTTTTGTAGTAGACCTTTCTTGGTTCCTTTGTTTGTGAAGTGACAAAATTTCATTTCTCTGTAACTTTCAAAATTAACATTTTTGTTATTTGTCTACAAAATAGGTTAGAATAAGATTACTCTACTTTGTTTGGACTTTCGGAACTATCGAAGACAGTATAAAATAACTGTCTTTGTCACTATCAAAGGTGTGTTCACTGACAGTATACTTAGTCTAGTATATATCTTTAGTACGGGGCCCTGTTGGTCTCATGCAGCTATAGAGTTGTGGTTTTGAAATTCAAGTGCATTACAGTTCCTGATTATTTTGATTTTCTTTCAAAATTTTCCTGTTACATAAACATTTATGGAAAATAAATGTGTTGATGAGTTAAATGTGCCTCTAACCAATCAAACGTTCGACACTTAAATATCATATCAACTTTATTTTAGATCATACATTATATATAGATTATAGCATGGCATTTTTCATATCAGACCCTTATCAACCCTAGGTTATATATCAGCCCGAGAGCCGATGGGCTCGAGGGATGATTTTGACCATGGGCTGATAAGGGGTCTGATATGAAAAATGACATGTTATGTTCTTTTTATCATATACTTCAGCAGAAGACATACAGACAAGAACTTTTAATACTTTATAAAATTCATTTATTGTATTATTTGTTTTGCATTTTTTAATAATATATTTTCCTGTTTCCTAATATTTTTTTTTTTTTTATTCTACTTTGTTATGTTTTTTTTACTAAAATGTACCACTGAGGTTTATATTCCGGAACTTGCAGAATGACGTCGAAATGAACTAATTATTAACGCTAAAGAAAGGCGTGCGATAATAACCGGAAGCAGTTGATATAAACCGAAAACAGTTGATATATACCGGAAGCAGTTGATAACGAAAGTCATATCATACGGCTTAGACAATTCTTCAAATTTAATGAATAAATATATTTACAAATTAGTTTTATCAAGGGGTACAATTATACTATTCTTTTCTACAAGTATATGATAAAAATGAATAAACTTCTGCCCCACAAATAAAGAAATGTATAATACTTACTGTAGCATTGGCCACAGTTGTATAGACCAACTGCAGAAAGCTCCATACAAGTCCCATACTGGTAAAGATATGTGTTTTACTCTGTGGTGTTAGTAATACCAACCACCAACTATGAATGGTTCTCAGAAACTACATTTATTGACTACTATATGTTTCACCTTATATGCGTCATACAAATCAGAACTGACCCATTGTTTGGTTTGAATTTAGATTCTTTGTTCTTGTAAATACCATGTTGAGATAAATATCTGTTTCCGTGTTGAAACAAGTATTTTGATGATATATATATCATTCACACTGAAATATTGTCTTACACCGATGTAATGATTGTATCTGTACTTCTATCTTTAGCGTCTGTTCATGTTGTGTTCGTGATACATCTTAATGACAAACATTTCTATAGATACATTACTTTACATGCAATACCTAACAAACAAATATGAACCACAAACCACAATTTATCATTCAATAGTTTAAAACAATGTTTGGTATATATCATGTTTGTTTGAACAATTTTGGTCCGTAAAGTACAACAACACCTAAGACCTTGATGTGTTAATTTTGTAATAGACCTCCTATAGCAGTGGTCATAGTAATGTCTTTGTTAGTAAAGTGAGCGGTTCTATTTGAAACATTTGTCTTTCTGTTGGCATTTTTTTTATTTTTTTTTATGTTAATGCCGGTTAGCATTTCAATTCTTATATGTTTTTCAACTTAATTTTATCGTATATTTTTCTCCTGCTAAGTTTTTTAAGATATGATCTAACAAAATAGATTCGCTCAAGTCTCAAATGGACATCGTTTCACAAAAAGCCGTACGATAATCTTAGATCTGACGTTGATTGTGTATCTAATCGTCTGATTTTTATCGTTTTATAAAATGGATGCGTCTATGGTTGTTTACGGAGGTAACTGATAGAGGTGGAAAGAAAAGTAAAAAAGAGATCAAGAGCCAATAATTTTTTAAAGAGACAGGAAATTGATAGAATAGTAAAGGTTTCCACGTGAAGTAATCTTGTCAATAACAGACATTGTGAAGTGTGGTCTGTAAAGCCCAACCGAAAGATGTCATCGTTTATACAGGTATAAATTATATAATATAAAATCCAACATATGTTTAAATTATTCTCTAACCTAGGTAAATTTTAAAAAAGTGACATTTTTGCAGCCAGGAGCCTTTGGCCTTTGTTAGTCTTGAATGTTGTTTTTTTTTTTAGTTCACTAATATGTTTTGAAGTGTGACATGTTTTCGTTCTGACGATTTCAAAATTTGAAATCACAAGAGAAGTACTCATTAAGTTGCTCTTAACTCATACTTTAATACAGACAACGTTATTTTGTAAGTAGAAAGAATATGAAATTCATAATGAATAAACTGAACGTTGTCTTGTATCTATTATAAAGCAAATAATGTTTTGTTTATGATAAAACGATAGTTGAATTTTACAATCCAGTGTAGTTAAACCTAGCTAGTGTAATGCTTGATAACTACGAGTACTCTGAAATCCGTCCTTTGTGTCATTTTTGGTGGCGGGGTGTATAAAAGCATTGCCACGTCCGGTCAAACTTGTAAATTCTATTTCGGCTTTGTATCAAATTGTTCAGTTCAGTCCTTTGCGAATGACTTTTATATTCTTATTTTATGTTGAAATATTACACTACCGTCGTAGGTTAGGGGGAAGGGTTTTGCGTCAGCAAACATCATTCTGTGTGTGTTTGCACCAAGTCTGGAGCCCGTAAAAAAGTGGTTGTCGGTTGATGCTTTGTACAGAAATGTACATATATGTATGCATTGAAGAAAATACAGATCAAGGTAAACACTTGGAAAACGCTTTATTGTGAACTATCAATGATAAAAGAAAACAAATACACAAGTAACAACAAAACAACAGTAATACATTTTCTTGTATAAACTGTAACCACACATGCACGTTTAATGTACTATGAATTAAAGTTCTGTTACTGAACGAGTACTCTTTAAAATTAAGATTTGCAAGCTTTTACTGGTTGTTTCTATCTTATACTTGCTATTACATCACTATCTAAGGTCAGAGACAGTGTTGCGTGCTTGCAAACATGTTTAATCCTGCCTCATTCTTGATGTGCATGGTATTAAGTGAATGATTTCTGGTGCTGTCTAGGATTTGTGTTTTCGTCTTTTACTGAAGTTCATATTTTTGGCTTTCTCGCTCTACTTGCTAAGTCAAAGTTGACATTATCATCCACAGATCAGGCAAAGTTAGCTGAATACGCAATTTTCACTCCTAGTGGTGGAATGAGGGGACTGTTATTCTAGTTGTTCTAAATCAACTTTGTATTGATTTACAAATCATTTACAAATTGATTAAGTAAAAAATACGTAAATTAATTTAATTTTCATCATATATTTACCTGTTAAAATGGCACGGTAGTATTTCCTGGCCCATAGGGGTAATAATAGCCTTTTCGGAATTTGCACCACATTCTAACACTGCCCAAAATCCTACGTACACAGTTAACTAAAGTATTTCTATTATAATAATCAGAAATGAGGTTCAATAAGTATGATGACCGTTTACTTTTTTTGTTATCTTTATAAATTTAAGGCCATTAGTTTTGTCTATTATCTTTTAAAATGCTATAGACAGAGAAAATCTGACAAGGGCAGTAATTTTGAAAATGTTCTTCCTACCACATATTTATGTCAAAACTTTCAGACTAGCTCGTGCAGGAGCTTTTGCTGTTTGTCGGTGTTTCTTCTGAATCAAACTGTAATCCAAATATATCGTATAAATTTTAAATGATCTACAAACAAATGTGTTCTTTCTATGTGACGTAATCAGGGATGGTCGCCTTTTTCATGATTTCAGAATAAGAAATTCAGAAGAAAGCAAGTAAATTTGACGTCATAAATGAATTTTGTCCAATGAAGAACAGAGATCAAACTAGCCACGCGTTGATTAAATAAAAATAATCAGCAGGTCATGAAAATAATATATCGTGTAAGAATTAGAGAAATAGAAATACACGAACAATCTAAAAATACAATTCTTATTAGACTGAAAGAATTACTAAAAAACTTAGCTGAGATAAATATTTCAGCATAGTATCCTGCTTTTTTTATATTATCTATTATATTTTGTGCTCTCCAATCACTTCAGTTTACCTTTCCTTCTTTTTTTGTAAAAAATTCAGTTAAATTATTCTTCCCTCTTTCTTTCGATTCAGTCAATTTTTCTTTCACACAGTCGACATTTCCAAGATTCTTTTCAAATCAAACCGATATATGTTTAGCATTACACAAGATCCGGAGCTAAACAGGCAAATTGCACTTGTAATTGACAATGAAACATGTTTTTTTATTTGAGTAGTCTCCCATTTGCCAGAAAAAAAAACAAATTAAACTACTAATAAATCAAATGTTAAACATGTTTCATCACTCATGGCAAATGCATTGAAAGTCGAAAAATTAGGTAGAGTGTAAGTATGTTGTTTTGTTTTCAGAACGCCTCGGACATATACTTTTGCCGATTTTCAATATTGAACATATCTATATTCTTATTATATTAAGTCAAACTCTTCAATCAATAGTTTTAACGATTTTGTATAACATAAGCTTCTAACTGAGGAATTTTACAGTACAAATATGATGGTATTGACTGAACATCGTGTTTGTATCATGTTGTCAGATAGTTTGTTGGTAGTTTAAGGTGTATCAGGTATTGTGGGATATTGATTGATCCTTGTGCGCACTTGGAAAGGACAGCGTTCAGTCAAGTTCTACTGCATTTGAAAAAAAAATTATAAAATTTTGTTTCTAATATCGTGCGTTCTACGCGCTTTTCTTGATATACGTTTCATCAGAAACTCTCAAACCTATACATTTGAAATATTTACCTAAGAGACGTATACATACGTAGAGACGTTTTGAACTATATAACAAAAAACGACAAAAAAAAGCATAGCAAAATGTATTCAAGGTGAACATTGCCTTTGGACGTTGAAACCTTATCGTCCTAAACATTTCATATTAAAATTACTGCTACTGAGCTGATGATAACCTAGAAACACAATAATTAGTATAATAATAAGAACATGTGTCCTTTTTTTGTAATTCAAAGTTTTTAGTTTTTTCGCATATCCAATGTTTTGTTGACATTAAACATCAAATACGTTTCATTACTAATTGCAACCAATTTCATGAATGGAGTCAAAACGTTTCCAATTTATCAGATTGTACATATCTTTATAATAAATATTGATAGTTTGTTTTAAAAACCTCAATGTAACTTTGACCTACATGTATCTTAAGAAGGCATGACATATTCCAATATGCCACGTGCTTGGCGATCAGAATGTTCATTTCTACAGTATCAGAATAGAAACGGATCTCTTAATTTCCAGTATTCGAATTATTCATACTAAGAAGAGACCATCGAGATCGAACAATGTATTGAGCCACGGGGATATCAAATATATGTTTTCATACAATTTAGCAAGGTTTAATCTAAAAGTCCCCCAAAATCACGTAAACCTTATTAGGTTAGATTAAAGGACACTATAAATGAACTGCAATTAACACCATCATAAACATGCAACATTAAGGTAAAACACAAGAGCACCACTGACAATGTTTTTGACTTAGGACAGGCACATGAAATGCGACAGAATTTCAATTGAATTTTTACAACCTCCCTTCCAATTTCTAAACTCGGCTAATTTGATTAAAAACAGTAACGCAGACAAATTTACAACAACTATCAGCTGAAAACAATTCTCGATACCATTATAATAATGCAGGTATGACAGTCAACATATGCCATTTTAAAAAGATTCTACATTAAAGAGTGTATGTAAGCAGTTACTGAAAACAAACTAACAACTTTTGATTAACACATATGAAATAATGTCCTAAATCTATTCTTACATCGGAAGTTTCACTTGGAGAAAAGTTCATACAACAACGTCGTCAACAGTGGAGGAAACATGATCTTTCAACATGCCTGTGTCTATAGAAAGTTAAGTGTAGAAAAAGTAACATTACTGTTCAAGTTTAGTTTAAAACAATATAAGAGAATTAATATGTGTCCAAACCTGTAGCATGTGTAAGTACCAGAGAAAACGAATAAAGTAAACAGCAGTTTAAACATAACCTTTTTTTCAATTTATTTAAATTATATTCATCAAAAAAGGAAACATTTGAAGAACATTCCTTTACTTTAAGAATGATACTACCAGCTGCTAAGTAGAAATTACAACATATAAATAAAGTTCTGTATTTGAATCATTTTTCTACACTTAATCCTAAATTTGTGACAAACGTCTATGTTATATAGATACAATGGATAAGCGTGGGTTCTTGAAAAAGTAACCATGAGCCCGGAGGGCGAATGGTTTGTTTTTCATGAATCTACGCTTATCCATTGTATCTATAACTTCTAATTCTTTCTTTTCAAAATTAAAGCCTTTTCTTAATTAGAATGTATTGTAAGTGAGTTTAAATAACCATGTTATCGTGTCCAACGATGCATGGATAAATCTCAGATCACAATTAATTGGTTAACAAAATACAAATATAACACTTCTACCTTTAAAGATCTTTAAATTACCAGGCATATGAATATTATCTGTTTATACAAAATATTCAAATTTATTTCTAATAAAATTGAAAATGGAAATGGGGAACGTATGAAAGAGACAACAACCCGACTAAAAAGCATATATAAAGTATATATAATAAGTATGTTATCGAAATTTTAGCACTCTAGGCACATCACGATTTTCTCGCATAGGAATTTGCGAACAAACCTTTGTAGTAAAACAGATGAAATAATACTATATTTATAAAACAGAAATTGACAAATAGAATGTAATCATTTTTGTTTCAAACATGTGAAATAGCCAATAATAATTACAAAAAACGGCAAAACTCGCTATTATTACAAAAATATCCACTATAACATGCAAAATTAGGAAAAACCAGGATAACTTAAGAATTGGAACAACAGAGATAATACAGGGATTCGAACCTAAACCGACAAATCCCTATCTTTAACTCATTGATTTTAACCATGCTAACCTCGCGGCTACCAACTCATACTATACGACTGCCTATTGTGTCTATATAAAGGTACAAGCCCTGTGTGTCCGATGAACCGATGTATATCAGATGTTCATTTAAATATATAAAATAGACATCTATAGTGTAACTCATTGGTAGCCGAAAGGTTTCGTCGATGTGTTGATGTCAGTCACACATAACAGATTTCAAGGAAGGGTTCGATTCCCAGTGAAGGCATATAAAAATTACAAAAAATAAAGGTAAGTTTTTAAATTAATTCCATTAGTGAACAGAAATCAGTAAATTAGCCAATTCAAACTTAATGAAATTAGTTCACAAAGGAAACAATTGAATATAATTTGGTGAGTCCATTTCAGTTGCAGATTTAGGAAGCGTTGATTCTAGAAAACGAATCCACGGTAAATGAATAGGCTGACGTCACCACCATGGTTTAAATATAGTTTCATCAATGTATATTTATGATATCTACATTTTTCTAGTAAATCATTTTATTGAAATCTGGAGACACCATTTTATTGACGAATTAGAATTTAGAAATGTAAACTAATCAGAAATGAGACAACTGAAAAGCCAATTTAAAGAACGGGAAATAATCATTGTCGCGGTATAGTTATAATCTCGCAAACGAAGTGGTGTTTGATCCGTTTATTACAGCTGTCATCTCTCAATGGATTGGTCAGGTTTGGTTGTAAACTTCCACACGATACGTCCGTGTCTTGGGGATATCCACTGTCATAATCATTCAATTGTACTGTGAAGTTATAAAAATTGTAGAAACTGTCCCCTGTCATCCATTTTCTTGCTCGAAGACCATTCCAAACTGACTCTGTGTCATTTCTTTTTCTTGATCGAATATGGAAAAGAAGTACTTTTAAATATTATTAAAAACCAATTGTTCTGAGAACAATTGAAGGTCTTTCCACATCAATGTTCTAAATTATTGATGAGAAGCTACATATAGTTTACTCAAAATTACTATTGGCGTCCAAGCTTTGGTTTCTTCATACTGATTCAATTTATATATGGTTTCTATATACTTTTGCCTGAAATAAGGGAGATAATTGCCAACTTCCGGTTTAGAAAATGTCACTTCCGGTCTCATATGATAGCTTTATTTATACTGATTCCAAAAATATATGGTTTATATATACTTATGCCTGTAATAAGGAAGATAATATGCTACTTCCGGTTTATAAAATGTTACTTTCGGTCTCAAAAGATAGGTTAACCTATGGTCATTCAAAAAATATATGGTTTCTAGGTACTTTTCCATGAAATAAATGCAAAAAATACTACTTCCGGTTCACTAAAGGTCGCTTCCGGTTGACATTTTTCAAGGTCATATGTCAACCAACAGTTTGCAAAAGACCCTATGGCTTTATCATGTAACAAGTTGGAGTAATAATCAATTAACCTTAAATTGAATCATTTCAGGGACAGTAACTCCTATAAGATGTCATTGGATTGTTTCAGACCAAATGTATCATATCTTAATCACAATTAGGCAAACATTTTGCACTTTTTCTTTAATTTGTATCTTTAAAAGTGACAAGAGGAGATCAAATAACAAGGAAAAGTCAAAATTTAGAATATGACCTTGACCTTGACCTTTGACCTTGGCCTCAATTTCATTTAAATGAACCAAGGAACTCAAATCAATATACCTTTGGTCTCTATTACTTACCATTCATGCTATACATTTATATATCCCTTATGTCAAATACAGAAGGGGAAATAACTCTCATGGAGTTTACGTATCGCCTCGGTCAAAATTGGACAAAATATCCTGAGATTATAACGAGCAATTTGGTAAAATAAATTTGTCGCTTTCTTTTACGGTTACGGAGGAGATGCAGTAACAAGGAAAACAGTGTTCAGGGAGATAACTCCTACAAAGAAAATTGTTCGGCTTAGAATGGGTGAAAATAAAAAGCGCATAAACTGTATGATATTATATGAGAAATATCTAAGCGACATCTTGCGAAACAAAAATGTTACGTGAGAACAAAATTAGGCGGAAGAAAAAAATAATAATAATAATAATAATAATCAGAACAAATACAATAGGTCTTTCCACAGAAAAGTGGAAAGACCTAATAATATCTTTTTTTTATTTTGTCACGTTTTCTCAAAAAAGAACATGGCTTGATGGTGTATTTTAGTAGCCTTCCAAATATCAGTCTTGCAAGTAATGAATAATGTCCTTTTTAATTTTGATATCTTTTATACTTTTAAATTCGTGTTCATCGCGAAATGGATAATAAATTTTCCTTTACTGTCTAATCATGAAAGAAAATTGACATGATATTAGCACTGGAGTGTACTGAAAAAAATTGAGTTAGTCACTCTTTGAACTATTCATTGTACATTATCTCCTATGATCATGGGTTAAAGTAGAAATACTGGAAAGTGTTAAGTATAACTGTGCATTCTGAACATAATATCAAGAAATAAAAATGTGTATGATCTCATCCAATGAATCTCCTTTTTCGTATTTTGATAAGGAAGGCTGGTACTTCAAAGCAAAGACAATTTAAGTAAGTTCTAGTTTGGTATAACGAATGTAGATATAGAATGTTGCAGGCTTTGTGATCACATCGATTAGAAACTTTACACACAATTGAATTGAGCTTATGAAATATATCCAAAATACGTTTTTGGCCCAGATTTGCAGTTCAACGAGGATGGGAGAGTGTCCAAAGGATATATACTCTTGTTTGTCATAATTTTTGCAATTAGAGATATGTACGTTTTGCTTATCAAAGGGTTGACCTTTTTTGTTCCTGATCAAAGTTGATTCCTCAATGATGCGATTACACCTTGCAGATAAAAACATGTTACTTCGGTCTTTTTTAATGTCACATTTAGTATATAGGATAATTATACTCTTGACAGTTGTTGCATGTTTTCTTAAACACGCACATGATGTGTTTCTCTATCAAAATTGGGCATCGAATTAAACATCCGAAACACGATCAAAAGGGCTTTGTATTGATATATCTCCACATCCAAATAATCAACCCTTTGAACGAGTCGAAATGTCCGTCGGTGAATTTCATTTGACAACTCATTATAGATGCCAAATGATATATACAATGAAAATGCATACTTCCTATGAGATATAGCACAAAATCCACTTTCGTTTGGGTTGTTAAACTGACCAAATCACCACAATCATGCTGGCACGTTGTCCTTGCACTCGACCAGGTTGATCCGTTTGTCATTGCTAGCTTCAAGCATGCATGAGAAATAGTATCATAAACATATCCTTCAAATCCACATCCTGTAATTAATAAATGTAAAAATAAAACAATTTTAAGGGAGTCATTGATTTCAGAATGAGTAAAAAAGTAGTAAAGAAGTAGACATGTACATATTTGGGTAAATATTTAAAAAAACATGGACGTGAACTTTTTGGAATGACCTGGGTCGTAACGAAAACAATTGGACAATATACCTTTGCTCCGACCCCTTGCCCCGAGGGACATCAATGTGATTCATGTATCAGTAACTGCGATTTTGCAAGACCTTTAAGCTGATCGTTAGATTTCCTCCTTGTGTATGACAATGTGAAAAAAAAGTACAGATAAATTGGTTCGAGACAAAATGTATGAAATAAATTAAATCTCCAAAATTCCAATTGATACTTTATATGGAATTTAAACAGTTGATCTGTACACCACTGTCGCCTTTATTAATATGAAAGCTATTTGCGATAATCAAAGACATGAATCGGAAAAACGTATACAAAAATCCTTCAATCTCTGATGGTGACAATTACAAAAAGTTCCTTGATAGATTATTACGAAACCAATAAATGACATGCATAAAACCAATTACAATATTTGAAGAACATAATTCAAATATCAATATATAACAACTATAGCCATATATAACGAACATGGAACCAATGACAATATATCAGGAACATCAAACCAATTACAAAATATAGCGAACAAGGCGCCACCTGCACTTTATAACGAATATAACAGTATATAACGAGCAAAGAAGAGAGGAAAACGATATCAAATTTTGAAGGGATATTCAAACTGAAAGTCAAAAAGAACCAACAAAAACAGAACAAACGTAGAACCGCCAACCAGTGCAACAAACATAGAACCGAGAGCAAGATATAACGAACAAAAATTCAAGAACAAAATACAACAAATTTTTTAACATAAAACTGATAGCAAGAGATAATAAACAAAGAAACCGATAACAACAAATAACGAAAATGGAACCGATCACTTGATATATCGAACATATATAGAACCGATAACAATATGTAATGAACATAGAACCAATTACAATATGTAACGAACGTAGAACCAATCATAAAATATAACTAACATAGAATTGATTACAAAATATAACGAAAATATATACAACCGCCAACAAGGTATAACTTGGTATCATACATCATACAATAGAGAAAAACATGATTCCTTTCAATGAAGAAAAAGAATATGGAAGCAGACAACATGAATTACTACTAACGGTGCACGGTTTATCTTACCAAGACAAATTTTAGAAATTAATATTAAAAGAATATTATTCTTGGTTGCTGTGGAGATTGCAAATAACATTTACTTTACATCCATAACTGCAAAACAAACATACCTGTATGCAACAAAAAGAAAGTGGATAAGTGACGAACCAACAAATGGGATAGCTGAAAAATATAGAGCTATGTACCAAATATCAAGAAACTTTCATTTGCTACTGCTTATAAAAATTCGTCAATATTTAATAACCTTACATCAATGTAAAACCATACTGTATATATGCGGCATACAGCAAGTAGAAAGTTATCTGATCTTAAACAGTCTACATGATAAAGGTTGCAAATACGAAATTTGGTAGTAAATATTATGTACTTTTGATTTGTAGATGCTGCAAAATATGCAACGCATGTTTGTTATACTTGCATTAATGTAAATGATTGACTAACTGTTGTTTGTTTCACGTCTAAAAACAAATATTTTATTCTTTTTACAAACCGAGACAATTTACAATCAATACAAAAGATAGGTTCTGTTAAGAAGGCCGTGTGTTTGAAAGGGGACAAAAATTTAAAATTGCCACATCCAAACCATAGACCACTCACAGAGTCAATACAAGGTTTTTTTTAATTTGAATACCGTGCAGCACGCGTATCAATGCCACAAAATTAGACAGGGCAATAGATTTTAGAAATGAATCAATGGATCTGTTGTGATTTTCGGACCCTGTTTCGGTGTGAAATCCCACCAATCATACTTGTTTCGTCCCTATAAAGTAATCACATAAAAATCATGACTAAATGTTGAACAAATGTATTTTTTTCTAATCTATAACAAAACTAGTATTTTCAACTGAAATTAAGATTTATAACTAGTTGTTAGAATAGGTTTTGAAAATCTGTCAATTCTAGATGCATTGGTTATTATAAATTTATAAATTATTTTAAATAATAAGGATGTTCTTGTCCCAGGCAGAAAACCCTGGCCGTGTTAGGCGCAACTTTTTGGAAGTTTTGGTCCTCGGTGCTCTTCAGCTTTATACTTGTCTTGACTTTCAAAATTTTTTTCATCTGAGCGTCACTGGTTGGTCTTGTGTGGACGAGACGCACGTCTGGCGTATTGAATTTTAAGCCTAGTACCTTTTGTTAACTATCACTCGTGTGTTTCTTTGTCCTATATGTTCTCCCATTTATTTGTATTGTGGTCCTGTCATGTGATGTTGTCGTTTTGGTGTTGTGTTTGACGTTGCCATAAAAGCGGGAGGTTTGGCATGCCACAAAACCAGGTTCAAACCACCTTTTTTTTTCTTAAAATGTCCTGTACCAAGTCAGGAAAATGGCCATTGCTATATTATAGTTTGTTTCTGTGTGTGTTACATTTTAATGTTGTGTTTTTGTTGTGTCGTTGTTCTCCTCTTATATTTGATGCGTTTCCCTCAGTTTTAGTTTGTAACCCGGATTTGTTTTTATCTTTATCGATTTATGAGTTTCAAACAGCGGTATACTACTGTTGCCTTTATTTATTGCAATATTAAATCAATTGACAACATTGCGATATGAATTGCATTAACATTTTAAGAATTGCTGCATACAGATAAAGCAAAAGATTTCAATTCGCATTTTTCGCAAACTCAAAGACTCGCACATATCTCTGATTGTACAGTACTGACCCATCCTTAACCATACAAATATTGACTGAGGTGTTCTTGATGAGGATAAATTCATGGAAGTGCTTTGGAACCAAAAACTTATAGATTGTCATTTAGTTTGGACATAAGATTTAATTACTGGAAACACAAAATGTAAAAAATCCGAGAAACGACAGCACGTAAAAACAACTGGGTAATGTTTGGACTAAAATATGTTTTTGGTTTTTTTTAACACTTTAATATAGATTTATTGCCATTAAGCTGTTAATAATGACCTTACCGCTACTGCTTTAACTGTAAGGTACTCTGATATTGTTAATATCTATAAGAACAGGGTTTCATATAGATAAGTAGTATTTTCTTATATTTCATATTAGTAATAGTACAATTAAATACAATGTTCAATAATAATATGACACATTAATCCGAAATTAATTATCTACGTTTTTTTTTACAATTAAATACAATGTTCAATAATGATAAGATACTCTAATCCGAAATTAACTATCTACTGTCATCTCGTTTATCAATTGCATGATTTAAAAGTGTGGAATATCGATTTTCTTGATCAGATGATTTACCATGTTTAAAGGTGAGAGCATGCTTTTTAATGGATATTTGTTGTGGGATTTGCCAGTTTTATATCTGTATACTTGGATTTTAAACGTATTAGGTGAGTAATTTATTTATTTATATAATTAAGATATCTGTCTGCTTAAAAATATCATAAAAAAAAAGAAGAAAAACAAATTTCTGTTCTTTAGAATACATTTTGAAACACTCGGACTGTAGCGTATTCTATGTCTAGATTGTATGATCTAACGTATTCGTCAAATTCAGATTTAAAGAGAATGAATATATTAATAGATTTATTTCTTTGGTTTGAAACATAGTATGATTTGTAGATTGCAAATCCTATAATTGTCAGAATTATATTGAATCCGATATGGGTCAATATCCCTAATGGACCTTGAGATGAGGAACACATATTTATGACTCTCATTAAAAAATTAGTCCGCCATACAATTGTGGAAGCTGTGATTTTAAAAATTGACATAAATGAACTAGGACTGGTGTTTTATAGAGCTGATGTGATGTGAAAAAAAGTATAAAAAAATAAACCTGAACAAATAATTACAAAGGACATATTTTTTAATGATTTTTATGGTCAGAATTTAGGGATTATTTCCTGAGGAGAGTGACATTTTTCACTATCTTTCGGGGTTGGGCACTTGACGGGAAAACGAATCACACTTGCCACCCCGAAAATCGCACCACACATGTGCAAGTGTCTCAGCTTCAAAATGAGCCATCATACATATCCAAGTTTACGATATGGCCTGAGCAACAGAAGAAAACGTTAACATTACCGCCTATGGAGAATCTATTACGCATATTGCCCCAAATTGTGGCCTTGAATTTCAAAGGTGATGGAGTGTTTCATGGCTCAGTGACCACAATTTAGGATGATAGCTGCTGAAATCAAGGTCAGTTACACTCTTTTAGTGCTAATTAATCAAAACAATACAAAATGGCTTCCTAAACTTTTGATTTTTATCAAAAATATACTAATTTTTTGTTGTTAAATAGCATTGATGCAGAAAATGGGTCATGTAAAATCTGAACAGGGGCCATTCAGAGGAAAAGAAATTATATTTTAGGGATGCTAAATGTGGCTTATCCAAATGGAAAAAGGACAAAAATGAATGTTGCACGCTTGGCAAAAATGTTACAGTTAAAAACAATTGACATTGATAGAAATTTAGATGCCTCGCACCTCTGCCATAATGCCTTGTGTGTTAATGCTGACCATATAATTTTTGAGCCCCATGATTTAAATAACCACCGTAAGGTCTGTGTAACTTCACAAAAATGCACCACTCATGAACTGCATGGCACAGCATATCCTAACTGCATGTTGCATCTTAAACTGTGGTTTGTTCTATTTTTAATTCTAAAATTTAAGTCTCCGAGGTGACATATTGCACACTTCACTTTGCATGAATCATTTACTCAAATACAAGTTTCTTACACTGCTAAAAAAATGAACATGGGATAAAAGCCCTCCCTCTCACCCTCCAAGACACTGAAACAAACATGCATGTTTATATTAACCTGAGGTAACACATTTTACGGCTTGTTTCACGAGTGTTTACCTTTTATTGACATAGGAGGGGGAGTAACTCTTGTTGTTTACAAATGTATTTTTAACTGTGTCAGGAAATTGGGACATTCAAACCACATGAACCAACTAAAGTAAGCATGCTTTAAAAGAAATCTTCAATATAAAAACCAAACAAATCAAAACAAAAACTACAAAATTATAAAATAAGAATATCAAAAGTAAAATAAAAAGCTAACAGAACTGAAATAGTTGCAAATGGAAGTAAATATGGACATGATTTTATTTTATTTTATTTCCTTGTATGTTGTATCAATGAATGTGTTCATGATAGGAAAAATAAATTTTTATGCAATACATGTGTGTTAATTTGCATGTATGATGCTGTGTGTGGTATGTTTCAATGTCTTGGACCGTTATCCCATTTTCAAAACAGTTCAAATGAAACAAACTCTTTATTATAAAAATACAAATAACTCAAAACAACATGCACATGCATATTACTGAAAAAGATTTTGATTTATCATCACAATAATTTAAATAACATTTATCAATCCCTGTAATCATGGAAAATAAATAAATAAATAAATTGATACATGTTGTAATATTTCTTGAAATATTGCTGAAAGAAAAATGGAAATTGTGACCTTGTTAATCTAGCCAAAAACTACAACCAGGCTGTGGAACAAACTCTTTGCAGCTAGTTATCTGACTAAGCTTTGGTTCTAACTGATGTTTTTTGTACCCGTAATTTCGCTTACTTTTATTAAGCAGAAAATTGATAGCCTGCCTTTTACGAGCCTGTAACCTTCGATATTTTACTTTTGAACTTTTTTGATATGCACAATCATATATTTCAAGTTTACGTATTTTTTTCAGAGCTACTGCAGCACGAGACTTTTTACCCATTGTGCAGCCAACAGCTTTCAGAGTTTTAACCAAGGCAACATCTCTATTATTATTTACTTTCAAGACTGCTGCAGATGCCCGACCTATGGCATTGCGGGAGAAATTCTTATTTTTGGGTAGGTATGTGGAAATAGTTCTATTTACAGACTCACACTTGTTAGTATTACTGAAAAATTTCATTTGATCTAACGCATTCTGAGAGAGTTTCATTTCTAGCAAGGATTCTATCAATATTTTGTCTCTGTCAGTTGGTATCAGAGACCCATTTTGCAAGCCATGACTGTTAAGGTTTATAGATTTATACCACCAGCTTGTTGTTTTACCACCATTACAAAGTGTTATGCTCCATCTACATGTATCACCGCAATTACCGCTGTAGCAATTCACCACAGACCGAACAATACCAGGCAAGCATTTTGATTTTTTTTGTCGGTCACCATTATACTTCATAAATAATGATTTCATTATACCATGTGACCTTAATTTTATATCATTGGCAAAAGCTGTTTTTATATCATTTTTCTTGGCTTTTGTTACTCCAGGGAACATGCCGACACTAAATTTTGCTCGGATTCCTTCACGGAACTGACTTTGACCCCTATGAATTGTATCGGCAAGTCTGTTTACCGACCATAAAGGACCAAATATTTCTTGCATTGCCTCTTGTAAACCTTTCACACTTTTTGCATCACCATCAGTAGTGCAATAATCTACAAGTAAATCATTTGTGGCAATTTTTTTACCTATTTCATACCCCAGATCCTTTTCACTCAAAGGATCATACCTATTAGTATTTGCTGTACAATGCTCATGGTTAGGACATTCAACATCATAACCTTTACCGCGTAACCATGCACCGACCCAGCATAGTTTGTTTACTAAGTGAAAACCTATTACATCATGACTGTCGGTTTCATTTTCACAGGCAATACCAATTGCCTGCGAGGCATTTTGACCCATTTTATGTCTACTTTTGATATAAATACTCTGGTAAGTCCCATCCATTTGTAATTTTATTGGACTATTTTTATTTAACCCTAAGGTTTCATTTCTCCTTTTAAAATTCTCAACAACTTTTTTAGTTTCCTCATCAGCAAGTTTAACAACCTTGTCACATACATTTTTGGTTATTCTTTGCATTGTTGTTCTTGCCATAGGAGGAATACACGAACTGGTCAAAAGTACTCGCGCGCTGTCATTACCTATGTTAGAGTTTATTACACCAGTCTGAAACCCATAGTTTATGTTGGCACGCTTGCGGCCAGGACGCCCACTTTCAATTTCTCTAAACAGTTTATATTTTTCTGATATAAACTTACACTTTGTACATTTTAGTTCCCAAATCCAACCGAGACCCCACTGAGTCTCTTGCACAAGTTCAAAATGTGGAACATTACAATGTGGACTTTGATTTATATGACAAATTATTAGATTATTCATCATTAAAATGTTTAAATCTCTATCCACTGTTCTATTTTCTGTATTTTTATCCCCTAAATATTCACCCAAATAGTCATCAGACACTTTATATGGACGAAGGAGTTTCACCGTAGTAGCACTCTTTTCAGTCTGAGGTGCTACATATGACTTCTTATCATAACTTTCTTTAGAATACAATTTGAAATCCTTTTCAGTAAGGCGGGGTAACCAGAGGGATTCTGTGGGTGTTTTTGGCAATACATTTGTAGTTTAATGAGGAAATTCATGTTTAGATGATGCAGATGATACTTGCATAGATGAATTTTTTAAAACCTGTGTAGATGGAGCTGTAGATGGAGCAACACCATTGCAATCTTGATTTGTTGCTAGGGAATCATAACGGGATAAAAATGCTTGGTTACCAACCTTAAACTTGTTTCGTTTCTTTTTGCCTTTCATGTTTCAAAATCAATACACTCTGTAAGATGTGTACAACTCTAAATTATGATGTCATAATGCAATGACGTCACAAAAACAATGACGTCACAATGTACTCTTCACCAAAGAAATAACCCATTTTTCCCACTTTCAACACACATACAAAAAAAACCTCTAAAATTCTTATTCCTTGATGGATTTTGAAAACAAGACTAGTTTTAAAAAGGTCTGTGACTAATCTTTACAGTAATGAACATATATTAGAGATATTTATTCAATAAAAAAAATATAATAGAAACAAGACTATCAGGGTGGAAAATTTCTTAAATCTGATAGTTTTTAAGTGAAAAACACTATATTTACATGATTTATCAACAAAAAATGAGGATTTGTAGAAAGTCTGTAAGGTAGAAGAGGCTTATGAATTGCAGTTATACCAATTAAAGTTAAAACAAATGTTTAAAATGTAAATTTATAACATATGCTTATTGTGTTTTTTTCTTCCTTAAAAAGGATATTGAACAGTTATAAACATTGCTATCTAAAAGTATTAAAATGAGCTTATTTTATTTCAGATATGGCTAAAACTTCACAGAATTGTTCAGAAATGTGTACTAAAGGGATACAAACTGCAATATAAGTGGAATCTGACATTAGCTGATCTAATATGGGTCAATATCCCTAATGGACCTTGAGATGAGGAACACAGATTTATGACTCTCATTAAAAAATTAGTCCGCCATACAATTGTGGAAGCTGTGATTTTAAAAATTGACATAAATGAACTAGGACTGGTGTTTTATAGAGCTGATGTGATGTGAAAAAAAGTATAAAAAAATAAACCTGAACAAATAATTACAAAGGACATATTTTTTAATGATTTTTATGGTCAGAATTTAGGGATTATTTCCTGAGGAGAGTGACATTTTTCACTATCTTTCGGGGTTGGGCACTTGACGGGAAAACGAATCACACTTGCCACCCCGAAAATCGCACCACACATGTGCAAGTGTCTCAGCTTCAAAATGAGCCATCATACATATCCAAGTTTACGATATGGCCTGAGCAACAGAAGAAAACGTTAACATTACCGCCTATGGATAATCTATTACGCATATTGCCCCATATACTCGCTATCTGTTATTTTATAGCCTATTACTATATCTTTTAAGTTGATTTTTTATTAAAATTCATTTGGGATAAAATTTTATTTATAGTTTCCCAAATTTTTCTTTTAGAAATTTACATTCAATAAAAAAGTGATGATACGTGTCTTAAAGTTGACAAAGTCGACAATATGGGCTAGATTCGATTTTCCATTTGTAGAGATTTTTTCTATTTAGTAGAATGCAACTTATCAATTTCCATCTAAACATTTTAAGTTTATTCAGTTTTAAATGTTGGTGTATAAAGTTAAACATATATTTGGTAAATTTGTAATTGATTTCTAGTTCTTTTTTTTTCATTTATTTATGCCAAGGGTAGGAGAAATTTTTTGTCGAACGAGGTATTGATATACGTTTTTGTTGCTTAAATTTTCAATTTCAATGTTTTCTTTGTTTATATTGATAAATAATCTGTTAAAATTTACATTTGATTTGATGAATTCTTTCGTGGCTAAAGTTTTTAGCCATAAGGTTGGTATTGCTTTTTTGACTATCGAAATTTCTGAAATCCAATTATTAGTGTTTTGCAGTTTTTTAAATATTTTTTCGTGGGCAATTTTTCCATTGTCGTCAATAATATCATTTAAAAAATGAAATCACTGTGTATCCAATTATGCATAATAAGCGACTTGTTTTGATATTTGATAAATTTATTACCCCAGATAACTTGCTTTCTTATCTCGACAAAGTTTTTCAGTTCTGTGTTTTTCGTTTCATGAATTAAAATCCAACTTTTTATTATATCTAAGTAAAAATCTGGAATATCCTTAGCTATATCTAGGTTTTTTTTAAGGTTTGGTTATTTAAGTTCATTCTAAAAATAAGGAAATGTTCCCCTCATTTATTTAAAAATAGCTTTGGGATCAATGTCCAATTTTCTTGTTTTGCCTGTAGCTACCTTGAGACCCATCTTATCTTAGGAGAGGAGAAGTAGCTTTTTATGTCGATCATATTTAGTCCTCCCTTTATGAAGGGTTTATTAAAACCAAAATATTTTAAAGTATGATACATAAAATTCCATTCTAATGTGTCGAAAGCTTTCGAAAAATCTATGAATAAAATAGCACCTTCTATATTGAACTTATCTGCGTAATCTATTACATCTTGTATTTGGCGTAGATTAAAACCTATGAATCTGTTCTTGATGTATCTTGTTTGATCAGCATTAATGATTAGATTTAGGATTTTGTTTATTCTTAAAGCTAAAGTGTAGGAGAGTATTTTATAATCACTATTTAATAATGATATTGGTCTGTAATTTGCAAGTTCCAACGGATCATTTTTTTTTTTAAATTAGATTCAGTAAAGTTTGTCTTTGCGTAAATGGCAATTGTATATTTTCAAAGCTAAAATTAAATATTTTTACAAGTAGAGGTCCAAGAAGTCCCCAAATTTTGTATAAAAGTTAATGCTTATCCCGTCCATTAATTTTAGATTATTGACTGCAATAGATAATTCTTCCAGCGTTACGTATCCGTCACAGGATTTACTTTCTTCTTCTGTTAATTTATAATTGAGTTTTGTTTCAGTAATGTATTTTTGAACATCTATATCCGGATTTTGTTTAGTGTCGTATAAATTAGCATAAAGCTCCTTTTCAAGCTTTAATATTTCATCTTGATCTGTTACTATTTCCCAATTATTGTTTCTCAGTTTAAGTATTGTCTTTTTCGTTTGTTTAGATTTAGACTAAAATATGTTTAGTAGTTACTGTACCTGTTTTTTTCGACATAGTCATGGAATTTGGGTTATTCGCCATTTCCGGTTTGCAAAGACTTTCTAACAAACATGTCTTAATTTCTTCTTCGTAGCTCGCAGAACAACAAATGGGATCATGTGTACATAAAACCGCACAACCCAATGTCGTACGAACTATTCCATATATTCTATTTGAAATTATTCTCTTGTTTGTTTCTATTTTGAATGTATCCATGTTGACGCGATGGAAACCGAAGGAAGAGGAAAGTGTTGTCAACACATGAAATGTTATTCTGAAATACTGAAGAAGCATTACAATGCAATTCTTGTGCGTGTTTCCTCTTTAAGAGTCAGTAGATTATGCATACACAACTTTAAAAATGGAATCACACTATATAGAACTAAATTGATCAACGTATGAACAGCTCGTTATATTGCATGAACGAATCAGAAGCTTGTTTTTAATAAGTCGAAGTTAGACATATATCTGTACTTAATCTTCACGGGACCGTTTTCATTTTAATCTTAGTTTCTTTTAAACATTTTGTTATTCATCCATTTCAGCAACCTGCATAATTATAAAACTCTTTTAATGACCTTCTTCTGTATATATTTGTTTGCTAAGAAAGAATAGATTAACAGGTCGAGTTTAACTCTGCCACACGTCACGTGCCTATGCAAAGTCAAGGACTTCTCCAGTGTACGTTTTTTGCAATATCTGTGTTTTGGCCATTCCGAAAATTCAGTCTTGGTTGTTCCTCGACAGTCTATGGCCAAACTCAGTAAAACACGTATATATCTTAGAAATTATAATACAGACAAAAGCCTTAAGGTATGAAGTTTAAAAGAAAAAAAGACAACTGAATTGAATCTTCAGGTAATGCTAGCATTCTTTACAGTTCCAAAAACGATGAAATATATATACATGTATATTTGACTTGAGAGTTTTAGTTATTCAGAACTATTGCTATTTCGATGCAGGCTGATGGTCAACTAAACTTTTGAAACAAATTACTTTCACACTTTGTTTGACAATACTTTAAGACCTTTTATTGTAAAAATGAAAAACAGCCTTTGGTTAGTTCTGTACTACATTAAAGTAAATAGTGTTTAGGACATCAACGACTTGGAGAGAAAAAAACATACATTCTCCACTACAACGTGTGTCACGATAAAAACTTTATACAACATGTAAAAGGGATAACAATATCCAATTAATCAGCAATGTGTCGAACAATCTTATTAGTAAATGAAAAATAAGAAGCAACACAATTATCTACGATCCACGCCCTTAGTTAACAAGAAAAAGTTTAGCAAGATATGTATAATTAAGGAAAAATGAACAAAACGTTTTTGAACTTGAAAACGTTAGCAAACCTAATACTGTCAATGACAGATAATTAAAATAATGTTCCTTCTCAACAGCCTTCATGCAGATCCAAGCCAGGATTTGGGTTTTTAACCTGTGGACCTATTTACATCACCAAAAAGGAATGAACATTTAACATTTCGACGTTCCCATATTTTTGTTTGAAGATCTTATAACGCAGACAACTAACGCATCAAGTTCGAAATGGACAAACAAAAATCATATACTAGTACATAGAACACCTGCAAGTGAACATTGAGACGCACAAGGGAAACACTACATATCGTAACTTCTCTTATCATTAAAATATGAGACATATAGTTTGTTATTCAAAAATTTTGAGTGGAATATCCAACTGTGCTCATAGTTATCATTTGATCTTCTTTAACTAGCTGACAAAGAAGTGTTTAAACGGCAAAATTCAATCTAAGACATCTGTTGTTCATTAAAATACACATTGCATCTCACTTGCAGTTATTCATGCTGCTATTAAAACCATGTTGCCGAATATTCCATCTCCAGTGCAAAATTGGTTATCAAAACCTTACAAAAAAATCGTTTGAAAATTTACCTAAAAATGATTGCAAGGTTTGGGTTAACAATATATTCTATATTTGAGAACAAATGGTAAATGGAGGATGTATTTTAGTATGTCATACCGACAATAACTATTCACCAACAAAAAACGTGAAGGTCCCCCTTTTCAACACAAAATGTTTATAGTAGGATAACTGTCCTTATAAATTGTCACTATATAAAAGTAATATGACATGTATAAGGCAAGAACATATATGTTTAATAAAATAATTCCAGACATTATATAAACTTAGTATATGTACCACAAGAGAAATAACAGCCACTATGACCTTAGTTGACCCTATGGTGGGTTTTGTTAGTACAATAGTTTTTTGACACTTTTTGTGTTTTGAGTATTTTATTTATGTCTTATTTATATATTATATATTCATTTTTTAGCGAATAGCATATATATATATATACAAGTCTAAATTGAAAACAACGTTCAAACCTATGATTGCGTTGGATAAAAACCGCAATTTTTATACGTGTGCATGCAAAACAAATGTCTTGGTAGAGGGGTCTAAATACAGCACAAACAACATTTTCCAAAAGACCAAAAAGTGAAAAAGTATATTTTAACAAAACGCATTTGACTAGCAGGTCGAACAACGGATGTTCTTAAACCCTGCTGACTGCCATGGCGATTGCCAAATAAACGGATCACAGATGTAACAAAATGGATCTTAATTTTAATCTAATACCAAATAGAAAACAAAAAACTTGCGGAAAGATGGTATACCGCAAACATGAGGTGCAAAAATTTGTACACCATATCCGGATTTCGACAATTAATGTCTCTTCAGTGATGTTAGGAATCGAAACGGTATTTGGAAGGCCATATAATTTACCTCAATTTAGGATTGACTCTTGAATTTTGAAGAGTTGAAATAGGATGAACGGATCATATAAACCCGAAGGCAAATATAATACAAGCCCAAACGAAAAAATATAAACAAGTCTAAATTGAAAACAACGTTCAAACCTATGATTGCGTTGGATAAAAACCGCAATTTTTATACGTGTGCATGCAAAACAAATTTATTGGTAGAGGGGTCTAAATACAGCACAAACAACATTTTCCAAAAGACCAAAAAGTGAAAAAGTATATTTTAACAAAACGCATTTGACTAGCAGGTCGAACAACGGATGTTCTTAAACCCTGTTGACTGCCATGGCGATTGCCAAATAAACGGATCACAGATGTAACAAAATGGATCTTAATTTTAATCTAATACCATTCGATATATATATATATATATATATATAACTCGTCTAAACATCAGCCCAACAATGTTAGATCTGTAAATTTGCTTTCGCAATTTTTTTGTTCTTCCCTCGCCGGGATTCGAACTCATGCTACTGAGATATCGTGACACCAAATCGCCTGCACTATATCCGACGCGCTAGACCACACGACCACCTAGGCTTCACATAATAAAGCTTTCGGTGGCCGGGTGTTACCTTTCCTCGTCAGTTTTAATCTAGCGTCGTAATACAGTACATGATATATAAGGCATGAAGATGGAATTGTTACAGATCAGCTGAAATATCTATTGTAAAGGATCCTACAAGTTAATGCAAGATACAGTCAGAGAAATAATTATATTAATAAGTACGTCTGAACCAGTGACAACTCTACAACAGATTTATCCATCGGATCACCAGCAGTGATGGTGATACATGGCTGTGTACATTCTGTATATAAAACTCGTCTAAACATCAGCCCAACAATGTTAGATCTGTAAATTTGCTTTCGCAATTTTTTTTGTTCTTCCCTCGCCGGGATTCGAACTCATGCTACTGAGATATCGTGACACCAAATCGCCTATATATATATATATATATATATATATATATATATATATATATATATAAGTGTGTGTGTGTGTGTGTGTGTGTGTGTGTGTGTGTGTTTTAACTTCTCCTGTGCCTTTTTATCATTACGTTGTGTTCATATTGACCAGACTCTAGGAATATCATTGGTTGAAAGCGACCACTTGGAGACCGTGTATATTTCATTTGGGGTTAGTAGGCGTGGTTTATATTAATACACTATAAGTAGTGGTGTTACTTCCCTTTATTAAAAAAAACACGACGTCGAGGACAATTCTAAAATCTTTCGCCCGGACAATAGACAAAGAAATTGATTGTGAACGATTGAAATAAATGCAGAAAACACATTAAAAGCTAATAAGTTGTCATTGTTGACAGTTGTTTTTGTATATATCAATGGAAGTATGTTCTTTATATTGAAGACTTGATCACTTTGATAGACCACTAGTCTAAATGCCATCTGTTAAGAAAGTCGGTAAGATGAATTCGTTACACAGTGTGCTAGTGACTTCATACGATATATATGCGATCAGCTTCGTTCTCACCCCATATGGAATTTACTGACCCCATAAATATCGTATTAGCTCACTCACACCATGTTCTATTTCATTGCATTGTATTATGTTTTGTATACACATACAAGAAGTTTTATTCTGTTATCTGTACATCATTGTCTAATGATAAATTATTATCATGTAAATTTTTTACATGTATAAATATGTGTTGATTTTACATGAAATGTAAACTTCTATATATTTACATCTCTTACAAAATCAAATCTTACTGGTTTTTTTTTTACAGTGGTACGCTGAAAAAGTCACTTTTCTTTTTCCCAAAGATGTTAATTCTGATTTCCCCAAGTTTACATATGTGCCTTGCCTTTGATTGTCGTCCGGCATATACAAGAACTTAGAAAAATTTCAGATCAATGATAAATAGTCCATCGCAATCGTTGAACACGTGGTTGTTTGTGATAGTACTGAACAGTATTACGCATTTCCGACCCAAGGCAATATTGTCCTATTTAATGCAGCCATTGGTTCATCCGGATGAACCATGTGCCGATGAACACCAGTTTTTTTTGTTTTTTTTTTTATTTGAAAATGTTTAAAAACTGCTCCAGTTGAAAAAAAAAAATTATAATGCGACACCCCTGATATATTTCTTATAATACCGTTACGGGGACGGATCAACTTCGGGCGGATATAATATGGGGCGTGATTGTCAACTTGACGTGAACGTACTTTATAAATTACGACATCAAAATGTAATTACGCTGATGTAGGTTCCAAATTTGATTTAACATATAATGATTGTAAAATATAATTTGTTAAGGTACTATGAATTTTTTATGGTTTTAATTTGAGCAAATCAACACCAGAAAGTCTGACAAATATTTATTATTATACACAACAATTAATAATCGTTGTCAATTCTTAACAGGCATAGATGGTAGATTATTAACATTAAAGTGAAATGTGTGAATTATATTCCTTGGTGAAAATAATAAGTCGCTAGTTTTATCTTCGGGGGATAAAAAGGAGGTAATTAATTTGATTCGAACGGCTTCTAATGTAATATATATATGCAAAAATGTTTGCACCTGTCCTAAGTCAGGAATCTGATGTACAGTAGTTGTCGTCTGTTTATGTAGTTCATACGTGTTTCTCGTTTCTCGTTTTTATATAGATTAGACCATTGGTTTTCCCGTTTGAATGGTTTTACACTAGTAATTTTTGGAGCCCTTTATAGCTTGCTGTTCGGTGTGAGCCAATGCTCCGTGTTGAAGGCCGTACCTTGACTTATAATGGTTTATTTTTATAAATTGTTACTTGGATGGAGAGTTGTCTCATTAGCACTCATACCACATCTTCCTATATCTAAGTAATGTTTCTATTGAATTTATTGCTTCATAATGTTTGGAACAATTGATTCTTTTTGGAGTTTTTTTCTTTCTTTTTTTTTGGGGTACTTTTAGGAGATTAAATAATTAAATGAGCTGCCAGTAATGATATTAATCAAATTTCACGCATACTTCAGTTATCTCTATTCAGCAATTCTAGTTGGAAAGTTTAATTACAGAAAGGAAGAGAAGTTAGCATATGTCCTTTTTGTCTGATATATAGTTTTAATATAAGTATTCAGTTTGTGGGTGAGGTTTAAGCTGACCATAGTCACTGTTTAATAATGGTCGCTGGTCAGGTCTAAATTTTTTGTCAGATTTTCACTATTATCTTGTTTGTTCCGTTTGAATGTTATAAGCAGAGGCACAGACCATTTGATTTTCTGAGGGGAGAATGGGGGGTGTGTGGGGGTTGTAGCAAGCCATATTTGTTTATACTTAGCAAACCAAGCATTTAAAAAATGTTTTCAGTAAATCCAAAATTTTGAATTTACTTACCTTGTGTCAATGGGAGGAAATTCGGGTTTTTAACACTCATGACACTGCATGTCCAAAATGGCCAAAAGACAAAGCTTAGAGCAGTCATTTTCTGTCATAAAAATATGGTAGGTAGGGAAACCCTTAACACGTATATATCTTTATTTGGCCTTACAGGTATAATGAAATTCAGAGAATCTTGCTATTTTGAAACTGAATAGCTAGCATCATTAAGGCATAGTGAACAATGAAAATGCATTACAATTAGGACAATGAAATGCTTGAAGGTGCTATTGAATATTGCACGTGGGGGTGTACCATTTTAATGGCAATTGAACAGCCATTAAAAATAGCCAACACGTTTGCTAGCATCTAATTTTAACGGGAGTTTAAGGATTATTAAATACAAGGCAATTTCAATTTAATGGGAATTTGACAGCCATTAAAATAAGCCATAAAACATGGCCAATACTCATAGTTTCGGTAATTTTATTTTAATGTGTCTTAATTTCGTACCTTTAATGACTATTTAGTTTTAACTTCCAATCATTTTTTTATGACCTTTAACCTAGTGTTGCCTAATGGGCGTTAAATAGAACTGTTTTAATGGGCATTACATTTTGGTTGTAAATTTCATGGGTGAAACCTACAATGTAATGACCAAGAAATATACTTTTAATTGGGTTTATTATGTCAAAATAATGACCATCAAAGAGAAATGTTACGGCTTTGATTTTGTCCTCATTGATGACTCTTAAAAATAAATTTCTAAAAGTGGGTTTTGATATGAATATTGCAGCTGTCATCTCTCAATAAATTGTTCTGGTTCGGTATAAGACATCCACACGATTTGCCTGTGTCTTGGGGATATCCAGCTTCGTAATCATTCAAATGTACTGGAAATTCATAAAAATTGTGGAAACTGTCCCCTGTCATCCATTGTCTTGCTCGGAGACCAATCCATACTGACTTTGTGCCTGAGGAAAGATATGTTTATCAGAATATTTTATTTTGTTTTCTTTTCTTTGATCGAGTGTAAAAAGGGGAACTTTAAAGAGTGATACTAATTTCTCATCTTGCCGTCACCTTTTCTAAAAAAGAACAATACTTGATACTTTAAGTAGCCCTCCACATATCAGTACAAATAATTGAAAGTGTTTAATACAACTTTGCATCCAAACAAAATATTAACAAATAAATATTATAGGCTCTCATACAATGAACCACCTTTTTCATTTTTTTTTATGCAGAGAGGTACAGTATCTAGATATGAATCTACAGTATGCACACACATATAGGTTACACTAGTTATTCTGCATACTGTAAATTCAGAAATTATTGCGTGCATTTATTATTGCGATTTTGTCATTTTAGACTAAAATGCGATTTTAATTTTTGCGATATTGAGAAAAATCCTGTTTAATTTATATAAAAAATTTCAAAATGCGAGTTTAAATTATTGCGATTATAACCATGTCGCATTTTTCGCAATAATAAAAACATCGCAATAATTTCTGAATTTACAGTAATTCGCGTCTACTCTTCCTTTGATTTAAATGCCCACCTACTGTTGTTGAGCGACAGTTTTTTTTTTCTGCTCTGTGTGTCATCGATTATTCCGTCAGTTCTTCCAGTGTCAGTTAAAAGCGTTGTTTAATTATTAACATAAGCAAAGTTTAAGATCACATCGACTTGAAACTTAGCTCACAGGTTAATTATGAATTAAGCCTTATGAACTATATCCAAAATAAGTTTTAGAACCAGATTTTGCAGTTCAAAAGGTTGGGATAGTGCAGGTGGGGCAGGTTGTCCAATTGACACATACTTGTGTTTGTCATAATTTGTTCCAATAAACAAACACTGTACGTATTGCTTATCGATGTGTGGACTCATTCGTTTCCTGATCGAAGTCGATGTCTCAATGTAGTGATGTGATATACCATTGCAGATCAAAAATAGTATGTTGCTTTGATCTTTTAAACGTCATAGTAAATCACATTGAGTATATAGGCCAACTATGCTTTCTTTAAGCAGACCACCTACAGATCCTTTACAGTTGTTGAAGTTTTCTTAAATACGCACATGATGTGGTTCTTTCTAAAAAAAATAGGCATGGAATTCAACGTCCTAAACACGATCGGAACAGAATTTATATTGATATGTCTAAACAGCCAAATAATCAACCATTTTGTACGAGTCGAAATGTCCGTTGGCAAATTTTATTTGGCCATATTTCTATAATCAAACTTTCTTTTTTTAACAAATAAACATTCTTTATTCTTCAGATTGCCTGTTACAATTTTACTTCACTGTCCAAGCTCCAACAAAATATCCCTGTGAAATGCTCAATAAAATATAAACATTTTTTTTCTTTATTATATCAATCTTCTAAGATTTATGAATCATACATTTTGAGATACTGATTTGTAGTTCTAATATAAACATATCGATATGATACTAATCTAAGAATTTAAAGTTTTGTTCGGAAACATAGTAGGACTTGTAAATACAAAAACCTAAAACTGTCAAAAAATAGTTAAAACCATAATACCCAAGATCTGATATTTTGTATCCAAATACTATTTGTTTTATTATATATTGTTTTGAAAATTCATTTGCTAATATATTGTTTCGGCATATTGCTTGTTATTAATTAACAGACCCATGAGGCTTTCAGCGCTGTAAAATAAGTGTCAAAATCAATCATTCTTGACTCCACTTTTTGATATTCACCGATAAGTGTGTTTCTTTTTACTTTGTCATTTTTACCTTCCCAAATATATTTGAAACAGCAGCTTTCAATTTCTTAAAGGTAATTGTCTGGAACTTTACACGAAATTTCCAAAAAAAAAAACGTATATTTTGGTAGCATTAAAGATATTATTATCAATATTTTCCCAACCATTGTTAGTTTTTTTTCCCCATGTTTTAATTTAGGATTACAGATTATCAATTTAACTTTTCACATTCGTGTCTGTCATGATCAAAATAAATGCCCAAAGCTTGAAAGGTTTGTCCGTCCAGCGTATGCCCTCAATTTTATCTATGCTATTCTTAAGCGCCTAAATCCAAATTCCTTCTGCTTTATTACGATTTAACCTTAGTCCGGAGAAAGAACGAAATGCTTCAATAATATTCATACCTTTAGATATATCTGTTTTTAACTACAAAACAGTGTTGTTTCACCGGCCAATTGTGATATTTTATGCTATGTCTTTCTTATCTATAGTAATTCGAATACCTTTAATGTCTGAGGTTTGCCTTAATCGCTCGGCCATTATATCGACTGATAAAACAAAAAGTAAAGTAGACGAAAGAAATCCTTGACGGATTCCTCTAGAGTTTTCAAAAATTTCGGTTACCCATCCATTATATATAACTCATCATGGATACCATATGATATATACAATAAAAAGGCATACTTCTTATGATATATAGCACGACATCCACTTTTATTTGGGTTGTTAAACTGACCAAATCACAACCATCTTGCCGGCACGTTGTCCTTGCACTCGTCCAGGTTGATCCGGTTGTCATTGCTAGCTTTAAGCATGCATGAGAAATAGTATCATAAACAATATCCTCCAAATTCACATCCTCCAATGAATAAATTTTAAAATTCAACCATTTTAAGGCATTAATTGCTCTTGGAATTTGAAAAGAATTACATATGTACATATTTGTGCAAGTGTTTGAAAAAAAACATGGACAGGAAATTATTTGAATGACCTGAGTCGTAAAGAAAACAATTGGACAACATATCTTTGCTTCGACCCGTTGCGGCAAGGGATATTAATGTGATTTATGTATCAGTAACTGTGTGTTGGTAAGACATTTGAAGACTCACAGGACGATATAATAAAAAAAAACCGACAACAAGATATAATTAACATAGAGCTCTCATCAAGATATATCAAATATATACGCATAAAACTTATAACGTCTTTGTTTCATATTTTATATAGAACCGATAACAAGATATAATGAACATAGTATTGTCCACTTGTATTTGTAGTATTTGTATTTCTATCCATCTGATGAGTTAAGCCTCTTTCAACTGATTTTTATAGTTCGTTCTTATGTTGTACTGTTACACCGCTGTCCCAGGTTAGGGGGAGGGATGGGATCCCGCTAACATGTTTAACCCAGCCACATGCTGTATGTATGTGCCTGTCCCAAGTCAGGAGGCTGTAATTCAGTGGTTGTCGTTTGTTTATGTGTTACATATTTGTTATTCGTTCATTTTTTGTACATACATTAGGCCGTTAGTTTTCTCGTTTGAATTGTTTTACATTGTCAATTCGGTTCCTTTTTTAGCTGACTTAGCGGTTTGGGCTTTGCTCATTGTTGAAGGCCGTACGGTGACCTATAGTTGTTAATTTCTGTGTCATTTGGTCTCTTGTGGAAAGTTGTCTCATTGGCAATCATACCACTTCTTCTTTTTTATATAGTACCAACTCCTAGTCTCAGGGCCAATACACCTCACCTTGAATCTATAACAGGACCAATACAGAATCAGCCAATTAATAACACTGTGATAATGAACATATACTTTAAAACAAGATACATGTATAAAGAATATAGAACAAAATATATATATTTAGATATAGATTTATTTTATTTACAAGTTGATATTGAGCAAAGGAATCCCACCTCTACAAAATGTGTATGGAAATTATAACAGAAAACCTGAATGTTGAAATACACAGAACTTAATACAGACAACATTTAATGATTTAATATACAAAATATAGGTACATACACTGTATCATACATTGTTATTTAGAATGGATATTTCTGAAACGATGTGATAAATACCAAAGACCTATGCTTTCTTTATTTTTTCGTTTTATGTTGTTTGGCATTCAATAGGAAGAAACAAGATTCAGGTCAATGAAGAAAAAAACTCCTACTTAATAATGATGAAGCAGAAAATATGAATTACTACTAAAGGTACATGGTTTAGCTAACCAATACAAATTTTAGATATTACAACGGACATTTACTTTACATCCTTAACTACAAAAACAAACTTGTAAGCCAAAAAAAAGTATTACGTCACGGACCAAGATATGTACACACGGGATATCTTACAAGTATAGAGATATGTACGTACCAAATATCAAGAAACTCTAATTTGTTATTGCTTATACAAATTCGGCAATATTTCATAAGCTATTATCAATTTAAAAACCTAAGGTATGTATGCGACATACTGCAAGTAGAAAGTTATCTGATCTTAAAAAAAAGTAAAATAACAAAAATACCGCGAACTCCAAGGAAAATTCAAGGCGGAAAATCCCTTTTTCTAATTGTCGACACGATAGAGGTTTCAAATATTAAGTACTTTGGATTTGTAGTTGCTGCAAAATATGCAACGTAAGTTTATTATTCGTGCGTTAATGTGAATGATTTAATAACTGTTGTTTGTTTCGCGTCAAAGGACAATGTCTTTTTCAGAACGAGACACAAATTACAATCAATACAATAGATAGGTCTTTCAAAGAAGGTCGACTATGCATAAGGGTGTGCTAAATCGGGACAGACATGTAGACTTACAACATACCACCCAAAGAGTCGTTAGAAGTGTTGTTTAATGTACATAGCATCTCAGTGGTTAAGGATGCGATTAGATAAATGAAAATTGACACTAAATGAACAAGAATTGTTTTTTACGTATCAGTATCTGTGCCTCAAATAAAAATGTGCACATAGGTTTTCTAGCCATATAACTGAAATCTGTATTTGATAAGAGATTTACAAGTTGTCAATGGATCCGTTGCGATTTTTTGACGCTATTTAAGTGTGAAATCTAACTAATTATACAAGTTACGTTATAAAATAATAAAATAATAACTCATGACTGAATGTAAAATAATTGTAGGGTTATTTTTTTTCATTCATAATGGAACAATTGTTTTCAAATAAAATAAACTCTTTAAAACTACTGTTTAGAATAGGATTTTACACACTGTAAATTAGATTTTTTTTTACATGCTTTGATTATTGCGATCGTAGATCATTGGACAACATTGCGACATGTATTGCATTATGATTTAAAGAATTGCTGCATATAAATTAAGCTGCCAAAAATAAACAATCATAGTTTTCCTTTTTTTTTTTTAGAACGATTTACTGTCGCAATCTTCACAAACTCAAATACATCTCAACCTTTTGTGAATATACACTATTGACCCCTCCTTCGACATAATAAATTTGACTTAGGTGATACCGATGAAGGAAAATTTAGTAAGCGTTTCAGAAACATACATCTAATAAATTGTTATCTATATTTGTAATAAGATTTAAAGAAATAACTACTGGTAACACAAATGTAAAAAAGGCCGAGAAACGACAGCACATCACAACCAATGGGTAATGTACATAATAAAAAAGATATAAACAACAGTTACTGTAACTGTAATTTTCGACATTATAATGGAATTTGAGCGATTCTTCTTTTCCGGACTGCAAAGATTCTCTAACAAACATGTTTTAATTTCTTCTTGGTAGCTGGCAGAACAACAAATAGGATCATTTGTACATAAAAAAGCACAACCCAATGACAAACGAACTATTACAGATATTCTATTTGACATTATTCTCTTGTTTGTTTCTATTCTGAATGTATCCATGTTGACGCGATGGAAACCAAAGGAAGGGGAAAGTGTTGTCAACACATGAAATGTTATTCTGAAATACTGTAAAAGCATTATTATACAATTGTTACTCGTCTATCCTCATTAAGAGTCAGTAGATTATGTATGTCACAATTTTGAAAAATGAAATCACACTATACATAACCCAAATGATCAACGTACGGACAGCTCGGTACATCAACGAATCAGAAGTTTGTTTTGAAAAAAGTCGAAGTTATGTCTGTACTAAATCTTCACCAGACAGTATTGATACAAATCTAATTTTCAGTTAATCATTTTGTTATTCCTCCATTTAGGCAACCAGTTTAATTATAAAACCGTTCGCTTTTATTGTATTTTAATGACGTTCTTCTTTTTTTGTTTCCTAAGAATAGATTAACACGGCGAGTTTTACTTGGCTACACATCACGTGCCTGTGCAAATTCTGGAAGCTTTTCCTTCGCTATAACTGTGTTTTTGCCATTCGGGAAATTCCATATTGATGGTTACTTGACAGTTTAAGACAAATCTTGTTAAAGAGAAGTCTATATTTTAAATATATTAAGATAGGCAGAAGCCATAAAAAATGTAGGTTAAAAAAACATAGATGCTAGCTATCTATATATGTACATTTAAGAGAAAAAAAAAATAAAGAACTGTTGTTGTTTCAATGAAGGCTGATGTTCATCCAAAGCTGGAGACGGATTATTTGGCAACAAGCTTTAGTAGCAGCATGAACATCTGCGATTGAATTTTCCCATGAAGACACATATTTGTCAGCTAGTTGAAGAAGGTCATATGATAACTGTGGCACAGCTGGAGAACTTTTGTAAAACAAACAGATATGTCTTTGTTGTCGCATTTTATAATGGCAAGATAAGTTTCAAGGGGTGATTTTTCTACTCTGTTTCACAGTGTTCATTTACAGCTGTTCTGTGTATATGCATTAGTTGTCTGCATTGTGAGCCCGTCAAACAAAAATATGTGAACATCAACCTGACTATTGGGAGGGGTTTGCATGAGAAGCAACATTATTCAAATTTCAGTTCATTAACAGTTTAATATTTGCTAATAATGTTTTCAAGTTCACAAATTCCCTTTTTCCCCTAATCATAAATATTTTGCTTAAAAATTTGTAATAATACTAAATGACAGCTCATGATTTCAATTTAAATGTTTACACTATTAATCAAATCAACAGACGAAAACGTTTATCTACACTATTATATAATTTCCACTTTATGATCTATAATAAGTTTCTTTATCTTTATGCCTAAATTATTCATATTTTAGCAAAAATAACTGATCAAGAGGCACTAAAATGTCTGATTGAAAATAACGGTTCATGATTTTCTATTAAATGATAACATAGTTGTACTCTTAAGCTGTCCAAACAGCATATTTAAGATGTATGTTCTCTTATAGATGTTATAGTTATCATGCTTTATGAAGTAAAAAAACCTCATGTACGATCAGAGGATGTAACCAACATACTTATATCCAATGACGGTTCCTGATTCTCCTTCAAATAAAGAGATAATTGTATTCTTATTTAACACCAACAAAAGCATAAATATGTTTACTATAAAGATAAGAAGATATTGTATGATTGACAATGAAACAACCAGAGACCACATGACGTAAAAGTTACCAACTAAACGTCATCGTACGGCCTTCAACACTTTTAAAAAATGCAAACCACAAAATAAGGGGGAAAAGGAGGGTCCCTAATTTCAAAACATAAGATAAGTGGTGATCTTTTATTTAAATATATTAAAAATTTAGGTATGAAATTGCACGTCAGTGATTGCATTGCAATAGCTTTGTATTCCGTAACTATATATGTGTGTTATTACGTTGTTCATAGTGACCAAACAAGTTGCAGCATATGTCCCTTTTAAATGTCTTGTATTTCAATATACAATTTTTCAAAGGCTTTCGAGACATTTTTGTATGATTTTGCTACACCTTCCTTGGCAACTCGCGCAAGAACAAAGTAATAATAATAGTATAGATACTACAACTACAAGAAATTCGAATGTCTTTGAGAAATGCGAGTATGTCGTATTAGAGGAGAAACGTTACCTTGCAACATGATACATGTAGAAACATTGACTGTTTAAAGGGTTAAAATTGTTTTACATCCATTGAGTGTGACACATCACTTCCAGGAGGCACATGATTAAGCATTTCGGCTGTTCGTATCATCGTATTTACATTTATACATCCCACACGCCCCTCTTTATCATGGGTTTAACTGCTACATGGGAGTAGTCCTTGAATGACTATTTTCCTACACCAAAGTCAACCCTTGGGATGTAATATTTCAATTAGCATCAATTAAAAAAATTATGTTCGGAAACGCGGTAACTTATATTCTAAATGAAATAGACTTTCACTATGATTTGTAATTCTTTAAACTCACGATTTATACTTTTATTTTATTGTATATTCTCTTGGAAGGAACAAGACTAAGGGGGGAATCAAACCGTGGTTGTATTTAAGGGTTTTTGACTTTTCATGGATGTTAATTTCAATGGTATATCAACAACCCCCAACCCCTTCCCACTCCCCCGCCGCCAATATTCATGGTTCATTTGACAGTTACAACTGCACAGTGATGTATCTTTTAAAAAGTAAACATTTAAAGTCTTAAAATCTTTTCATAATTTAGGCATACGTAGCAATATTAATTTAAAAGTGTAAAGAAAGATTTCTTAATGTTGAGATATCAACATGATCAACACTATCAAATGTGATCATAATAAGAAGAAAAATAAAGTTTATAAGAAAGCATTCATCTATTCCCTTTTTGTTTATTGATAAACGATTGAAAATTCAGAAATCTTACAAGCCATTTAGCTTTAACAAGCAAATTTCGACCACATTTCGTAGCGTTTAAAGCATCCCACACAGCCGAATGTATCTTAATTTGTTTGATGGTGATTTTTTTTACTGAATCTATAGTGGGTTTTTTTTTAGGTAAAATTATTGAAGGCTATGTTCACGGTGTAAAAATAACAATCATTTTAAATTCGTCAAATATATTGAAAAAATCAATGTATCGAAAAAACAGGAGGCAAATGTCCGACAATTCCTTACAATTTTGAACTCGTCGACGTCATTCTGTTGGCCAAATATGAAGTCATTATGTACAATAGATCATAAACAAGTATGAAGAATATAATGTTGGACGAATAAACCAACGAAAGGAAAGACGGACGGACGGACGGACGGACGGACAAGGTGAATGCCATATATATTATGTAATATTTAACATCTTTTTAAAAGTCGCGGTAAGGATTTCAAATAAATAATAAATGCATAAGATAGATATTAAGTTTAATACTTTACCTACCTTTTTTTTTATAATCAGATTTAAAAAGTGTAAAACGTTGATTACTCAAGCAAAATGATAATTTCTAAAAGTGTGGTCCAAAAGTGTATTTCCGTTGTATTTGATTTTGTTCTGATTATTATTTGTTCTTCTTCCGCCGAATTAGTTTCTTGCTGTGTGTAGTGGTGTTGAAAGATGTCGCTTAGATTTTTTGCAGTTTAAATCAAACAGATATTGCACTTTTGAAACTCATTCTATTTATCCGTGGACTTTTCATTTTATGAGTTATAACCCGAAACACTGTTATTTTTGTTATTGTATCTCCTTCGTAACCAAAAGAGGTAACGACAAAATGTTTTGTCTTAATTGTTCGTTACATCCTCAGAAATGTTTGGCTGATTTGGATCGGAGCGATCCAGTGCCATCTTATAGGAATTATCTAACTTTACCAATTTAATTTATCGTTAGGTTTTGGTAACTCTATTACCGTCAGCCGTATAGACCTTATGTCTTTTTCTCTGTGGTTTTGAGCTTTAACTTACAAAGTTATGTCGAGGTCAAAGTTAAAGGTCATGTTCTTAATTTAGACTTTTGCTGGTTTCATGGTCTACTCTTTTAAAGATATATATATATATAAAAGAAATAGTGCAAAATGTTTGATTTATTGTGATGAAGATATAATTTGGTATAAAACTATGCAACTAGGAGTTATTGCCCCTGAAATGTTTGAGGGTAATTGATTATTACTTCAACTTGGGTCTCCTGCAAAATGTTGGGTAATATATGACCTTGAAAAAAGTCAACCGAAAGTGACCTTGTGTAAACTGGACTGTATTCATGGAAATTGACTTAAAAACTATTTTTGTTTTAATTGGCATACATTACCCTATCATTTGAGACCAAAAGTGACCTCAATAAACCGGAAGTAGATATAGTTTTCTCCCTTATTACAGACAAGAGTTGATAGAACCAATATATTTTTTGGAATCGGTGTAAATACAGCAACCATGTCAGACCGAAAATGTCATTTATAAACCGGAAGTTTGAAATTATCTCCCTTATTTCAAGCTAAAGTATATATAAACAACATATTTCTCAAATTCGCATGAAGAAACCTATGATTGGACGCCAATTGTAACTTTTAGTAAACCGGAAGTAGCTTCTTTTCAATGATTTTTAAAATTAATGTGGAAAGAACTTCAATTGTTTTCTAAACAATTGGTTTTTGATTATTATTTTAATTATTACTCCCTTATTTAAAAACTTTAAACTGCCAGTGCCAGTATTTGAAACTTTCCACTTACATCCACAAATACAATTTCAATCTCTGCGTCTTCATCACTGCCTAAACTTTTTAGTAATCTGTGTATTTGAGATGTCACAAGATTTTCAATCCAAATAATTTTGAAAATAATATGCCAGTGTACGTTAATCATACAACAATCAATAATTGATACATGATCATTTAAATTGTAAATAGATATATCAACGAATTTTTTTCTCATGGCTTTTTAAATTGTATATGCTTTGATTTCCAAACAAATAAGGATGCTAAATACATGATTTTATTGGCAATATATATAGAAAATATCCTTTCCCTATTCCCAATATGTATAACTTCTACATGTACATGTAGCTACTTTGGTCAAATAACAGTTGTGTTTAGGTTTGAAAGAGTCCAGAGTAAAAGCACAAGTAACATCAAAATTTCTTTTAAAAAGTTACTAAATAATTTTGAGGTAAGGGTCTTCTATCATATATACGTTGGCTTATACAAAATTACAAAAAAATAAACATTTTATCAAGTCAGATTTGAAGGAGAAAATGCAAAAATGTAAAACCAAACTATAAACAACTGAACAAAGCTGTCTATTACAACAATTACATTATTGTTCTACAGCACGCAAATCCACTGCCACTATTCAACACTCTCAGGCAACAGGTTGAAAAACGGCTGTCATATGCTGTAGTTCCACAGCATACCAATCTACGACCACTACGCAACACTCTATTGCAACAGGTTAAAAAACAACTGTCATATGCGCTAGTTCCACAACATGCTAATCCACTTCCAATTTTAATGACGCCTCAACAGCATGTAGCGAAACGTGTATCATACGTCCTGCCTCCACACACCGCTGAAAACGTATAAAGTTAGAATTTCAAAAATATAAATGTAAATATTCTGTAATCGCATGCAAAAATTTTATATTATTTACAGCAATGTTATGGTTTTTATTTGTTTTCTCCTCACTGTACGTATATAAAGTTGCAAGTATTCTGTTATCACATGCAACAATTCTAGAAATCAGCTAGCTATAGAAGACAATGTGAATTGGATTTTTTTACTTCAACATTTGCGATGTCAGCCGATGTAGCAATTGCTTATATTCAAAGACGTAGGTGAACGACTTACGTCAAATTTAATTATTTTATTCCGTTTTTCATGGCCTCAATAGTATTAGATTAAAAACGTTGTGGTTGGTTGTTGCTTGAAAAATTTGGTCTCGTCTATGTCCAGATTGATTTTATTTACCAAAACATATTATAGTTATTGTATTTAGAAAGTATAGTCTAATGTTGAAGTGTACATTATTGCATGTGCTCAACTATGTACACATTAGTTTAAAATAGATGAGACATTTTAGCACATACATACTTGATGTTTTGTCAAAAAAAGTGCATTAAAACATAAACAGCAATATCTGATCGCAATAGGTGTGTTAAATCCAAAGCCTCTTATAATGAATAATCAACGCTCACAGAACGTTTTAGACCCATAGCAACAATTCGTTTGGTATTCATATGTGTTTTGTGTCAAGGCAAAACATCTGTCTATATACTCAGTATATAAAAACGGGGAGATGTAGCATCATTGCGGTATTATTGCGAAGGAGACAACTATCCGCCAGAGACCACATGAAGTGTAAGTAAGCATCATTTCCGTTAAATTGCGAGCTAGATTAGAGCAGACTAAGCACTGCCTCTCAGTGTAACGTTTGCATTTGTAGGTTTTTAAATAATGCACCATCGGTCATTGTTCGTGTTGTCTGATTACAATTCCTTCGATACAATGTCAAGATTACAAATCAAAATTTTTGATTATCATGAAATTATGCGTATTTAAAACTATACCTGCGTCTGTTTCTGCTATTATGACTGCACCGATAAATAACTTCAATAATCTTATGTTTTCCATTTTAAAACCGCTAATTTACCAATTCTACTTGTTAAAAGATTTAAAATATAATAAAAAAAGTGGCAAAAAGTCTTATTTCATATATAGATCTACAAAGTATATTTTACAATTTCGACAAAACTCTAAAAATAAATGTTTCAAATGCAGAAAATGTCTCAGGTTTCATTTTGGTTTATATACTCATACTGATTTGAGTAGCAAAATGGGTTATTGTTGACTATTGTTTGCTAAACGTCCAGTGGCAATTATCTCATAGATATTTACAATAACACCAATACATTGTGTAGGTATAGTCTTTGCAATGTAAGTCGACGGTGATGTGGGTGGCCAATTTTATTTTATAGAATTTAGATGATTGTTTGTTGTTGGCTTTGCGTCCAGTGGCAAATACGTTAAGCATGTTCAGGACAAGATACTATTAACAATTAATGCGATAGGTAGTTCCTGCAATAGGGTTTGATTTGGGATTAAGTGCGGAAAATTTGGAATGCCACTGAGGGTATAATTGATAAAGACAGATATACTGACTGCGGTAACCGCCTGAACTGATATGTAAGATAGGAACAAAAGTTTTGCCTTGCAACAGACCAATTACGGAACCCGGAAAGAGTTGTAAGGGTCCGTGACACTCTCCCTACACGAGGCAACGTTCTACCAGACGAGGCTGCGTGTTTATATATCCCGCTCAGCTAACCGGACACCCCTCTTCACAATGTTTTCGATACCGCTATTGACCCTTGATGTGCTAAGGGTAATCTGATTTATTTCATATGTAAACAGGCCAGCATCTCGATAGATTTATTGGATTTTCAGAAATTTGTCAATTCAAAAATAATTCACTCTGCCAAAAAAACTGAATTTTCATGGTTATAATATCAATCACTATGCAACCATTTTTGTTTTTGTTCTCTCATAATTATTTTGATCTTCTAATTGTTGTATAACATCAACAATTAGAAGCTTCGGAATTGTTTTAGAGTTATGAAATGTTATCAGTTACGGACATCAATGAATATTTTTGCAATTAGGTAACGGACATAACCCCAATTTTTAACGGTTTATTTCTACCCTTAAAGATACCTTATGCATGAAATACATTCCAGTATTTTTTACTTTCTATATGTACTCTTATAAACACACAAAAAAGTTCATGCTTGCGAATTTTCAGAAGAAAATTGTATTGAATTGTCCGTCCTTCAACTTGGAATGTCATCAGTAACTGCAGTTGCAATTACGAACATCAGTTTAACCCCAGTGCTAAATTAAATGTGTGTTTTTTTCTTATCCTGAGCATCTCCGAATATTTTATCAGGATGCTGAGCAAAGAAAATCAGCAACTCTTACTTTATGATATTTGCTAGTAAACTGTTCAGAGTAGATGTGATAAAAAACACATACTGAGAGGATTGTCATTTTTCAGCAAAATTTCAAGAAAGAGAAGAAAATGATGCAAAACATCATGAAACTGAACATTAATTTATCAATATTTGTTTCATTAAAACCTAATGTGAAAAAGGTTAAAACGAACAAACTATAATAGCTAACTGTTAAAGAGACGTTGGGAAGCATACCAACACAAGCAAAAAACGAAGTCAATGAAAAACCTTAAAGTTGAATCACAATAATATTTGATTATTGATTATACCAAAAGACGAAAGTAACACTACTACGTTACAATTTATTACATTCATGGATATAGTATTTTAAAATAATATAAGTTGTTTTTTATGTTTCCCACTTTTTTTGGATGATTATATGTTGTTTTTAGTTGGTCATTTTCATGAAAAAAATCATGTACTTATATGCTTTCTTCAGCTTCCTGTTGTATTCTATTTACACATTGGTGACGTTATTTATACATGAAGACATAACACACCTCATATATCACTAGCCACAATAGTAGAATAGTACACGATTCAGGTCCATAAACATTAAAAGTTATGTAACTTATTCACTATTTGATGACCAAATTATTATAAATAAATATAAACAAAAACAAATGTTATGTAGTTTTCAGTGCAAAGATGTCACAATTGCAAATGTTTAATTGTTAGTTGTTAATTCAAAGATGTCACAACTGCTAATGTTTAATTTTTTAGTGCAAAGATATCATCACACCTGCTAATGTTTAGTTGCTAGTGCAAAAATATCACAACTGCTTATGTTAAGTTGTTAGTGCAAAGATATCACAACTGCTAATGTTTAGTTGTGAGTGCAAAGATATCACAGCTGCTACTCTTAGTTGTTAGTGCAAAGTTGTCACAACTGCTAATGTTTAGTTGCTAGTGCACAACTGCTAATGTTTAGTTATTAGTGCAAAATTATCACAACTGCTAATGTTTAGTCGTTAGTGCAAAGATATCACAGCTGCTAATGTTAAGTTTTTAGTGCAAAATTATCACAGCTGCTAATGGTTAATTGCTAGTGCAAAGATATCACACCTGCTAATGTTTAGTTGTTAGTTCAAAGATATCACAGCTGATAATGTTAAGTTTGTTGTGCAAAGATATCACAACTGCTAATGTTCAGTTGTTTGTGCAAAGTTATCACAGCTGCTCATGTTAAGTTTTCAGTGCAAAGTTATCACAGCTGCTAATGTTTAATTACTAGTGCAAAGATATCACAACTGCTAATGTTTAGTTGTTAGTGCAAAGATATCACAGCTGTTAATGTTAAGTTTGTAGTGCAAATATGTCACATCTGCTAATGTTTAGTTATTAGTGCAAATATATCACAGCTGCTAATGTTAAGTTGTTAGGGCAGAGATATCACCATTCCTAATATTTAGTTGTTAGTGCAAAATTATCATAACTGCTAATGTTTAGTTGTTAGTGCAAAGTTGTCACAACTGCTAATGTTTAGTTGTTATTGCGAAGATATCACAATTACTAATGTTTAGTCGTTTGTGCAAAGTTGTCACAACTGCTTATGTTTAGTTGTTAGTGCAAACATGTCACAACTGCTAATGTTTTAATCAAATTATAAAAGAAAAACAATTGAACAGTTAAAATATTCCATAGTAGACACGAACCATAATATTGCGAAAGATCATCAAGATCATTGCTCTGATCCCTGAAAAAAAAATCCTCTTATTATATTTCATATCAGGGTCTTTTTCAAAAGTCTTTCAATATACTTTAATTCAAAGTATCACAACCCAATGTAAGGTAGCTGGAGGTATAGCTCTATTATGATTTATTTCTTAGCAGATAACCAATAAAAACGTCAAAAACCGCAATTATGACATGCAACAAGTATATAACTGAATCAGGAATTTCGTTACCACAAATTGATTAAAACCTTTACAAAGTTCTTTCACGGATACAAAGATTTTGTTAAAATATTTGGCTGTGCCTGTAGAGATTTTATCAAACAGGGGATATCACATCCTATTATTTACGGTGATGCTTTTTACAAACCCGTAAATTTAAGATACGATCCATGTAAACTAATTGATCGTTTGAATGAACTTATTCTTAAAGGTTATCAATTTAACACAGTAGTAATATCTTAAATATTATAATGTTTGTATTTTATTAGTACTAACATGGCTTTGTTTTTTTTGAAAAATATTAACAGAACTAAATATATATTACTTTATATTTCAAGTTATGCGGACTTATTATTCTACATCCTGTCTATACTGTTTACTTACAATGTTTCTTTTTTTTTTTTTTTTGCATTGCACAAGGACATGTGTTTTTCAGACTGTATATGACGTCTTTACACTAAATACGTAGGATATGTACTGATTGATACTTTAGTCTGGAAGAACATGATTTATTTATTAGTTGTAATTGGCTTTGTATTCGCTTTCAGTAACTGCGAGTACCCTTATTTCGGTGCTTGATGTCTATTGCGGTATGTTAGTTGTATTTGTGCCTCGTACCGATCCTTTGAGTTAAGCCAATTGCTACTGATTTTTATAGTTTGTTTTAATGTTTACGAATGTACTGTTACATCACTGTCTAGGTTAGGGGAGGGTTGCGCGCTTACAAACATGTTTACCCCCTCCCTCCCCCCTACACACACATTCTTTATGTGCATGTCCCAAGTCAGGATCCTGTAGTTCAGTGTCTAATGTCTGTTATATGTATTTGTTTTTCGTAAATTGTTTGGTTATAAATTAGGAAGTTGTTTTTCTCGTTTTAATTGTTACACATTTTTCATGTCCGGGCTTTTTATAGCCAACTATACGGTATGAGTTTTTATCGATGTTGAAGGCCGTATGGTTGCCTATAATTGCATATCCACTTATTTGAACCCTGGTGGATAGTTGTCTCATTGGCAATCATATCACATCTTCTTATTTTTATATTATAATTATTATTGTCCTGAATATGCATATTTAATACTTTCTGCTTGACATTAACACCCATCATTTAATCCAATGTTAAAATTCTAGTTCTTCTGCTGGTGAATTATTCTTGCTAATTTTCAAAGAACGTAACGATGGTCTGGATGGGGCTCCCTCATTTCTTAAATATTTAAGACCATTTTTGTTTTATCTATTTCCCTCCTTATTATCTTTTTAATATATTTTAAAACCCCATTATTCTCTACTCTTTATTTTTTGTCTATTTTTTCTCTTTTATTCTGCACATTTTCACCATTATTTTCTATTCTGTAAACCCCATCCAAACCCTCCACTATTTTTAATAAAAGTGCGAATTCTTAGGCTATTTGTTATTAAAACACAATTGTACATATCACGCCATTTATATGGTGCAAAACTACGCTTAATGAACTTAGAAGAAAGAAACTAAGTGTAGATGCAATAGCCAATGCTTCTTCGTATAACTTTATTACATAATGTATTACCATAAAATGTTCGAAAATATACTTTTTATTATAAAAATGTCTACAAGTCTTAGAATTGAAGAAACATCATCTTATATATTATGTTTTTTAATTCAATTTATATTCAGAAAAAAAGATTCAGATTTTAAAATTAAATGTGTAGCATTAAATCAGCAAAATCATAGGAGAAAATGTCCAAATGTTGTGAATACTATTTATTGGCGTTTTTATTTCAAATTTTTAGAACTGCAACAATTAAGAATGATTACAGTTTGCTTAGAATACTGAACTATCTATCAAAGTAATCACAACTTTAACTCACCGGGAAACAAAACTCTGGAATACAACCTGTTATATATGAACTGGAATAGTTCAGTTATTATAATTGAAATAATTGGTATATCAAACATTGATGAGTTGACAATCAAGTTTACTCTCTTTCATTATTGATGACTGATACTTGTGTTCTTTGAAGAAGAAAACAAAATAAACTATTTAGGATCATACCAAATAAACTATTCCTAGTCATATATCCCTATTTCAAATGAAGTAGTCTTCATGGTACAGTCCATTCCAACAAAGGGTGTTGGTTTTAAGGGGAAATCCATTCAATAGAATTTAAAATAATCTTAAACTTTATAGGATAGTCCATTTTTAGTCAGTTGTACCCGATTTATTTATAGACTGGACTCTCATATGATGATAAACCGTTCCCATCCTAAATTGCCTGTGGTATTTCGTTTAAAACAATTAATCAAATGATACTGAGTCTTTATCTAGTTTATCACTAACAGTCTGTCTGTACGGGAAAATTGAATTTAATTATGTAAACATTCTTTAAAAAAAAAACGGAAAGAGATACGTTTATTATACAAAAAAGAAACTCTCTGTAAGTATTCATGACAAAGGATTATATGCCTATATAATCACACTGTGTTTGAAAATACCGTTGAAAGGAAAATAACGTGTTTTCTATTCAAATCTAGCTTTAAATTACTGCAAGTACTCTTACATCATTTTTTTGTGTGTCTTTATGTAAGTTGGGTTGTGTTTTTTTTTTTTTTTTTTTTTTTTTTTTTCTATTGTCATTCTGATGAGTCAAACCATTTAATATGGATTCCGTGCTGTGACAAGAAAAGTTAGGCACTCATAAAGATATTTAACCCCGCCACATTTTGTATATATGTCTGTTCGCAGTGGAGGATCGCCAAAACAATTTAGAATGTCATGTTTTCACAATTCATGCAATTTTTTATTATAAAATATTTAAACTTCTATAGAAAAGGTCAGATGTAAGACAGGAACGGTAACGTGTGTCATTTAAGAGGATTTGCTGTAACTCTAGAATTACAAATCATATGACACTCTTTCTTTGTGATAATGTATTTACACATCTATTGTAGCATGTCACAACAGGTCAAATTATCAAACTGAAAGAACTCTTTGTCTAGGCAACCAGAAATATATTCTCATATCATACGATGATATTAAAATGTTCAACAGGAGCGTAACCATTTTTGTTATTAAAAATAAAATGTTTTGAACAAGATATTTATTTTATACTTTTTGAATTTGAAAACTTGTAAACAAGTTCTAGAAAAATAAATAATGACAACAGCTTGAATAGTGTATGGTTCAACTAAATGCTAGTATGTCAAATAACATGTTACATTTCCATTCATTTTGTTATAATAAATGACATTGCAAATGTACATTTCATAAGTTCCCTGTACGTTTTATAGTAAAAGGTTTCTTTATTCAACTATTTTTATACTTTATTTTTATTTTTGGTGGTGATGCTTGCATTTAACATAATTTACGATTCATTTTAAATCTATTATACCATGCCAAAAATGTCGAAATGTACAATCCTTAACCTACCTGTGTTTCGTTGTAAATTACGAACATCTTCGGCTTATACTCGAGGCTACATTACTACCATCAGCAAGTAAACATGTTTTAAATGATTAAAGAACGTTCAAATTGTTCCTTATAAATCGTAACTGTTATGGACTCTGGACGACTTAGAAGACTGTACATAGGTGCCCTCTAGGTATTTTTGGTTATTTTTATCGTCGGGTTGGTGTCTCATTGAGGTATACACAATATATCCGTTTATGAGCTCACCTGTATATTAAAAGGACATTTGTGTGAGCTTCTGCTATCACTTGACGTCCATCGTTAGCGTCGTAATCTTTTTTTTTAAATCTTCTCCTATGAAACCCCTGCACCAATTTCAACCAAACTTGGATGAATGGGAGAGTCTAGTGTAACGTGTGGGATTTCTATTTAGATCAGTCAACAAACATGGCCATCATGGCTAAATAAAGTACATAAGGTTTAATGCATTAGTTGTCATTTTTCTTGAAAATCATAAAATAGAGAAAACCTGATTGAGCAATAACCCTTTAAAACGTTTTGCGTTTTTTCCCCATTATCTTGAAAACTATAATAGATAGAAACTGAGTGTATAAACTAAAAAAAAAGCTATACAAGATCTAAAAAAATGCCAAATAACTGAACGCATATAGGATGTCTCCTTATAGGAGACAGTGACCTTAAATGACAACCAATAACTATTTGTTTCTTATAATTTTGTCAATCATCTGAAAAACTATAATAGCAAGGTAGAAACTGTAAAAGGGATCAGTCATACAATTTCTTCCAAACATGCTATTTTGGCAAAACCATCGGATAACACCTCGAGAAGTTATTTTCATTAAATGATGATTTTTGTCAATTTTTTGTGCTTTGGTCAATATCTCACTGTATACAGAATTAGTTATATGTTCAGATTACCGAATACATGTTTCTGTCCTAAGAAAATAGTGCTTGAAATACTCGAACAATAGCCACTAATATTATGGATGGATAAACAAAGATTTTAGACATTCGTTCACGGGACTACAACCAAAGGACACAAACACTGAAAAGATAATTTGTTGTACTTTCATTATGATTTTAAAAACAGAAGGCTATTGAACTTTTCAGATATCTCATACAATTGGAAAAGTGAGAATCAAATATCCGTGTGACGCACTCACAAATATGTATTTCTCTTTTGCACCGAATTTTTATAGATTTAATGATACTTAACCTTCATTTGGGATTTATGCTGTTATTACAAAGGTCAACCAAAGACCATTGTCCAAAAACGAATGCTGCACACCATTAGAAATGATCAGCAAGTGTTTTCTAGTGTTACGATATTACGGTTTTCACTGAAAAATTGAGATATATGAGATTATAGTTGTGGTACTTTGAGATAAATACCCCCCCAAAGCGCTTTGCACGTAGTGATATTGTGGAATACGACTAGGAATTAAATGAGATGTGATGTGAATGTCAATGAGAAAGCAACCAAACGACTAATTTAAAAATAGTTTAGCTAGTTTTAAAGAACTAAGAGGAGTTTTACTGTATAATGGACAGTTCGATATTAATTTCCGTGTGAAATAAATGCGCAGGTACAGTTCATACATTTTAAACATTGTCAAAACAGTTCTTTACTACTTTGACAAGGCAAAAAAAAAAACTCGAATGCTGAAGCCGCTGAACGATATTTTTCAAATCTGAGCACGCAAATTGAAGATTCTGTTATATACATTACATATGTAACATTAGATGAGCAAAAACAATCAAAAAGACATTCCGAGATAAAATATAAAAAGACATTTTTCAACTCAATTCCACGTGTTCTTAGGTAATAGTAAAGTCGTAGTAGCCCACAATGCATTGTGGTTCATTGTGTCGATTGGTCAATTTCTCACGGACATGTTTACATTTTGTATTAGGGAAATTACTATGCAAATATTTTCTGACGTCAATATTCTAGTGGTCCCGACTTTTGAAACTAGTATTATTTTTTTTTTAAATCCAACATTACGGTACAGAATAAGAATAATAATTGAAATATATAATTATTAAACTAATTTTCATTTAAATGTATTGATATATTATTGACAAACTTCAGCTTTTTAAGAACTTAAGATTGTCTTCACAATTTATATACATTTCTATATATCATAATCGAAAGATGGGCATTATTAAAAGATTATATACTTTTAATACTTAATTTTATTCATTTTTTCATGAAATTATTTATCATTTGACATATAGTACATTTAGCATAATAACATTTTACAATAAAATTTAAGATATGGTTGGTACTGTATCTACTTTGATTAAATAAGTTATATTAGATATAAGAAGATATGGTATGAGTGCCATTGAGACAACTCTCCATCCAAGTCACTATTTGTAAAAGTAAACCATTATAGGTCAAAGTACGGACTTTAACACGGAGCCGTGGATCACACCGAACAGCAAGCTATAAAGGGTTCCAATAATTACAAGTGTAAAACCATTCAAACAGGAAAACCAACGGTCTAATCTATATTAAAAAACAAGAAACGAGAAACAGTTATGAACCACATCAACAAACGACAACCACTGAACATCAGGTTCCTGACTAAGGACAGGCGCAAAAAAATGCAGCGGGTTTAAACGTTTTAATAGGCGCCAACCTTCACCCTAACCTGAAACAGGAGTGTAACAACACAACATAGAAAGACACACTATAAAATATCAATTGAAATGGCTTAACTCAATCAAAAGACATATCAACAAAAACAAGTGAACATACACTGAACGAATAAATTTGATCTATATATTTATATATTGACAAAAGCAACATGTGTTAGCACATAACCTCTGAGTTTTTAAAAACAGTTGCTGAATAATTTTGAAAGTCAAAAGTGGCCTTTCAATTGAAAATTCCAGGTGTCAGATATACGTTGGCGTACATAAAAATCACAACTATCGAAAACTTGTGTGAATTTTTACTGTAGAAATGATACAGTGCGAAAGCTAAACCTATAAACGACTCAACAAAGTTGTTCATTACAACAATTACTGAACAGCGGATTGTAAGCTATGGTTCCACAGCATGCCAATCCACTATCAGTATTCAATACTCCCTGGCAACATGTTCTAAAACGAGTGTTATACGTGATAGTTCCACAGCATGGCAATCCACCACCAATATTCAACACTCTCTGGCAACATGTTCTTATACGGCTGTTATATGCGATAGTGCCGCAACATGGTAATCCACTACCTGGAATAATAACGCTTTCACAATATGTCTCGGAACGTGGATTAAAAAACTACCTCCACACATCGCTGAAAAAGTAAAGTAAAAAGGTGGAATTTCCAAATTGTTCATGTATATATTTTGTCATTGCATGTACAAATGTTAAACTAATTGCAGCAATTTGTTTGTTTGTTATGCCATATAAATTTGCTTTCTCTAAAATGTTCTCTAAAATAAAGTTGAAAATATTCTGTTTTCGCATGCAAACTTTTTAAATTTTAGTTTCTTTTGTATATTTCGGAGTTTAGTATGACGTCCATTATTACTGAACTAGTACATATTTTTGTTTAGGGGCCAGCTGAAGCACGCCTCCGGGTGCGGGATTTTCTCGCTGTATTGAAGACCCATTGGTTGCCTTCGGCTGTTGTCTGCTCTTTGGTCGGGTTGTTGTCTCTTTGACACATTCCCCATTTCCATTCTCAATTTTATTGTTTATTAACCAGAAGTTAGTGAGAATTGGATTTTTGATTTTATATTTTCAAAGTTTGCGATGTTGAATTGTATGTATCAATAAATCATGTTTGAACTATTAACGTCAACTTCCATTGCTGTATTCCTTTTTTGATGGAATCAATAGTCTTAGACCAATAAAACATTGTGATGCATTGTTGCTTGAATGGTTTTGCTTTGTATATGTACAATAAGGAAATGTGGTATGATTACCAACACTACTGGAACAATGCCCCGTAGATTGGCCGTGAAAATGTCCGTAACAATGCTGGTGATTTTTACAGTGTTTGTCACGGTTAATTTACGGTGGGCCGTGAAACTTATCCGTGACAATGCCGTGGAATGACTGTCGTGAAAAGGCTGTGAAAAGTTTGTAAAAAGGCCGTGAAGAGGTGCCACCTGAAAACTTGGGTGAAAAGACCGTAGAAACCCTGTGAAAAAAAAAATGTACACCGTGAAAAAGTCGTGATAATGCATTATGTGCCCATTGTGAAAAGACCGTGAAATGTAGATATAGTACAGTGTATGCCTTTATTTGTCATGAAAAGGCTGTGAAAAGGTGCCAACTGAAAACTTGGGTAAAGAGACCGTAGAAACCCTGTGAAAACAAAAATGTACACCGTGAAATAGTCGTGATAAATTATGTGCCCATTGTGAAAAGACCGTGAAATGTACATGTACTACTGTGATAAACAGCCATTCACTGATTGTGAAAACTCCTGTAAAATGTTAAATGTATTTTTAAGGCCATAATTTAACAAAAAATTTAAATGCTGTTTCAATCAAGTGAAGTGAAATGCCTGAAAACCTAGTGTAAACATCTACAGACAACTTATTTAAGTACAATGCAAGTGAGACTATGAAAAACCATATTAAAATGCTGTATTTTTTTTAGTAATAATTGTGACAAAGAATAAAAATATTAATTTTAATAGAACTGTAGTAATTATGTAAAGAAAACATAAACATGATAAAAGCACACAAATGTCAATGTGATTAAGTAGCTAAAGTCAGCTGTAACATGTATTGTAGAAATTTTGTACATCTCTTGGGTCTGATTTTACCACTTCAGCAATATTTGTCTAATGTAATCCTTCACTTCACTGCCCCTTTGAATAACTATTCCAGAAAAACATTTTTAGAAGTTCCTGTTAATTCCCAGGAAATACTTTTAACTGAAAAGCTCTTCTTTCCAACTGGATTCCTGAACTATTTTATATAAAGACTGCTATATCCTTTTGCTCTTCATTCCTAGAATAAATAAAGAAACAATACCATGTGATTACATATATTATACATGTATATAAAAAAAACTATTTATATATTCAAATTAATTTTTGGCATTTATGTACATACATGTACTTAAAACAGCTACAATATTATTCCATGCAATACAGGACTTCACGGTTAATGACCCCCATATTGAATAGGGGGCAGATTTTCATACTGGAGGTGAAAATGGTATGAAAAATACTAAAAAACATCATTGAAACAGAACAGCCACTTGGAAACATGCATAGGTTTTCCCATATTTTCATACCATTTTCCAGAAAATCTGCCCCCTATCCAATATATATGGCATCATTAGTTAACGAAGTTCTGTATTGTTAACTTATTGTTTTGTATTATTTATTTTTTTTTAGATTTTTTTAAAGACTAAAGACACTTTTAAGACAGACTATTAAATTTAAATGTTTCTTTGAAGTAATAATATGTATGGCTAAAGCCAAACTTGTCTAGACTAAGTGGCCGTAATGAGTCACAGCTATTTATTTTACAGGGGGCCAGGGGCGTAGCAACTTTTACTGCAGGCACGTTCGCCATACCAATTATTTTTTAAACACCTCATTGCCATACCAATTATTCTTATGATATGGCACAAACCCTTCTAGAAAGGACATTTTGCCGTACAAACATTAAATACTTTCCCTGCTACGCCTCTGATTAATCCCTTTTGAACTCTGTGTCCCGACGGCCAAGTCAGAAAATACTTAAATAGCTCCCGACACATTCAAAGGGGGTTACGCCTCTGATTATCAGAGTGAACTCCATTTCAGAGATACTTATTGCTATTATAATCATTTCCAATTATATATGTCTATGTCTATGTCTACGTAGTGTACTGTACATAAATGTCATTTTTTTTTAAGTGGCCAGTGTGGGGAAAAAGGACCCCCCCCTTTTTTTCCCCAAATACATAAACAAAACAAAACTGAATCGTATTTAAAGGATCCGGTAAGTCTTAGAAAACATTAACCGAAATGATTAAAGAAATCAAGTGCAACAGACTCAAATATAAGTGAATATATCACATGCATGTTTGCGCGGTTTCTGCAAGTTCAGTCAAAATCAGTTCAATGGATTCCAGGAAATGCTCACAAACGTCATCAACATTTTGGTGATATGATGCATAAAAGAATAAAATATTAATAACTTAACTTACCTCAAACTTGCTGTCACTCGTCATGCATCTATAAAGTAAATATTAATCGACCTTTGGCGTCTTTCAAATTTCCAACCTAAGTGCGGAAATGTTACAATTACTCTAAAAGAAACACGAATCCGGATACGGTCTGATATTCCAGGAAGTTCTCGTTTTTACATGTTTCGGTTCCAATTAAAATTAATGTTTACATTGTTTATAATAATGTACAGACGAGAAGCAAAATACTTTTCTTTAAATACAAAATATTTATTGGCACAAAGTCATTAATTATAACAATGAATGGTTCCATCTAAAAGTCAGTCCTGTACAGTAGTTTGCATATAATAATATTTAAACAGACATATATTTATAATGAAAAGTTTATAGGATATTTATAAAAATGTGAGTGGAAATAATTAGACCATATTACAATAATCACATGGGATGTTTTAAATCTGAATTAGGATAAGAAAAAATTGACATGAAAAAATATCACGGCCTTTTCACTGGTTTCAACAACCAGTGAAAAGGCCGTGATATTTTTTATTAAGCATGAAAGGCCTTTTCACGGGATATTGAAATTTCACGGCCTTTTTCTAACATCCAATATTTTTCACGGCCTTTAGAAATATTTTTTTACAAAAGTCACGGGGTATTTTCACGGATATTTCACGGCCTTTTCATGGGCTGTTGTTACAGTAGTGCAATGAGACAACTATCCAACAGAGTTGACGGAGATTTAAGCAATGATATCTCATTGGACGGCCTTCAACATCAGCAAAACCTATACCGTTTGGACGGCGAAAAAAAGACCCCGATTTGACAAAAAGTGAAAAAACTTAAACGAAAAAACAAGAGTCTGATATATGACAAAACAATAAACGATAAACAGCAACCAATACAACAACTGATGTAAATGCTCCTCAAATTGGGACAGGCACATATTATTATGATAGCAATTGTAGTACATGTTCATAGAATGGTTATATGTGTCATATTGTCTAAACATATTAGTATTGTAATCCCCTGTAGCACAAACGAAAGCTTTATTTTTATCAACCCGCCATTGTCATCGATAAATCCCTCGATCCTTTATGGGTTGATTTGGCATACATACATTAAACACAAAAATAAGTAAGCAATGAACGAGGTTGTTTAATGTGATATATGCTTTTTTGTGCTTCTTTGTTTGTTTTTGTTGTGATTAAGATTGTGACACGGTGTTGACTGCTGTACCCCTATTTTGACATTTTTACCTATTATGTCTGTTTGTTGTATTCACGCATCGTTGTCAATATAATGGAATTTGATGCGACTGTCATACAAGTGAGAGGTTTAGCGCTATAAACCAGGTTCAATCCACCATTTTCTACCTAAGAAAATGCCTGTACCAAGTCAGGAATATGACAGTTGTTGTCCATTCGTTTGATGTGTTTGTGCTTTTGATTTTGCCATTTGATTAGAGACTTTCCGTTTTGAATTTTCCTCGGAGTTCAGTATTTTCTTTATTTAACTTTTTACATTGAAAAAGATATTGCGATCTCGCATTATTACCTCATACAGTACATGTATTCATGGGAGCTAATTTATGAAGGTAGGTTTTACTGCGCTACGTTTGCATTCAATGAACGATGAAGCGGCAAATATTGTTAATGTGTGTGTGTCACCAGGATGGTATGCACAACATAACTCCCAAAATTGTATGCGCACGAAATGAAACGACGCAGTCATGTGACAACTTTTTCGTTTGTGTTACAGAGAGTAAGTTTGTAAATACGAGTTACATGTACCTATTCGTTAAGTTAAATGAATAGTGAATCGAATGATGTATGATTAACTACGTAAAAATAGATATATTACGATTTTGAGATAGAAACCAGGCGGCAAGTTGAGGTTGGCAATGTCGATGTTTTCTATATCGGCCAGACCTACACAAAAGTTCGTCAGATCAGTCTCCGACTAAGTGAGATGTATAAGAACATACATTCAGTCACATCCGGTCAGAATAGGGAAGCCAAATTCAATCCTTTCGTAGGGAAGATTGAACGATCTCAGCACGTTTAAGACCCCTTTGATCAATTCTTTTTGGCGAAGCAAAACTTCTGTCTATAACAATATAACCCTTCTTTCCGTAATCAGTAAGGTTTCCCTTCCCTCTATTTTAGACGAGCCACTTTGCAGAACCTACACTTCTGACTTGTCTAACTTGTAAACTACCTGTGTAAATATTCATGAAATATTTGGCAACAGACGATTATAAGAAAACAATAAACAACCAATGTTTCTTGGTTAGAGCAGACTAAGCATTGTCTCTGAATGTGACGTTTGCATATACAGGTTTTGTTTTGAAATAATGCGCCGTCGTACCGTTATTGTATGTGTGTGTTCAATCATAATTCATGCCATACAATTCCAAAAATTCATATCCATATTTCTTGCATTATTTCTTTCATGAATTTAAAACTATACCTGCGTCAGCGTCTATTATTAATGCACCGATAGATAACGTCGACTTCAATAATCTTACGTTTTCCGTTTTTATAACCATACTTCAATGTACCTGTTAAAAGAACATAATAATAAAATGTGACAAAATTAATCGCATTTTGTTTATATATCAACAGTGTACATATTAACTTTGTCTAAAGAACCCCGGCAAAAAAATCATTCATTCATTCATTCATTTCTTTATTTCCTCTATCAAGAGATTCAATGAACAACTATATGCTATAAACAGATTAAATTACAGAAGTTTACAAAGCAAACAACACAACATAATATTACAGTATTTACAATAACTATAGTATATTACCAAAAGAACATTTAAAGAAAATTGCTCTCACTAACGATAGTTCATGTACTAGCACGCTACTGTATTATCCTTCTCGTTACTCTGCTATACTCAGAAACGCAGTGTGCAACGTGTACGTAGCACAGCGTAAGAAAACTGTCAGTGTCTATATTGACTGTTGTTACGTGCTTGCCCGAAAGAATGCAGTATAACTGTTCATCATGAATACAGTTCAACAAATAATTGTAATGGAAAACTTTCAATAATGAAATCCCACCATATATATCTGATTGATTGAGTTCCACATCATCTACAACATGCATGTACGTATACATCTAGAAATGGTCTGTCACATAGCTCGCAAGTGCTTCCCGTGTTATTAGGGATGTCAGTTAGTAATTTTATTATGAAATATGCGTTTATGATTTCTCGCGCTTTTCCAGAATTCAGGGACTTTGACTGAGAGGTGAATATTTCTAAAACGAGAAAAGTTATTGTCGTTCTGTATACGACGAGTCCATTCATCAGTTTGTATTTTGTCTACCGTATTATTTACTATAACTTTCCAAGATTGCTTTGTAGGGAAAACTCCGTCTCGCAAAAAGATTATCATATATTCATGAAGATAATATTTGTATAAGATATGTCTAAAGAACCCCGGCCAAAAATGTTTGGACTCGATAGTATATACATGTATAACATCCAGTACGGTGACGAACCACCTACATACATATAAGAGGTAAGATTTCAGTTTTTTTTAATTGTATGAAATTGTAGATATCAATACACATATTACTATTTTTGATTGTGAAATGTTATATTTTCTACATCCGTTCTAGATTAATGGAGAAATAAGTAAAATTACATAGCAAAAAGTTCAGTAGAGTGAACCTTTCTTCGAATTTGTTTAATTTCTCATTACATTGCGCACATGTTATGGAAATACACGTACGGAAAGAAAGATATATGATACATGATGAAGTCAAAATTAGTCACTTTAGCCCCTTAATATTTTTATTTCTATGCATAAAACATGCAAAAAGGACATTGTTTTAAATACATATACGACTCTCTGTTTCGTCCTAAAATTCCTAAAAGCTGAACCCGGTTTCGTCATACTAGCACTAATTAATAAGAAATTAAACAAATTCGATGAAAGGTTCACTTTACTGATCATTTTGTCGTGTATTTTTACTTACTTTTCCACTTATCTAGAACGGATGTAGAAATATAACATCTCACGATCGAAAATAGTAATATTCCTATTTATATTCTATAATTTTGTACTTAGAACGAATACATAAACAGAATTCCTCTCTTTTTATATGTATGTAGGTGATCCGTAACCGTACTGGATACTAGATACTATCGAGTCCGGTCATGTTTTGCCGGGGTGTGCACTTTCATTGACATTTAATATGAACATTATAGTATAATGCATTTGGAATCTTCTGAAATAAGTCAAATAAACAGTTTTGTAAGATATTACTCAAGTGTTTATAAATAAGGTGTATTTTCGTTGACTGATTAGATTACTGTAAATTTATAAAAGGTGTTCAGTTCATACACATTCTGACCTTTAATTAGCTGAAAAACGAATCATTGTATTCCGTCATATGTTTCCAATTTGAATTAAAACAACCCATTTCTATAAACAAAAAAATGTTAAAGAATTATCAGCTCAGCCCACCTAATAAATCAACACTTTTTTGCACACTGTTCGTGTACTTCCTGCAAACACGGTCAAATTGACATGCATGATATTGTCAACTGGTCTGAAGAGGTGCAACTAAAATGAAGAAAATGCCTTTAAAATGGACCATTATAATTTATAACGATACACCTGTTGACTAAGCACTATGGTCAATGTTCAAAATATTTATAGAAGTGTTACCATTTATCAGGAAAACGTTCAAGTTTTGACAATTAAACCAGAAAAGGACAAAAACAGTGAAAAGTTACCAATTTGATGACAGAAAAATAGACAAAATTAAGATTTCATTTCAAATCCATAACTGCTAAACGTTTCCTGAAAACGTTATTGCATATGGCAAATTTAAGATAATGACACTGTTCATGATTTATCAAAACTAATTTCTCTTTTTAGAACAAGAAAAAGAAAATAAAATAAGAAAATAAAGATAATTATGTATTACTTCAGTCTATGTAAATTAGATAAAGTTGTCTCATATCTGAGTGAGTTATCAGCCGCTCAGATAGAAGACTATATCTAATACATATTCTTATAAATCCAATAACTCATTCAATTTAAATACATGTCATTTTTGGTGAACAGTTTCAACTTGAACCTCTTTCAATACATAGACGGCACTTATCCAATATGGCAGCCACAATGGAACTTATTTTATCATTTATATGAAGGCAAAAGCACTATTTCCTCTGACAAAAACTGAAATAATACTTAACATCGCCACAAATACCATTACGAAATTATAAAAAATCGGTTTGAAAAGCATGTCGACGTTACCCTTATGCCTACTAACATTCTTTGAAATATTTTTTCTCAAACAAATGAATTCAACAACTGTCCAGCTTAATAAGACTTATTAGTGCTGAGTAAAATGGCCTCCGAATGGTTCTATTTTAGAATTAAAGCCAATGACCCCGCAACTTGTCCATACTAATTATGGTGAATGATGCAGTGTATTAAACGATCTCCAACTCAGAAAGCAATATTTGTTATAACTATTATTGATAACTGGAAAAACTACTGATAATACTTTACGTTGCTACAAAAATGTCAGTACTGAATATGGACAAGTGGTGAATATAATATGTACAACATACACCTTTTCTACTTTTTTTTAGGCAGGGGGGTTAGACTTATTATTTCCAAAGACAAAATCTGTAGCCCTACCGTTTATGATATATTAACGCATGTTTTTTTTAAACATGTACTTGCGCAATTAATTATCACGATTCAGTGTTTCAGACATTTTTTACGCAATTGGCGCAAAACTGTCATTGAAATGTTTGTGACGGTGATTTCTTTAGCAATAGAAAAGCTATGACCTTTCCAATTCCAAATTTTCAGAAAAGTTTCTAATTTTTCTAATTGCAAGTTTAAAAAAAAAACTAAAATTAATTACTTGTATACATTGTAATTACAAGCTTTTTACTAAAGCCACTTATTGATAAAGCTATTACTTTTGCAATTACCTACGATGCAATACTATACATTTATTTCCCATGCCTTAGGGAGATATGAAGATTTGTTCACCCAAGAAGATTCTTTCGAGGGTGAGCAAATCTTCATATCTCCCGAGGCAAAGGGAAATAAATGTTTTATTCCACTGCCTATGCTTTGTTTACTATCAATACATTAATAATTATTATTTTGCATACATTTTTTTTCTTATCCGCTTGTTTTTATAAGTTAAACTAAACATGAAATACACATTGATAAACAGTACGGATCAAAAGTTCATTATTAGTCTTTTTGTTTTATCGTCTGAAATAAATTTGAACATGATAATTATTTTTGCTATCACTAATTTAAGAAGGATAAGAAGTTCAAAACGTTATGTACATTAACCGCGCGTAACGTCGCACGATGTAATCCCGACATTTCAGAGGGGAATATGATCCTCAGAAGGGAATATGAAGATTTGTTCAATGACACGTGGGATAGTCTCAACCAATCAAATATTGATTAAACTATAAATATGTTTAAACAGTGGAATAATATCCATACATGCAAAAAACTATTCCCTAAAACGTTATTCCCAAGCCCCGTTATGGAAGAAACATGTAGTATTGCTCTTCGGTAAATTATATATCAATGCGCGTGCTTTCATCTATATTTGGCTCAATGATCAATCCTTCTGACTGTTACTTTGTTAACTAGCAAGTTAAAAAATCAGGCTCAAATTAAATGATTCCTTGTCCTGCATATGCATTGAATTTGACACTGGACGTTAAACAGCCACCAATTCGTCTAATTTTATAATAAGTGATTAAAGGGGGGGGGGGGGGGGGTGCTTTATGTTATACATACATATACCTACATGCCTATGAATTATACCTTAAGATATAAGAGACAAATATTTTTGCATTACACACTGTAATGGTTTAATCGAATCATATACATGTGTATTATTAAAATATAAACAAACATACACACATATATCTACATGTAACATTAGACAAATATGACATATTTATAACGTGAGAGAGGGATACATCTGTCACGATCTCACAATGGTGATGTCATCTTTGTAATTGGCAGCAAAACTGTCAATAATGCATATACTGTACCTTATTTAACGCTTTTGGAAAAGATGGGAGAGAACGATAAAATTCATACATATCCTAATACATAACACCGATGTCGGTTCGCAAAAGTATTGTTTCAAAATAAATACCGTAAGTACCCTTAAAACAAAAAAGGTAGTCATGTTTTTAACTACGTAAATGGATAACATTTCTGTATAACGTAAAATGACATTCTGTCGTAAAAAATATAAAGCAAGTGAGGAGTCAGTTGTCGATCGAAGACCGCATGCATATTCGCCTGTATAATGGATTATGAAATTTAAAAAAAAAAATTGCATTAAAAACACATTAAGACTGGTTTGCATATTTCATGATTTTAAAATTAAATACATTATAATGGATGCAGCACATGTTTGCAGGAATAAAGAGACAAACTATGTGTCTAGCCGTGTTTAACAAAATGCGTCATCTGAAATTTGTCTTAAATTTTGACATGTTCATATATCAGATGCTTTTCCTAGACTTTTAAATTGCTATGCTATAATTTTATTTTTAAATTCACAGGTAAATCTCAGAAAAGACGGATACAGTTACATCACATTTAGTCTAACAAAGATTAAGAAGTAAAATGCTGTGTTACAATTAATCAATCGTAGAAAGTTTGAAGTAAATTCACAAACACCATATATGTATTATAAATTGTCACAGATTTGTATAAGGGAGCTACCATTTGATTTTTATGGGGGGCTAGGATGAAAAAATTTGTCCTGCCTTTTTATTTTTCCCTCTATTCAGTCCTGCCTTTTTATTTTTCACTCTATTCGGTCCTGCCTTTTTATCTAGTTTATCCTGACTTTTTTTTTCACATAAATTGTCATCCTGCCTTTTTTTTTGGCAAAAAATCTCATCCTGCCTTCTTTTTTACTCAAAACTCCTGTCCTGCCTATTTTTTTCAAATTTCATCCTAGCCCCCCATCCCCCATAAACATCAAATGGTAGCTCCCTAATAAATGTATATTAGGGATTAAAACGTTCCTTCTTTGCCATTCTTTACATTTAGATTAATTTTAACTTTCTGAGCTTTAATGTAAGTTACATGTACGTTTCTAAATAACGCATTCAAAGGTCAATCTAATGATAAATAAAGGAGTAGGGGCAATTAGACCTTTTTTCGCCAGAATGTACGTGTAAATTGAAAAGTTACCATACATATTCTAAAATTTGTGTGTACAAGGAGTTAGAATTTCACATTTAACGAGTTACTATAATGGCACCAACCCCAGACGAACATTGTATATTTTGTAAAAATTCTTGATTTTTCTTGTTTAACATCATCTTTTAAGTATAATGTAATTTGGAAAAGTGTGTGCGCATCCAAGAAACAACATTTTATTTGGAGATATTATGTCATAAGTTATAATAAAACTTTTCCTTAATAATTTTGTTGTTTCTTTGTTGCGCACGATATTTTCACAATGGACATAATAATTGAAAACAGCATCGATTCTGAACTTTTCCTCGTTTTCATGAAAACAGTGCATATAATAACGTAACAGTTGAAAGTTTGTGTTTGTATTCCTTATTTGAATTGTTTTGTCAGTATTTCATCGGACGCACAATGCAATTGTAGCACTGAAAAAAGTTTTGATAGTGAATACAAAGATCAAAATGCTATTGTAACGTTATGTATTGACTTCCAATGCTGTATCACATTCAACGTATAAAACCGTTGGCCAAAACTAACCATATACTAGGAATAGACACTAGTAGCATTTCAGTCATTTAAAATAAAGCATAAACAATTATGCATGACATAATGATAACAGTGGATAGAAAATACAGCCTATATATGTAACATGCATCGGTATGCAACATATACTCTCGCCGAAGGGTTCTTTAAAACTATACAGTCAGTTGAAACTATTGTATGATAATCCTTTCTTTAATGGTCGATAAAATCTTATCGACATTCCAAATCATTTGTGTAAAACCAATCTTCATTAAACAAATGCAAAGGTGCATGTGGAAACTATATAACTATAAAAACTAAAAATATAAAAATAGGGAGATGTACCGGTAGTATTGTTGCCAATGAGACAACTATATATCCACTAGAGTTCAAATGACGAAAATGTAAGCAATTATAGGTCACTGTACGGCCTTCTACAATGAGAAATGTAGTATGTGGCTAGACGTAACAACGATCAACCATGCCCCTTAAACACGAAACCCATGTGGTCGCATGTTCACTTGTATCTTATTAGTAGAAAGTCTTCTCGTATGATGTTTATATAAAAAGAAGATGTGGTATGATTGTTAATGAGACAACTCTCCACAAGAGACCAAATGACACACAAATCTGAGTTCATTTCTGCATGGCCACTTGTCTATCTAAATGGTCATTAGTCTGTCTTCATGTCCAGTAGTCTGTTAACATGTCCAACAAACTGTGTATATGTTCACAAATCCGTTTACATGTTCATTAAATTGCGTTTATACTCAGCAGTCTGTCTACACGCCTACAAGTCTGTCTACATGTCCACCAGTCTGTGTGTATCCTCAAGTCTCTCTACAAGTTCACCAGTCTGTCTAATTGTCCACCAGTCATTTGACATATTCACCATTCTATTTACGTGTTCGAAAGTATGTCTACGTGTCTACCAGTCAGTCAACACGCTCACCCAACTGTCTAGCTATGTGTCCACTGGTCTGTCGACATGTCTACAAGTCTGTCTATGGGTCCACCAATCTACTCACATGACCACATGCAGGCTGTCTACACATCCACCAGTCTCTGTGTGTGTCCAATAGTATGTTTATGGGTCTATCAGTCTGTGAACATGTTTACTGGTATGTTTACGATGATTATGAGGTAACGCAAAACTTCTTAAAAGAAGGTTACTATCCTTTAATGGATAAATAAATTCCAACTGACGTCGCCGACATTACTTCAAGGGAGAAAATGAGCTTCTCGTGTTACTAAGTGGAAGAATAGGCCTGATCCTGGTTTCCCCTCAATCACAATGAGTGGGAAAATAGGATCATGTTAATTTTTCTGGGGGGAAACTCGAACGATTCAGTTCTTGCCCCCGGAAAAGTTAGCATGGGGAAAATGGCTATATGACACCGGCGGTAAAAACCTTGCTTAAGTATGTCATCCGTTTGACTGTGTGGGGTGTATAAATTCGCCGCCGCGTCCAGTCAGAATAGGGCTATTAAATGAATGCCTCGTTAGTGAGAGTGCAACGCTTCCTCTCTGTACGTTAAAGAACCCTTACAACTATTTGTTAAGGGGTTATTTGGTAACCTGTTGCAAGGTTAAATTTCCACCTGTTTCCGCCTTACTATCATTTAACAATTGGAGTAGAAATTCTCGTCCTTCATCGTAGTGTACCTAGTTTACCATGTTTACAGACTCTACTAGTTGCATTACTTGAACACTTGCTCATTTAGTCTCGTCCTGAATATATGCGTGAACTACTTGCCACTGAATGTTTAGCAGACTTACATCTTTCAATCACATTGTTGATATGGTCTTGTCCTGAATATCAGGAAATACCTGTCATAAATGTTAAGCAAACTTTAATCTATCAATAACATTGTTGATGTGTTCTCGTCCTGAATCTGTATGAAATACTTGCCACTGAATATTTAGCAGACTTAGTCTTTCAATCCCATTGTTCACGTGTTCTGGTTCGGATTTTTTTATTTCCGCTAATACATTGTACCTTTCGGAAATTATGACTGTATTTATTGGAATAACCAGCAAAAGTGATACATGTAGTTAGATGAATACAATCAATATGAAAATAAGAAGATGTGGTAGGATTGCCAATGAAACAACTCTCTACCAGAGACTAAATGAAGTAGAAGTTTACACTGACTTCAAGTCGTGATGGTTCAAGAGATGCACCAGTTCAAGTGAACTTTTAGTCAATAGGAATCACATAAAAATAATGTCCCTGAAAATTAAAAGTTACCGAAACGTATAGTTTCATAAATAATTTATGATAACTTTTGTTTAAATAGATGAAGCCGGAATATTTAACGAATTTAAGTAGGTTTCCAAGCTAAACAGGCAGCTGTAACATGTGATTCTGATAAAACTAGATGCTCTCGTTTTGAGATCGCAAAGTTGGTTAGTCATAATTGTATGTCTATCAAAATACTCTGTTCACATTTGGTTTTCAATATGCTGAGTTAGCATCATACTACGTCGTCCCTTATATGATTGAGAAACAGATTCTGTATTAATGTTTTGCTTATAAGAATGTAAAAAAAAGCATTCCCTTCTTTTTTTCTGTGCTGATAGTATAAGTATTATATCAGCCTATGACAGTCCTGCATTCAAATTTTAAAAGTGTGTTTCATTACGACAAAACTAGATCCAAAAGGTCTTTAAAATAGAAAGTTAAACGAAACATTGTTAGGTCCTTGTAAGCAGAGTTAAGTCATAATATAAGAACTGTATAATAGGACGAAAAGCGAGGCTGATTGAGATTTTCTCTGGTTTCGTTGCGAATACAGGTCAATTTTATATTTCCGACAATGTACATATATTGTTTTTATCGTTTAATGAAACAATTTTGAGGCCCTGCCGCCTAGGCAATGGTCCAGTGACTTTGAATTAATTAGCAATTCTAAATGTTAAGTTTTCCGCTGAAATTAAATTGATAGGAACTACTGGTGATAGATCAATGATATTTTGTGTGACGTTGCATTGCTATCAGTATTGACGACTATTTTGAGACCCTGCCCCCTAGGCCATGGTTCAGTGATTTTCAATTAGCTAGCAATTTTCAATGATAGGTTTTCTGCTTAAGTTAGTTTGATATGAACTACTTGCGATAGATCAATATTTTCTATGAAGTTGCTTTCTTGTTTGTACATCTCAGTTTGTCAACCATTTCGAGGCCTTACCCACTAGTTGGTCCAGCGACTTTGAATTAAGTAGCAATGTTGCTGTCCATCAGATAGATATAGGAAGATGTGGTATGAGTGCCAATGAGACAACTCTCCATCCAAGTTACAATTTATAAAAGTAAACCATTATAGGTCAAGGTACGGCCTTCAACACGGAGCATTGGCTCACACCGAACAGCAAGCTATAAAGGGCCCCAAAAATAACTAGTGTAAAACCATTCAAACGGAACAACCAACGGTCTATTCTATATAGAAACGTGACACGAGAAACACGTATGAACTACATAAACAGTCGACAACTACTGTAATCAGATTCCCGACTTAGGACAGGTGCAAACATTTGCAGCGGGATTAAACCTTTTAATGGTACCAAACCTTCTCCCTTTTCTGAAACAATAGTATAACATCACAACATAGAAAAACACACTATAAAATATCAATTGGAAGGCTTAACTCAATCAAAAAACGTAAATTAACACACAATGAACGAATAAATTTGACCTGTGACACCTGAATGCAAATACACAGTTAATAAAAAATTACAAGGTTATAGTCTTTTTCTAAATTTTATGCCGACAGGAGAGACACATCTCTGTGTAAAAAGTTTATTTATTCCAATGGGGCAATAGTTTATAAAATTTATTATGTTGTAGAGATAGATAAGGAATATTGACCAATACGTAAATATATGATGCGTAATTATCAACTATGTTAAAACAGCAGTAATAAGACGGGTGTCAATAGTAGAGCAGGAACTGTGATCATTCCGGAACACATGATTTCAGCCTCGCTGTTTGGTAGGATTCGTGTTGATCTGCTTTAGTTTTCTGTGTAGTGCTTTATAACCTTTTTAACTGTTGTGATTCGCGCGTAACTGATGAGTCTTTTGTAGACGAAACGCACGTCTGGCGGACATATTGAGATCCTGGTATCTATGATGAGTTCATTTAAGGACAGTCATTCCTTATAATTTAATTTTAAATTCCATTTTAAGGAGTAAATCATGAAAAATAGTTGATGACGTCACGTTCACATGAAACAATTATGTCTATGAGCTGATAGACAAAAAACTTTCATCTAATCAGTAGACGTGTAACATCCAAAATTAAAGTATAAAAGATAATCGCATGTCTTTTCTTTTTTTACATTTTGGTCACGATGTTATCTACCGTTCTTCGATTTAAGTTTTTGATGACCCCTTGATATCTTCTCCTTCTGTATACTTAAATAATGTATTAGTATCGAAGGTGCTCGCAGTTACGTCGAATCAAAGTTAGTCACATGACTTTTGGTTGCCAATTTTTTTTTATTCGTTATTTCAAAAAATGAACATAAAATATCTGTCATTTTCTCTCTACCTAGTTTACTCTTATTACTTATTATGATGTGGACAGGTCATTGTTATTGAATCTTACGCAATCTGATTGCAAGAAGTTATTATTAGTTAAACTTCAAACTGTTTATTTTTTTCATACATGTATAAATCAGAGCGTGCATGAAATAAAGTAACGAAAAAGACGAACAGTCGGTGCCTTATTCATTTTATTTTTTGTTTAATTTATTAAGCTGAAAAAGTGCAACAAAATGTATTTGAAAAATTAGTTTTCTTCAAAATGCTTTTCTTTTTATATGTACACGTGTACAGTAACTTAAATGTCTTTCAAACTAGACACTGGGCGAGTCTATATTATTTTTCATCAATGAAACTAAAGGTATGCAAGGTAAGAATTGCCACTTCTTATATTTTCACAAAATTTTTCATATATAGAGTAGATAAATTATTTTTTAATAGCCTATTTCCGAGAAAAAAGAGAAAATTTACAAACGTAAAGTTTTATTCCATCAAACAAGTCATTTTTCGAATGAAATGCCGAAATACTTTTTACGCACGGCTACGCAAGGTAAAATTATTGTTTATCTTAACAAAAGAAAAAAAAAATTCAGTCTCATTATAATGTTATAATTACAATTAATCCCAAACAAATAAAGTCAAGATATGTCCGATCTGCTTATTTTTGGACATCAAATTCAATACGATCGCTGTAAGGTCAATTTCGTCTACCTCACAAAATCTTGTAAGGCACTATAGTAGCTATGGCACAAGCTGTTTATCACTTGAACCTCTCTTATCTATCTACCCGATGTAAATCATGTTGTCACTAATGATGTGTAAAATAGGTTAACTTGTATTCTTCGTGTCATCGACTGTAAACGAAACCTGAAGATTTTCATTTTTATTGCATAATTTCGTAGCAGATAAACAAGCAACTTATTACAATTCGACAGTTTCCTTTCGGAATATTTGGAGATTGAATAAAGATAAATTTGTTGGTTTTAATATCTTGACAGATATTTCCTACACGATAATGATCAACCTGTATGCATAATGCAATGCATTCAACAAGAATACTATTAATGCAATTAACACATACTGATATAGTAAGTATGTAAACCATATAAATACAACAATATAAAACAAAACATAAAGTACCGTGGCAAAACCGAAACCTTCTTCCGTCGGCTTGGTCATTGTTTGCCTAGCTTCACTTATCAGTTTTGCAAACTTTTTTTCTTTTCTCCTATCCATTCGGTTGACTTTTGCTTTCCTATTCGTATCAATTTTGTTAACGTTTTCTTCACTTTATATTTCCTTTCAGTAAACGTAACCACCTCTTCTTTCGTACATTCAGTTAACTTCTGCTTCGCTTTCTCTTTCCATTCAGTTGTTTTTTCCTTTTTCGTCTTTCATCCAACCAGTTAACGTTTGCTTCTCAATCTCTCTCCATTCAGTAAACGTTTCCCTTTCTTCTTTCATCCAACCAGCTAACGTTTGCCTCTCTTTTTCTTTCCATTCAGTAAACTTTTGTTCTTCTCTTCTTCCGTCCATTGAGTTAACGTTTTCTTTTCTTCTTTTATCCATATAGTTAATATTTCTATTTCCTTTCGTTTCCATTCAGTTAACGTTTTCTTCTCTTCTTCCATCCATTCATTTAACGAATTTTTCTCTCCTTTAATCCAATCAGTAAGCGTTTTTATTTTTCTCTCCTTTCGTTCATTCAGTTAGTGTTTCTTTCTCTTTTACTACCCATGTGTATAACTTTTCCTATCATTTCAGTTAGCGTTTCCTTCTCTTTTCCTATTAATTCAACCAATGTTTTCTTCTCTTTTTCTGCCCATTCAATTAACGTTTCTTTATCGCGTGTTGTGTTCGGTATAATTAGAACATAGGGTCAATACGCAGCCATGGATGATATCCAAATCTAGGATAACACCTTAGTTTTTACCCATTCGGGTAAGGTTTCATCATCTTCTCTTATCAGTAAACCTAAAGCTGCTTCGTCGCTATCTATCGATTTGATAAACGTTTGCAACTCTTGTTTCGATTGGATAAGCGTTTCTAAGTCTTGTTTCGATTGAATAAACGTTTCCAAGTCTCGTTTCGATTGAATAAACGTTTCTTTGTTTTCTCTTATCCATTCAGTAAATGTTTCCTTGTTTGTGACATTAACTTCTTCAGTCTTCTCTTTCCTCTTTGCTACCTAATTTCATGAAATAACTTCGGTAAATTATCACCAGCGATACACCACTCCTTGAAAACACCTGTTATTGGAATAAAAAGTGGCAAAATATATCTTCAAAGAACAGAGACGTGAAATCTATGTAATTAAAACTGAAAGCTCCTCCAAGAAGCATAATCTTCCTCATTTATCTAATATAAAATAGCTTTCTTGTACGCTTTAAAATTATAACAATTTCAAGCCCAGACCCAACAGCAGATCAATTGTAGAGGACCATTAATACATCATCTTGTAATTGTATTTATATTAGAAAGATGAAAATTTGTTTTTAAACTATTTTCATGGGAACTATGTGCAACAAATGTCACTAAATTTGACCCATGGTCAACCGAAAATTAGGATCACTTTTAGGTTCTTGATTGCCGAATAAAATCAAGAATGGAAATAGGGAATGTGTCAAAGAGAAAACAACCCAACCAAAGAACAGAAAACGGCAGAAAACATTCATCCTTATAGTTTCAGATCTAGAGAGGAAACTGGTTGTATTTCCCAATTATGATAAAAGATTCCCCCTACTTCGTTTATATCGGGCAAGAATCAGATAAAGGTAATTTTCCGAGGGCCTGCCATACATTATTTCTGTCATGTTTTATTATAAAATTAGTTAACATAATCCAAAGTGTGAGATACGACAATCAACATGTGATTTTTCATAACTTTGAGCTACGTATGCCGCAATACTTTCAACCGTGTCATCACACAAGGATGAGTTCTGCCACGTCCCCTAGAGAAGACCTTTGAAAGTTTGAAATTCAGAAGCAATAACATTGAACGGTACCAGTTGTATCGCAGAAAATGCGGAATTCGACAAATCATGTCTCAAAACATAATTGAAGTACAGAGCAATTTGTGTAATGGAACTAAAATTTAACAAGAGAGGGATCAACCAAGTGGTTATGCTAACTTTAATCGGTTATTATTTTACTACATCAAATTGCTTCATGCCGTCATTGTTTTCATCCTATCGGAATGCAATGAAGATTTTATAATATACATTTAATACATTATAGTATTCCTGCCAAGTTTATATAATCAGTGACAATTGCAAAATGTTCTGGGATAAAAAAAAAAACCCAACAAAAGTCGACTTTCTAATGTTTTCTATTGAAACTATATGACACCAACATAAGACTTGCCGCACAGTTAACTTCGAAGCATTTAACTTTGAAGGTTCAGAGGAAAGGAAGTTTGTAAATTGGCAAATCGAAATACAATTTTACATCTGATGGCCGTGTTAAAATCCGTTAGAAACGAAATGCACCAAACGGATATTATCTAAAAGTAGCAACACATCACATCAAGATAACTAACATTTAATCACAATACAGCTTTTATCAAACGTTAGTTTTCTGATTTTTTTCATAATTTATCAGAAGTTTAAAAGCAAACTTTTAAGGTGGATCGTCCATATATATTTCTCAGATAGAATTTTTTTATACTTTGCCAAAATAAAGATTTTACCTGCTTCAGGTTTATGCTCTTATAGTATACAAGATAATGGAGTGTGTGTCCGAGCGAGAACTTCTCTATGTTAATTACTTTAGGAATATTTATCTAAAATTTTGATATTTTTTCTGCTCGTTGGTCGGGTTGTTTTCTCTTTGACACATTCCCCATTTCCATTCTCAATTTTATTTACAATGCTTTTTTTCAAAAATACAATGAAAAGGATGGGTTACTGTGCTATTTTGCAAACAACAAATCGTGCAAAATTGTCCAAATTTGCATAGATTGATCGTGAAAAAACTAATTTTTGTGAATAAAAAGAAATCTTTGAGATAGAATTTTATATAAAAAATGAAAATATAGGTCTTATAATATGCTTTAAGAAGATAGAAAGAAAAAATGGTGTCACCGAACTTGTTTTCTTTCTACAAGTAAAAAATGAAAATTTCACTATCAACCCAGTATAACATTTTTACTATCAAAGTAAAACTCCCTTCTTAAATGGCCAAGTTCAAAAATTGATTCTAAAAAAACAAATATTTGGTATTCGTTTAAACATTTTGGATAATGCAATAAATCACTTATTTTTCTTTATACAAATAAACAGTCTTACACATCAATTGCAAATCTGTCTCAAAATTTGTAGATTTAGGCAAAGAACTAGATCAATTATGTACTGATATTGTACAATCCAAGATGGCGGTATACAATGAATCAACATTTTGTACCTTAAGTTTAGTTGATGAAGTTGGCAATTTTAATCGATGACCATTGAAGAAACCGTGAATACATTATTATTTATTACTGAGTAAAATTTGAGTACCTGTTAGAAAAAATCATGAACGAAAAAAAAAATAATTATCACCACATGTCGTTGATAGATTCAAATACGATTTAATAGTACGTTTTTATGATACCAGTTTCAAATTCCCTTTTATGACGAAATTCACCTGATCATTAACTTGTGTTTAGATGAAATGCATGAGCATGTGCGGTGTGCATAAACATGATAAAGATGATTATGTTCTAGATACTTGTATGTTTTGGATGAAAATAAACAATCTGCAAATAATTGGACCTAAGCAACGTTTCTTTGCTATTGTTTTGCGTCTCATTAAGTTTGACTGGCTTAAATAATCCTTAACAACACGACTTATTTTAGTTTTAACTATAATCAAAAAGTTCTGAACTTGAAATGACTTTCAACCATTTGTTTACAGGGGATAAAAGGCCAAAGTCACAAAGGGGATATCCAAACCCTTTTAAAAATTTCAAATCTGCTTTGAATCGTTATAAGACTTTTCTTAGGCTTCACTACATGTATGATTACTGAAACAACCTTACACAGACATGTACATTATATACTGCTCGATCAGGGGTGAAACAATTATTTTTGTCGTGTTAGAGGTAAAAAAAAAAATTAAAAAAATTTCGTTAAAAAATTTCGTTTATCCTAGCAAAGACCTACATTAATTTTCATTTTTCACCGATTATAGATCAAGTATACGAATTAAGGATAACTGTAAGTACTTTATAACCTAGATATAAATGTCCGCATTGAAACAGTATACAGTTGATTAATGTTCATTTGTCCCTACGTTCAATGATAAACGATTCATTGAAATAAAACAAAAATCTATTAGGTACCTCTCTTCACCGGAAAATGGAGTAACATTCGTATCGTCCCAATCCCAACTTGACACTGTTGCATTTTTCGTTTTTTGTTTTTGTTTTTTGCAATGGAGTTTTCCGTTTGTCTTTGACTTATAGTATATTCTGCATACAATTGTTTAACCCTGTCACATTCTATGTGTACCTTTTCCAAGTCAGAAATCTGGTATTTCGTGGTTTGCATTGGTTGCTATTTGTCATAAATGTGTTTCGTTTTTTTTTTTCATGAATATATCAGATCATCGGTTTTCTCGTTTTGATTATTTCACATCAAATCGAGTCCTTTAATATTGTTCTCTATGGTATTGATTTTGCTCATTGTTGAAGGCCGTACAGTGACCTATGTTTGCATACATCCACGGCACTTGGATTCTGATGGATAATTGTCCATTGACAATCATATCACATCTCCTTACATTTTTATATATAAAATAATTAGTATAACTATAATTAACCTTATCATCGGTACAAGAACATCATTCGTAAATATAAAACAACATGCAGACATCTTATACGTCCAGGTATTTCACATCCAATCTTTTATGATAATATTCTATACAAAGCACAAAGATGTCGGCATTCACCTCAAAAGCTAACCAAACCTGTACAAAGACTTATTCAGAAGAGATATAGTTACGATAATGTTGTCGGGTCATTAAAGATGGAATATTTTGGTATTAATATTGATTCACTCATAGGGTATTTGCATCGGTAATAAACACATGTATTCTAAAACCAATTAATGGCATGGTACGGGTTATGTTCTTCTCATATATTTTATGATGATATGATACTTACCCCCTAACGGGAGAGATTGTGCTTGATTTTCATATGATGAAGACATTATCTTTCGATCAGATTAATTGAGGTCTGGAGCTGGCATGTCATTAACTGCCAGTAGTCCTTGGTTAATTTATGTATCATTGTCATTTTGCTTAGTTTCTTTTGTTACCTATTCTGACTTCGGACTCGGACTTCTTTTAAACTGAGTTTTACTGTGCGTATTGCTGTGTGTTTGTTTATTCTACATTGGCTAGAGGTATAGGGGGAGGGTTTAGATCTCACAAAACATGTTTAACACCGCCGCATTTTTGCGCCCGTCCCAAGTCAGGATCCTCTGGCCTTTGTTAGTCTTGTATGATTTTTAAATTTAGTTCATTTATATGTTTTTGAGTTAAGTATGACGTCAATTTTCACTGAACTAGTACACATTTTTGTTTAGGGGCCAGCTGAAGCCCGCCTGCGGATGCGGGATTTCTTGCTGTGATGAAGACCAATTGGTGGCCTTCGGCTGTTTTCTGCTCTTTGGTCGGGTTGTTGTCTCTTTGACACATTACTCAATTCCATTCTCAATTTTACTATTCATTTAAAATTTCAATACATGTATATAAACGTTTATACTTTGTTTGGATTCTGTCAAACAAATAATGAAATACCTTACCTTCACTGCAGAGTCTATCATGATAATTTGTGATTGCAGTAAATGCAATACCTGATAGAACTATACACAATCAATGGTTCAAAAAAAGTATGTTATTTTCTAAACATACACATTAATTTTGAGGAGTTAATGGAACATGAGATGTTTACAAATTATATTCAATTGGAATAAAATTCTGAGAAATGTGTTATTCTTAGTGTTTTCATTCATTAAAATTCTATAAATATACTGGATTTAGATAAGAATAATGACACTCACTCTGGTTACCTGTAATATTACAGTCAGATCCTCTTTTCTCTTAAATTATATTCAGTTTTGAAGGCCTAAAATTGTTCCAATGAATGAGATAACAACTGTAACGGTGGACTTACAAATTGTATGTACGTGTACTTTACTTTTACCTTTTGACATGTATATGTTGGGTACGCAATTCATTCACCAAAGCTATTTAATGTGGTAACATAAATATCTATTTGAATACACTTATGTCGAATTAGACATTTGAATTTAGTTTGTTTAGAAGTGCATATTTTATGATATTTGCCTTTTTTTATTAATCAGTTTAATTAGTTTGTAAAAAGAAAGCATTAAAACTAAAGTAATTTCTTTTAAGTAAGAAGTCATTGTGTACACATATATAAATCTAATTGAATACTATTACGGCAAAACAAAACGTATTGTTCCCTTTTAAAAATGTTACCATACAATATTAATATCATACATGTATGACACAAACCATTTCACTATTATTGTAGTTGGCTATTTCAATCTAATAATTAATTGGGTACAATGTATGTATAAACATGCGGATACTGTCAAAAATAACTGACCCAACCCAATCCTTTTGAAAGCAGTTTTTGTGTTCAGGGTCAATATCAGATCTATGCAATATATAAGTTCTTTATGGATTGTTGTGTCATTGACAAACATACAAAATCCTCTTATTTGTATTAAGGTAAAATTTTTCAATGAAAAAAAGGAATCACAGTTAAAAAAAAAAGATTGTTTTATTTAATGAAATCACAACATTACAAACAAAATTATGATATAAACTAACAGTTTAATTTAGCACTTACGATCAATTTTGACGGGACAGACGTATTTGAAATTAAATTTTTGTAACTAAAGATTAGAAAAATTACCTTCTTTTACGAAATAAAAATGTAATCATTTTCTTTCGATTTGGTTAAGGTCCTTCTCATTTGATAGTCTGTTGATTTGCAAATGTATTGGTTTTTTTTTGTCTTTTCCTGTCTATTAGGATAACATTTATTGTTTTCTTCTCTTACTCATCCTGTTACTTTTTCTTTGTCTTTTCTAACTAATTCAGTAAACGTTTCTATCTTTGAAAATTCCTTTGATAAAATTCATTTTTTTAATCGGTATACCAACGTAGAGGGTGGTAAAGGGTTATTTTCGTGCAACGTGTTTTGCCATTTTTATTTCACGTGCAGCCGTAAAAAAGGTTCATTATTCACCGTGTTTCGTGAAATCGGTAAAAAAATCAACGTGCAAGCAATTTTTAATTGTTCGTTTATCGTGAAATGGCAATTGTATATCACGTTCTTCCTCGCAGATACCCTCCCCTCTTTACGCCCCTCAACGTAGGAAATGAACGATGGAAGTAAAACGAAACTCTCGTTGAACAATTTAAACAACGCGAGGATTCTGATGCAAATGAAAACACTGAACTCAAAGTGAAAATGAAACTGACGAGTCGGTGACTGATGCTTCCGAGGTCGATTTGACATACGAGGACAACCAATTTCTGAAATTTTTAAAGCCAATGAATACGAAGACTCAAAACAAAGATCGTACGTAGTTAAATGATGAAAAGGCAGGGAACACTTGTAATGTTCATGTCACAATATTTCCTAACAAACCATGATATAACTAATTTAGTAAATAGATTATTACTGCATTTGTATTTATTAGTTTACAATTTACAATGAGACAGAACTTTTACATGCAAATTATCTGACGTCACAAGTCAATAACTTCCTGTCAACGCGGAAACCTGAATAAACCGACACACTGTCTGAAACGGCCCTTTTTCATAGTCCCATAGCCGGCCAGTTTATATAGGTTCTACTGTATCATATTATAGGACATAATGAACTATCTTATACGCATAAGTATAAGCAAGCTATAATACTGACAGATAAAACATAGACACGTCGATTTATGATTTACTTTCGCAAACAAATTCGAACGGTCTATCAAAATAAACATGGCAAAGGACATGCCTTATCATGACGAAAGGTGATAATATCGAACAGACAACAGTAGTCCACGAAACACTCAAGGAAAAGGGAAAAAGAAACCATCAAACATATAAAAAAAGACATGTAGAAGAATCTGATGAAAGAAAATGCATTTATACATGTCAGTTATATAATGAAATCAAAGGTGAAGACCACGTTGAGAACTTTTATGACGAATCCTTTTCATTTGATTATATATCAGTTTAAACATATCTTCATATAGCTGTTTATGAAGTAAATATAAAAAAAGAAGACGTAGTATGATTGCAAATAGTGTGCTTGGTGTTTTGAGAGGGGAAAATTGCATGGATATATTTTTTTCTTTTTAATCATTAATACGGACAAATATGCTGTATATGATCAAATGTTGGAAATCAGGTTGTTCAATTACTTTGATAGCTTATCCGTTTGATGAAAATATTTGAGAATATCACAGTAAAATACAGTTTGTCATTTGAAATTTAGTATGTAACAATTTACAAGAGATTAAAAATAATAGAGCATGACATGCTCGAGAATTAAAGTTCCCAAACATTGAATTTTGTCATAGTACCCTAATAGTATCTCAAATTAGCAAGGGTTGACTTTTTACAAGCTAAACTGCAAGGTCCTTCACTTCCATTATTTTTGATTGTCTGAATTGTAAATTCATACTCGGTGTCAGGCTGTAAGTTATTAACGGTATAATTGCAATAGTTTCCCTCTGTGGTATAGTAGATAGTAGAACTGGTGTGAGTGTTCATGCAGTGAACTTTGTAATGTTGTACAAAGTGTACTCCAACATTGGGTACATCCCATCGTAGTTCAATCGTCTCTTTAGTTACATCAAAAGCAGATGGTTGACCTGGTTCAAACAATGCTCTGTAATGAAAATATAACTTAACTGAACAAACATTGGATGATTAATACCTAAATGTAAACAATAGTATTACTAGAATTGTAAAAAACCGTACCTTTAAAACTAGTGACACATTTTATCAAGCTAAGAACTGATGATTTGGTTCATTGGTTTTCGGTTCAAAATACTGGCGTTAAGTTTTATTCAACGTCCCAAATCTCCTCTCCCTACATATATGCTGGTTTGTACATTGAAAGGACAATGTGGATTCTAAGAAAAAGTTGTTCTTTTTCTTGAAATTTGAATCAATGAGAAGATGCAAAATTGCATATAGAGCATTTGTAAGAGTATTTGTTTGAAAAATGACTATCTAGCTATAGCTATGTGTAGCACTTATGCTAGTTTTTTTTTAAATTGTTTTACATTAATTTGTTTTCCATTTCATGACTCGTATATATGAAATTGTATACTTAAATGATTGAAGGGTTTTGCTTCCAGTATAATTATTGGACGACATTAACAGAAAAAAAAACCCAACTTTACAGGAATGACATGGGAAAAGTTGTCCAACAATTTGTTTTTAACTGAACGCCTCGCATGCCAAAACAAAAAGACAAAATGGTACTAAAGTTTGTGCTAAATTTTGTGCTAATTCGGTTGTCAAAAATATACATACTTTATTTGTTAGCGAGTTCTCAAATTCATCCGAAAATAATAAGAAAACACCACATTAAAATGTATAAATACAAATTTTATATCGTTATAGATTATACTTAGGTCTGGGTGTAATTGAAGTAATGCGAGTAAAATATTGCAATGAATAATTGTTAAAACATTCTATAAGCTTCAGGAACCTCTTTATATTGTCATCACTTGTCAGAATTGGCTAAAGCCATCAAGTCTCTGATAACACTTTGAATCCAAAAGTTAAAAAACGTTGTAAATGATCGACCAAAGTCCGTATTCGGAGAAAAAGAAGCTTCGAAGTGTCTATCATCTCCTACGATGAATATGATTTTGTTCCTGTGGACAAAGGCTCAAATAGTATTGTTTTTGTATGTAAATAGTACTACTACGAGTGTCTTGTACATGTTGTACAAGAAATAGCAACATGATCAACATACCAAGGTCAATAAATAAGTCAACCAAGCCGAAACTGTCAGTCGGTTGATATTTTTATGTTTTGAGCAAAAGCTATACGAGATTGAAAGAAGATATATAAATTTCTGTTGTTTTTTTTTATAAAATCGATTCGTCGTAGAAAATATTGAATGATAGAAAATACAAGTATTTCTAGTTATCTTATGCATAACATTTCATTTAAAGTATAAACAATAAGTTACATGTGTACCTCATGTATTTGTTAAAGTCCGTTTGTCCTTCCCATTCAGTTAATGTTTCCTTGTTATTTGTTATCCATTCGGTTAACGTTTCTTTGTCGTTTGTTATCGTTTCGGTTAATGTTTCTTTGTCTTCTGTTATGATTTTAGTTACCGTGGTTTTATCACTTCTTTCCTTCATGAAATAGTATCTGTACGTTGCCATAGATGATATACCAATCCATGATAACACCTTAAAAAGTGCAAAAATGTATAATGTAACTGCGCAGTGATTTAAAGTGAACGAAAATGACAGAACGTGGAATAACATATCTGCTAAATTGCAATGTACACATATATACCAATTCAAAAACACAAAATCTCGATAACTAGATATAAGAAGATGTGGTATGAGTGCCAATGAAACAACTCTCCATCCAAGTCAAAATTTATAAAGGAAACCATTATAGGTCACAGTACGGTCTTCAACACGGAGCCTTGGCTCACACCGAACAGTAAGCTATAAAGGGCCCCAAACAATTACTAGTGTAAAACCATTCAAACGGGAAAACCAACGATCTAATCTATATAAAAAACGAGAAACGAGAAACACTTATGAACCACATCAACAAACGACAACTACTGAACATCAGATTCCTGACTTAGGACAGGTGCAAACAAATGCAGCGGGTTTAAACGTTTTAATGGTACCAAACCTTCACCTATTTTCTGAAACAATAGTGTAACATCACAACATAGAAAGACACACTATTAAATATCAACTGAAATAGCTTAACTCAATCAAAGGACATATTAACACCATTGAACATACACTGAACAAATAAATTTGACCTATGACACAATGTAAATACAAAATAAATAAACTAAGGGAAGAATAATAAAAGTAACATGTTATATCGGTAAGAAATGTTAAACAATTAAAGAAAAACAATATGCTAGAACAAAAATATCAGCCATTTGCAATAACTTTAAACACAGGTAAATGAAAATAATTTTGTTGTTAGGTATACGTGTACAGTACCAATAGAGAAAGGAAATATTTTTACAAAATAAATAATTTTTATGTTCATAGTACGAAGTGAAAATTTATAGTAATACCAAACACTTATCAAGGTTGATATATAGACCAGATACATGTATAACCCTGAATAACATTAAATAACAAAAAAGCAATACAATTAGTATCAACAGGTCAAATAAACAAGAAAATACGATTTGAGAGTACTCGCAGTTACTGACAGCTAGTTAAAAGCCAAAACAATTAATAATAAAAAATCAAGCATCAGAGACTAAAATCAACCAAAACACATCCCAGGGATTTAGTATTTTAACGTCATGGACAGTCAAAGAAGACATGACTAGTGCAATGCCAAAAATAAATGTATCGACAGACAGTAGGATAGTTAGGAGTTTAACCTCTTATTTGATCTAAACGAACGTGGGTGTGTCTTTATACATCCCGCTTGAAAAAAATACAAATTTAGTTATGTTTTAATTTGCTGATGACAAAATCGATATTATTGCCAATGTAAACTATATTCAAAGATCTAATTACAACATTGGTAAGATAACCTTTACTAATAAGTTTGTTTAAAGGTTCGATGAGTTTACACGGATCACATAGTGATTTCCGCGCTTTAAGTACAATATTACCGTAAAATTTAGGATGTGAAATACCGTTTTTAATCAGTTTTCTACAAGTACAGCCAAATCTACTAATCAAATCTTTGTATCTATGAAAGAACTTAGCAAAAGTTTTACGTAATTTATGGTAACGAAATCTTTGATTTAATAATTTACCAGTGATGCATTGATTACGTTCGTTAAAATCTATGACATCACTACACACACGGGCATAACGAACGAATTGGGATATATAAACACCGTATGATGGAGCCAAAGGAACATAGCCGTCTAAAAAAGGAAAATTAACAATAGGGAATGAAAAATCGTCTCTTTTATCGTAAATTTTCGTATGGAGTTTTCCTTTAGAGATTGAAATGTCCAAATCCAGAAAAGGACAACTACTGCTGTTTATGTTAGATTTAGTTAAAGTAAGTTCTATTGGGTAAATTTCGGTAGTATATTTAGAGAACTCTGGATTATTTAACGAAAAAATATCATCTAGATAACGGAAGGTATTGTTGAATGTATCAACCAAATGTAACAATGACGTGTCTTTACTGAGTTTGGTAATATACTGAGATTCATAGCAATACAGGAATAAATCTGCTATTAAAGGGGCGCAGTTAGTGCCCATAGGAATACCTACTACTTGTCGATACACTCTATCGCCGAAACGTACATATATGTTGTCCAGGAGAAAATTTAAAGCTTCAATCATATGTTCACATTTCCAGTAAGTGTATTTAGCATACTTTCCTTTTTCGTTACAGAAAAAGGCTTTAAACGAGTTACAGCAAATAAATTTGTAATGAGATTTTTCAAAAGACCATTTAATTAAATATGAAAACTTTTTCTTGATAAGATTGTGTGGAAGTGTAGTATAGAGAGTAGAAAAATCATAACTGTCAACAGAATTAAAAGGACCATCAAAAGCATGTATTTTATCTAAAACTTCTAAAGAATTTTGAACACTCCAAAAATAATTAATACCATTATTTTCATAAGCTTTATAACAAAAGTTAATAACAAGTTCTTTGATAGTAGTAAGGGAGGTAGTTAGAAGCACTGATAGATTAGTAGTAGAACACTTACTAGATGCGGAGATGAAACGGAATTTAAATGGTTTTTTGTGCAATTTAGGTAACCAGTACATAGTAGGGACTATCACATGTTCGGAAGAGGCTTTAAGCTGGGTAGTGGCAGTGATATGCTTGTTTACAATTTGACTCTCTGTGGAGCGTACGGACCTGAATGTAGATGAATTTGTAATTTCGTTTTGGAGAACTTCCGTGTAGTATATGTGTCACACCACCACTACATTATTTGCTGCTTTGTCTGCCGGTACGAACACAAACCGCTTTGCGAGTACTTGGAGTTTATTTTTAATTCTGGAAATGGGAATATCATGGACCCTATTACTAATTTCAGAATTGTTTTCAAAATGAGATATACGAATATTAACAGTATTCATAATTTCATTCAAATAACTGTGTAGAATTTTTTATCAGATTTTGCAAGTTTACACCAATTTTTACAGTAGACAGACAGAGCGTCTTTAATGATCTGACGACACTGTTTCCAATCTATTTTAGATGGAGGACGATATTTCGGTCCTTTCTTAAGAAAAGTTATGACCTCACGGTCTTCGACGATGTTGAGGTCTCCTGTAAGGACATGACCATAGGGAACATATCTAAAACTAGATGTTTCACAATCTCAAGTGGAAGGAACATTATTTTCTATATTGACGTCTGATGTAACTGACGTATAATAAAAAATCAAACTTCTGCTGGGCTTTTTATAAGAATACGAAATAATAGGTGGTTCTATATTATCAAAATATGGAGGTATTTGGCTTTGGATGCTAGATAAGTTAATAAAATCAATACCTCTATTTATATTTTTTAATTTTAAAAAATACCGTTTATGATTTTCAGGTTTATCGATACTAGGAAATAGCCTATGATGACAAAAGGCTGTAATAATACGGGTGTATTCATACATTGGGCTAAAAAAAAAAATTGTATCACACTCCAGAAAAATAGCATATAATTTACTTATTGGTATCTGACCCAGTTTGCATAATACTTGATGTCTGCCAGTATTTTTTATTATAGATAACAGATCAGCAAGTGTATAATTTATACGATGTTTAATACGTTGATTACGGTTTTTGCGTTTGCCATGAGACCTTTTATTTCTAAGTCGTTTATCGACAATAATAATGACATCGATTGAAGTTTTAGTTATGTTCCCCTGTCCTAATATTTTGTCATTAAGATAGAGAGGATAAGCTGTTTGAAGTCTTTTTATCCAAAATAATTCGCGAACTTCACGTAATTTTTCAAATTGCTTGTGTGATTCTCCTGGTTGTTTCTGAACGGTTTCAAGTGGTTGGAATTTAATAAATTTTAGATTGTGATTATGCTTATCTAAATGTTGATATATCAAACGTTTGAATTTTGTAGGTCTACGAAAGCGGTAAAGGTGTTCTTGATTTCTTTTGTAATACGCTCGTCCCGTCTGTCCAACATATTGAATACCACACTTAGGTTGGGTTCAAGTTACCACATATATAAGGTTTTGAGTTTTTCAGGTAATGTCACAGGAAAAGGAGAGCGAAAAAGCTCTCCCGTTCACTGTTGACCGTACAGTATTTTGTGAAGTTAATCTAAAACAGGTTAGTCACTTTTTGGCATTGCACGGGAAAATTTTGGGATATCCACGCTTTTTTGTTAAACAATCTGGCTGTAGAGACATCATACATAACGCCTTTTTATCGTTCATAGCCCACACAAGTCGTTAATGAAAAAAAAACTGCATGGAACAACTTGTTTAGCAAATCATGATTCTTATCACACGTGTTGAAATAGATATATACCAACCTCTGTAGTAAAATGATTGACCATGCGTGATGTATAAAAATGCAGCAACTTTCAGCTTGATTAGATTGTTAACTCTTTGGATCGAATTAGAAGAATGACAAGCTTTTTCGGGAACCAAAGTTATTTTCCCTTACAAGATGGTACCATACACAAAAATAATTCATTGCCATTTTCATTCCTGTCGAGCCATTATAATATTTGTATACCGATTTTTTGGTTTGGCCATGAGTATCACTGAAGAGACATTAGTTGTTGAAATGTGCATCTGTTGCAGTAAAATTGGCACAGTTAGTGTTATGAGTTTGTATTTGTTAAATTTTTCTATAATCTAAGCATGTGTACATTGAGTCATAGGACATTCGGGTTTATTTATCATTTTGTTTTTATTTTTGCCATATCAAGAAATTGTCGTTTCCCTTTTACAGTACATGATTACTTATTAAATTATTTGTTTTGTTTGTAGGCATATTTTAAATGCACACACATGCAATGGATATTATATTGTTAGTTATATTCAAACATAGCAGCGTATAACACACAAATAAGCTATTTAATATGTTTTGAATAATATAGAATAATATCTTAATTTATGAACTTCTGCTTCATTCTGACAGACAAATATATACAGTCCGCCAAAAGTTAAGCACCACCTAAATATAGCTGGCAATATTTTGTTACTATTGCGAAAAAAAATAATAATGTTTGGTTTTATGAATTGCCTTTAACATATATACAATAAGAAAGTGCATTACGACCAAAAAGATTGAACTCCGATAAACCCGTCAAGCAACTTTTATTGAAGGTCATCTGCATTTTTACAAATACGCTGTTTCGATACCTTTAAATCATCTTCCTACTGTCCCGCGTACAGTTGAAATTTGACCTTCATCAAGTCATTGTGTAATATGGCAAGGCGTAAGTTATCTGTGGCTGAACGTTGGCAAGCTATTGGCATGTCAAATGCCGGTTGGAGCACTAGGAGCATAGGTAACCATTTCAATGTTAATCACACTGTCATTGTCAGACTTTTACAACGTCATGTTGACACAGGAACTGTAAATGATAGACCAAGGTCTGGAAGACCCCGTTTGACTACCCGTCGTGATGACAGACTGCTTATTCGTCGTGCTAAAGCCAACCCATTTACCCTTGCCCCGCAGCTTAGACATCACTGGCCTCCAGGTGGTCGTGTTAGTGTTCGAACATTGGTCCGTCGAATTCATAGAGGCAACCTAAGAGCACGTCGTGTTGTCAAGAGACCTGCCCTAACAGCCAGGCACCGTATAATCAGGTTTCAATGGGCTAATGACCATCGACGCTGGAACATGAGAAGCTGGCAAAAAATTCATTGGTCAGATGAGAGTCGGTTTCTGTTACGACCTATAGACGGCAGAATACGAATTTGGCGGGAAAATAAAACTGCCTATGACCAAAACAACATTTGCCCAACGACTGCATTTGGTGCTGGTGGTGTTACAGTATGGGGTTGCTTCTCATACTGTTGTAAGCTGAGTATGCATATTCTGCAGGGTAACATGAACGGACAGACATACAGGAATTTGGTGCTTAGAAACATTGTAGTCCCTCATTTTGACAATCGTCCACTTGCGTCAAGACCCTTGTACATGGACAACAACGCTAGACCACACAGGGCAAGGAGTGTAACCGAGTACAAAGAGCAAGAAGCCATTGACACTATCTTTTGGCCTTCCATGTCTACATACTTGAACCATATCGAACATGTCTGGGATGCCATTAGCAGAAATCTCAATCGTAGAGATCCACCTTTGCAAATCTTGGCGATTTAAGAGTGGCAATTGTTGATGAAAGGAATAGATTTCCTCAACTAAAGTTCAGAAGGCTTGTACAGAGTATTAAACGCCGTGTTATGGAACTGTACCGGAAGAGAGATGGTTACACATCCTATTGACTCAAATATTGACATTAAATTTGCCGAACATACCAAAGATCATTTGTAGAAAATGTTAATGATATTGGGTAATTAATTGTTGTAAAAAAATAAAATCACAGGGAAACTTAATTTGGTTTTTGATTTGTGTAATTTACACTATTTCTATGAACGCAAAACTTAAATGCATAGAATCTTCATAAGTGCCCAAACTTAAGTTTATGCTTTGTTTATGGTATATGATAGCAAAATTGCTACATGAATGTTTTCTCTTTTTCGAGGAATAATTGATTTTTTAAAAGTAAACAAATTTCGATGCAATAAAAATAGGTGGTGCTTAACTTTTGGCGAACTGTATAGATATATCTTACCTTGATTGTACCGTCATCCATAAATGTATTGATTCCCTTTAGGATTACCCCTTTATGATCGAACACTATCCATACATTCGAAGTATCTGGGAATAGTTGGTTCCTCACATTTTCCATATATGAACAGATAAATCTTTTTTGTTTAATCAAGTTCAAGGACATTTTTATATTTTAAGAAACACGCTTTATTCTCTGTAATTATAAACTGTGTTACTCCTTATATGGGTTATTATTTCACAATATTGTATTCATATGGTTTCTTTAGATAAACACAATGACTTGTGATTTAAATCTATCAGGTCAAGTAGGAAAGGATCAGATGCTTTCTACGAATTATATACGTGTTGTGTTTCATGTGTATGGTTAACTGTAATTGTTTAAGGATTGTTTTCCCTTGTTCTGAAACTTAAAAAAATCAAATTAGTCCAATTTCAGTGTTAGGAAATGTACAATTTTAACTATACTAGTATACGGAAATGTGTATGTCTTAGGGTAAAATATTTGTCAACGTATTACCGGCAAATTCCTGACCCTTACTACATTTATTATTCAATAACGTATCAACGTATTTATTAGAGTTTTTACGATCTGCTACAGTTCCAACTGTAGTAAAATTAGAAGCTTCCATTGAAAAAAAATGATGTATACACGTAATGTTAATGTATGTTTGATGAATCATTATCAAAAGCATTTGGAAGATTTCCAGCTGCACCTTGGTATTAATTCACGTGGATGTTTTTCGTATGTACAGCAAACAGTATTGTTTGTACTCGACTAAGCGTTTAAGCAACCGTTGCAAATATCCGTTGCACAAAAGTTGTTATTTGGATTTATTGAAAGTTACAAAGGCAAACAGAAGCTAAAATATAAAATATATAATTTTATAATCTATCTGATTTTCGCCTGTTTTATTGGTAATATAATATAGAATGAATTGGTTGGAATTGGCTAGGTAGGCTCCGGTTGCGGGAATTTCTCACGGCTTTGAAGACCAATTGGTGGCCTTGAACTGTATTCTGCTCTTTTACCAGGTTGTTGCCTAATTAACACATTTCCAGTTTCCATTCTCAGTTCTAGTTTTGAAAACACGAAAAAATAAGAGCCATTCTTATTCATTCTTATATTTTTCGGCTTTTTAAATTGTCTTACACATAAATGAGAGATTTTATCATTCATAAAAGTACGAAGAAAGGGTGAAATTAAAATATTCGCTTGATCTAAAAGAGTGTCAATGCAATTTATTCTAGTTATATTTGGTTCACACATTGCTTTAATGAAAAAGAAATATTTAGTTGCAGATAAAAAAAATACAGTACAAATGCGCCTTTTCACTCAATATGAAGTCCTAACTCTCTTATCTTTTCAGTAAAAATTGATGTATATACGCTTTCATTCTCATAAATATTGCATTATGTTCAAAGTTTATCAACATTCATACGTTTGCAGTGTAAACGTTAATGAATGCAAGAATTGACTAAAGCTATGGGTGACTTTTTTTTTTTAATTTTAAACATTTTGGTTGAGGCAAAACATAAAGTAAGATTTTTATGGTATTTCTACTTTCCAACGAACAATTTGTTGATGTTGTGTTTATCCTTATATTAAGTACAATTGCTTTGCGTTTGACGTCTTTACACTTTTCATTCTCTGAAATTGTGTGAAACTACATGCCTATAATCAGTTAACTTATTAGAACAAGAATTACATAAAATGGTCATTGGATGATCAACATACGTTGCGCTTTTTATAGTGAATTTAATATACAATACGCCTAATTTTACAGACGAGTACGTTGCAATTTATTCCACACTGAAATGTTACAGTGATGGACGGTAAACGAATAGTACCGTATCTGTGTTATTGTTTCTTAAAGTGTTCCTTTCTACAGTATGAATTTCAAAATTTCAAAAATGTTTCCTATTACTAACACACATATTTCTGTAATTCAAGGACTGTAAATTAAACATATCCACAGACTTCGTAGCCTTAGTAATTGCATATTACTGTAACCATAAAAAATTTAGGGATGAAATTATTTTCACGACGGTCGTAAATCGTAGGGAAAATGCAAAGCTTGGATCTTTACTTATATGAAAACAAAACCAAACCAAAGCCTATCCTAAATAGTTTTGTACTTCAAGGATGCACAGGTTCCACAAATATTTCTCAACTTGATTGACAGTTGTCCTGTAACGTCTCTTTTTATGAATAAACACACAATGTATAATCAACAGCTTGTTTATTTAATGAAAAACATTCTTAAACGATAGCCGTCACGGTAACAACCATAAACGTTTTGCTTAATTCGATGTACCCGAGAATACGGTATCGGGTCCGTTCGCCCTGATTACATGTTCGCCTTGGGTCCGTTCGCCCTGAGGCCGTTCGCCCATAGAGTCCGTTCGCCCTGGGTTCGTTCGCCCTACTTTGAAACAAAATTAATATAGTGGTATTAAGGTTTAATAAACATATTCAGATATTTATATGATCAATATTTCAGAAAATATATATTCTCAAAATTATGAAAAAACATGGAAATATTTAAAAATTAATGGCTTGTTTTGGAGCATTAATGTGTTTCATTCGAACATTTGTTTTATTTAGAATTAATTTTTATGGCTGTTGATTGTAATTTAGGGTGACATATGATATCTGATTCTCCCACTTTTTACTATTTAGAATGCTGATTAGGTATAATCATGATGTTTTTGAGCTCACTTATTTTTGTATTTATTATCTTTGTTGGATTAATAGTGAAAGTAACATTTTTTTTTTAAATAAACTTGTCAGTTTGGAATGAGTAAAAACAACGATGTACGAATTGTAAGACATATAAAGGATTTTTGATTCGCACACAGCTTAGGATCTTTGATCTCAAGTTCGTTTTGACACATTTCCTATATAAAAAAATATGTGCTCTTTAAAATAATAGTGTAAAAAATAAGGACATAACTGGTTTGTGATGCGAAGTTCGAATTGGATCTTGTTATGATTGTTTATGATTGTTCAGAAATTGTTAACATTTATCAATAAAGATAAATACATGCAGATAACATGGTCTTCAGTTGTTTTATATCAAATACCTTGTATTCCTGGTACTCTACAGTGCAGATCAAAGGAAAATAATTTTTTGGTAGCAGCAATACAGCATAAGTATTCAGCGAAATTTTCAACAAACTTTAACATACTCTTTTCAAATAATAATATACAACAAGACAACAAAATAAAATAAAAATCAAGAGCAAACGGACTCAGGGCGAACGGACCCAGGGCGAACAGGTATTAGGGCAAACAGGTACTAGGACGAACACGATCAGGGTGAACGGACGCGGATTCCGAGAATACTACACTTTTCTGATGATTTTTTCTGTCATATGAAACGACTACAAACCTCATTTTATTTATATAAGTTAACGTTATTAGTTGCAAACCAAGTTTAATTTATTTTTTAAAAAGTTGAACACGAGGTCGTTCAATATAATAAAAAGAACAAACTAAATAAAGGCAACAGTAGTATACCGATGTTCGAAATTCATAAATCGATTGAGAAAAAAAAAACAAATCCGGGTTACAAACTAAAACTGAGGGAAACACATCATATATAAGAGAAGAACTACGACACAACAGAAACACAACATTAAAATATAACACACACAGAAACGAACTATAATATAACAATGGCCATTTTTCTGATTTGGTACAGGACATTGTAAGAAAAAAATGGTGGGTTGAACCTTGTTTTGTGTCTAGCCAAACCTCCCGCTTTTATGGCAATGTTAAATATAACATTAAAATGACAACATTACATGACAGGACTACAATACAAATAAATGGGAGAACATATAGGACAGAGAAACATACGAATAATAGCTAACAAAAGGTACCAGGTTTAAAATGTAATACGCAAGACGCGCGTTGCGTCTACACAAGACTAACCAGTGACGCTCAGATCAAAAAAGTTCGAAAGCCAAAACAAGCACAAAGTTGAAGAGCAATGAGGACCAAAAGTTCCAAAAAGTTGTTTCAAATACGGCTAAGGTTTTTTGTCTGGATAAGAACATCCTTAGTATTTAGAATAATTCATACTTTTGCAAACAGTAAATTTATAAAAATGACCATATAATAGATATACATGATAACACCGAAGTGGTGACTAACTACAGAATAAAAACGGATACATTAAACAACATAAACCAGCACATTAAAATTCACAACCGAGTTAGCCAAAGAGATCAACGCACAAAGTGACGTCACATTTGAATTTCTAAAAATTTCCCCAAAATAGGATAGAATTAGGATAGAATTCAAGATTAGGTTTGTAATACTCATATAACATTTATTAATAACAATGAAAATTACAATACTAATTAATATAAAATTGGGGTAGTAATTAGATAATTAATTGCATTATCTAGCTATGTCGGTGTTTCTTCTAAATCAAACTGTAAACCAAATATATCGTATAAATTTAGTTGACCCAAACTAAAATCTAATAAATGAACTGGGTGATTAATTATCTTTACCATAACACACGAATACAACAGAAAAAAAAAATAATAAGATTTACAACTACAAACGATAAGACATTTGACAAAATCCGATGAGAGTAACAAATATAACATTAAAACTAAATACATGAATTTTGGATAGAAAAGTACCGTGACACGTCTTACATGTATAGCAATGCGAATTCACACTCAGCAACACAATCTAACACGTGGTAGTTAGTTTGGACATAGACACATCGTATGGATCAACCAATTCGTGATGGTGTCCGTAAAATTTACGGAGTGTCATTTTTAATCTGTACTCCTCATAACTTTGTTGGAGCAGTTTCTGCGTAAGGAGCACACTCCTGTATATGAAGTCCGTATAGTGTGAACATGCACGAGCATAACGTATCAACTGAGATATGTAAACACCATACGAAGGGGCAGAGGGTATGTTACTGCTGAGAAATGGGAAATTGATAATTGGGAAGTTGAAATCGTCCCGGTTATCATAGATTTTCGTGTGAAGTCGTCCTTCTGTGTCAATATTGAGGAAAAGATCAAGGTATTAAGCAGTCCTTTTAGTATCTATAGTATCCTTAATTTCAAGTTCACTGGGATATATGAGATGTGAGTATTGGCTAAAATATGGGTTATTTAATGATAGGACATCATCAATATATCGGAAAGTAAAATTAAAGAATTTTGCAAGGTGCTTTTTCTTTTTGTCTTTTAGAAGGTTCTGAATGAATTCTGCTTCATACGAGTACAAAAAAAAAATCGGCCAGTAGGGGTGCACAATTAGTACCCATTGAAATACCGACTGTCTGTTGAAATATAAATCCTCCAAACTCAACAAATATATTGTCGATCAAAAAGTCTAGCATTTTGATACTATCATCTTCAGTATATTTTCTGGTAGATTCAGTGTGGTTCTTCACAAAATATGAATTATTGTAACCCAAAACAAGAAATTTGTATCTACGATTCCCATTTTTATAGAAAACGCTCTGTTTAATGAGATGGTGAAGTCGATCTTTCAACTGAGCATGGGGAATAGTAGTGTAAAGCGTAGAAAAATCAAAAGTCTTTATGTTGCTGCAAAATTGCAGAGATTGTGATCGAAGATTAAGCAGTAGATCTTTCGAATTTTTGAGAATCCACATCTGGTTAACACCACTGGTAGAATATATCTCATCACAATATGTTTGAAGCCCATCTTTAACTGTAGAAAGAATAGTAGTCAGTACTTTAGAAAGATGTTTAGTCGAACATTTTGATGATCCAGCTATGTATCGTTCTTTATATGGAGTTTTGTGAAGTTTTGGTATCCAGTATAATGATGGTAAATTTTGTTTCGTTTTCTTTGATGTTGATAGCAAAAGAAAGAAGGACAGATTTGTGATTTTGTAAAATTTCGTCCTTGGTAAATGATGTTAAAGAATATGTAGGATTACCAGTAGTTCTATTTATTCCAAGCTCTGTTGTGAGACATTGCAAATAATTGTTTTTACATATGAAGACAATATTATTGGAGGCTTTTTCTGCTGGAACAACGACATATTTGTCATGCAAAGAGGATAAAGCATCCACAACATCCGGATTCCTGAAAGGGTTAGTAACTCTTGTGCTCATAGTACATCGTAGTTTTTGAATGCGCGTCTGAATGCATAATCGAATAGCTTTGATCCATTTAGACGAAGTGTCAAGTTCTGATTCGTCTGGTTCGCGCTTTACCCATTTTCTTGCATAGTCCTCAACTGCATCCATCAGTAACCTGAAGTTCTTTTTCCAGTTGATGGGCTGGGGAATTCTATGTTGTGGTCCCTTGGCTAACCACTCTCTTAGTTGTTCATTGGTAACGATGCCAAGGTCGCCAGTAATAACATGACCAGCTGGACTATAATTGTATTGCGACGATGCATATGAGCAATCCGGAGGCTTGGATTTCACATCTTTGAGGTTAAAGACCTCTAAAACCCTCTTGTGGTTGAAAGTCTTGGATGCAATAGACTTGGTGTAAGCATAAGAAATAACAGGTGTAGCTTTATTTTTGAAGTAATCAGGTATAGTTTTTTGTACAGATTTCTGGTGGAAAATATTGCTAATATTTACAGCATCTAATCCTTTATTGGCGAATTCTACCTTAAAAAAAATTACGTTTTTCCTCATTTTTGGATGTAGTCGATACGGGTTTGAATAGTCTATGGTTAGCAATGTCCATGATTATTGCAACTAATCTATACAAAACAGAACGAGAATCAGTAACGGAAGTATTTTGGGCCTCTTGAAATAGTAAAAAAAGATGTGACAATGGAATGGAGTATAATTTAGTTCTGATATGATGAATTCCTAAAGGTTATTGAACAGACGTTAATAGACTATCAATTGTCACGGTGTGCACAGCAGGTGGTATATATTTTCTGTGACCATGACTTCTATTTCGTCGAGCAGAAGTATTAAATAATTGTAATGTATTGACAGTACTACACCTGGGACTAGACAAAATACCTACACCATCAATTTTGTCATTGCATCCATAGGGAATGGCTGTTCCCAACTCTCTTATCCAAAAGTCTTAAACGATATGGTGTACTCAATATGGGGTCATTTGTTGAATGATATATTTTCTCTATAATCCGGACTTTCATTGAAACAATAGAATGGTCAGGCTGATTGAAATGTTGATGGATAAATTTGTTGTTATTAGGATCATTTACATTAGACCGATGATCATTCATTCTAAAATTGAGTCTTTGTCGAGTTTCCCTGACGTAGATCAATCCACAAAGAGTACATTCAATACCGTACACAATATTGGAAGCAGTGCAATTCAATACCTCATGATTGTGTGTATTGTAACTTTTGGTGGTAAAATTACTTTGAAAGTTGGTATCAGATATTAGTATATCACAGGTTTTACATTTTTTACGGTTACATTTGGAAATAGAGCAATATTGGTGGTGGTCATTGAAATCTAAAATATCTGAAAGTTGAACAGTACAGGGCCGAATATAAACAAACTTGTCTGACTTTTTATAGTACAATGAGGATTCAGAAGACTGCACATGTGTCATTTTCATTACATCATTTAAGATGATCCTGGGGACACCTGATAAAACCGGTGTTGTTGTGTCCTTGACAACATCCGATTGACACCTTTTTATCCTGGGCGGCGTGTCATCCAGTATAATATTTTTTATTCTACTAGTTGTCATGCTGTTAGGCTACGGGACTGGTAGAATCCTCGGGGACAGATTGTCCACTAGCAGAGATTCCGGTCCGGTGGTGATAAATAAAAGCAACAGTAGTATACCGATGTTCGAAATTCATAAAACGATTGAGAAAAAAAAAACAAATCCGGGTTACAAACTCAAACTGAGGGAAACACATCAAATATAAGAGGAGAACTACGACATAACAGAAACACGACATTAAAATGTAACACACACAGAAACGAACTATAATATAACAATGGCCATTTTCCTGACTTGGTACAGGACATTGTAAGAAAAAAATGGTGGGTTGAACCTGGTTTTGTGGCTAGCCAAACCTCCCGCTTTTATGGCAAAGTTAAATATAACATTAAAATGACAACATTACATGACAGGACTACAATACAAATAAATGGGAGAACATATAGGACAGAGAAACATACGAATAATGGCTAACACAAGGTACTAGGTTTAAAATTTAGTACGCAAGACGCGGGTTTCGTCCACACAAGACTAAATACAGATCAAAACGGATACATAAAACAACATAAACCAGCACATAAAAATTCACAGCCGAGTTAGCCAAAGAGATCAAAGCACAACGTGACGTCACATTTGAATTTCTAAATATTTCCCCAACATAGGATAGAATTAGGATATAATTCAAGATTCGGTTTGTAAAACTCATATAACATTTATTAATAACAATGAAAATTACAATACTAATTAATATAAAATTGTGGTAGTAATTAGATAATTAATTGTATTATCTAGCTATGTCGGTGTTTCTTCTAAATCAAACTGTAAACCAAATATATCGTATAAATTTAGTTGACCCAAACTAAAATTTAATAAATGAACTGGGTGATAAATTATCTTTACCATAACACACGAATACAACAGAAAAAAAAATGAGATTTACAACTACAAACGATAAGTCATTTGACAAAATCCGATGAGAATAACAAATATAACATCAAAAATAAATACATGAATTTTGGATAGAAAAGTACCGTGACACGTCTTATAGCAATGCGAATTCACACTTATCAAAACAGTCACAATCGGGAATAAGTCACGTTCGGATATTAACAGATCAGACGACGTAATGTCAAACTACAATCTAACACGTGGTAAACATGTCCTTAGTTAGTTTGGACATAGACACATCGTATGGAACAACCGATTCGTGATGGTGTCCGTAAAATTTACGGAGTGTCATTTTTAAATTGTCCTCCTTATAACTTTGTTGGATCAACATTCATGCATTCGATTTTTTTTATTCAATACATAATATGATGTTTTTATCATCTTTTAAGTTCTCGCGAATAATAACTCGACCATTCTAAACCAGTTAATAAATCGAAGACCTTAATTCATATGTTCATAGCTATATACAAATTCATGTCTGAGTATTATAGTTCCTCATTCCTCTATTTTTTGTGTAAGAATCATATCCCAACTGATTAAACCTGTATAGTGTGAACATGCATGTGCGTAACGGTTTAACTTAGATATGTAAACGCCAAACGATTGGACAGATGGTATGTTACAGCTAGGAAATAGAAATTATACTATTGGAAAGTGGGAATTATCACCTTTGTCTTAGTTTGACGTCGTCCATCTGTGTAGATATCGAAGAAAAATCAAGATATGAATCAGAACTTCTACCTTCGGCTATAACCTTAATACCAGGTTCAATGGGATATTTGAGATAGTAGCAATCACTGAAATCTGATTTCTCAAAGTTAAAAAAAAACTTTGCATGCCGTTTTCAATTAAGATTGAACTAAGATTGAACATTTTGCACTAGATGTTTAGAATCTGTTAGCAATGCTGCATCCACATCTAATTGACACTGCTAGTTACAAATATATTATCACTATAATTCGGAAGCCACCTTTTACTGTATAAAAAAGAACAACAAAAACGTATCGATATTTCATGTTTTGTACGCCTAATATCATAAAACATATGCACATTCATTCAAGTTTCCAAAATACTCAGGAGTAAAGGACAAAATAAACTAAACACGTTACACCAAGATTTGATTAAACCACTTCTAAGAATTTAAAAACAAAATATTTTGTGAATATTTGGCATTCATTCAATGCATTCATTATAAAGCCAATGACACAGACTACGAGATATACGTGGGGGCATGCACAATACCAATTAAGTGCAGTAAGATAAAAGTGGGAATAAATATAAAAAAAATGCGAAATTACACACAAATTGTTTAACATTTTATTTGATATAATTTTTTTCAAAATTGATATAAAGAATAAATAAGTAGTTTCCAAAATGACTATGACTATAAGTACAAATCCGTTGAAAAGTCTTATTCGATAGGACACATTCGGGAAAAAGAGAACGGAGATGTGGGTACGATATTTTAAAAATAACCGTTGTCATCTGTGAAACAGATATTCCATAACGGTAAATTTGGAGCTGGATCTGCTTACCCTTCCGGATCACCTCAGATCACCCCCGTTTATGGTAGGGTTTGTGTTGCTCAGTCTGCAGTTTTCTATGATGTATTGTGTATACTGTTGTTTGTCTTTTGGTCTTTTCTTGTTTTAACATGGCATTGACAATTTATTTTCCACTTATGAGTTTGAATGTCCCTTTCGCCGTTCTTCTACATGGTGACATATATATCAATGTGTCGTCAAACAAATGATGATTTAATCTGTTTATTTTGTTATTAAAGTGTATTTTTCTATATAATAATTTGAACAACTTGTTACATTATGTGGAAGGAAAAAGTCTCGTTTATCGTCCATTGAAAAAAAAAATGAATTTATATTTACTCACTGTTTTACAACTGTGAAATTGCAATCAACATTCATGCATTCGATTTTTTTATTCAATACAATATATGATGATTTTATCATCTTTTAAGTTCTCGCGAATAATAATGGATGTTTTCATGATCGCTCTTATCATTTATGTAATTGTCAAAGTATAACAAAATAAGTATGTAAACCATATTAACACTACAATATAAAACAAAACATATAATGACTCGGCCATTCTATCAAAAGAAATTTCCGATGTTGATACTGCAAAGGTTTTACTGATGGGACCTTTATTTTGACCGTTCTTGACTCTTTGAATTTTAAATGCATACTCAGTGTTGGGCTTTAATCCTTCTACGATATACTTGCTAAAATTGCTAGGAGTTTCAAAGAAACATGTTACACAGATGCGTTTTTCTTCACACATTATCTTATAAAAGTCCATAAAACCAGCACCTACACCTGGTTCATCCCATGTTAGTTCCACTTTTGTTGAAGTTATATTTAAGGCAGTTGAACATCCTGGTTCAAACAGGGCCCTGTAGAATATAAACAAAATAGTTATTGATTGTTGGTTAATTCTCCCCAAGTGAAAACTATCACATGCAAATATATATTTAAAAAAAAAATTGAAAAAATAAGTATGATAGAACATGTGAGTGGACGATGAAAAGAAACAGACACGTTTGGCTGCTTTCAAAACGACAAAGACTTCATGGTTAAGGCAAACATTCACTTATCTATACATTGTGATTTTGATGGAGAGTTATCTCATTGGTACTCATATCCCATCTTTTTATCTATATTAATTACAGAAGTGTTACCGCAAGTGTTTTTAAATGCAGTAATTTGGTACTCTATATTGCTTGTTTTAGATTGGATGTTACCGTTTACAAATTTGTGTCTGTGCAATTCATATAATTGAATATAAGCAAAACAGCGGAATGTATTTGTAGGCAGGTAAGTCAATAACAATGAATGTGATATATACGTCGGTATGCATACTGACACTAGAACATAAACACGTACAAAGCTATTTCTTCAGTTTACCACATTAAACAACAGACTAGCGTCTTAACCAAAAGCCAGAACTCTAAATTATCTGATCCTGCATCATATTTTGTAATAAATAGGATTTGATTTAAACGACAAAACATGCATACTGTCACATCGTGTATAATCGATTAAATGCACAGTAATACATTGTTTTTCTAGGGGACTGTTTTATTACAAAAAATACATGAACTTATATTATTCTAAATGTGATTTTAATTCATGTTCATGTACCTGTACCAATGAACTCAGTTTTCAAGTTGAAACATTATGAGTTAAAATTCCAATGAAAAAATGACCAATCTTCTTGTTATTCAATTTTTATTTGTCAAAAAATAAAACAAAATAAAAGTAACACACTTTGAATATCATGCGTCCGAGCGTTTCCAGTTGGAACACAAAATATCATGTCAGATTTTGAGGATTTGCCTTTTTTGCAACGCTCAATCCATATTGTATTTAAAACCAATGATTTATATGTACTTAAAATGTGAGGAGCTATTTTTTTAAAAGGAGCATCAAACCAACAGCCAAAATAATCTAAAGAAAATGTGCCCGAGGAACTAGGAGCCTTCGCTTATTTTGAATTACAAAATTATAGAGAAAAAAAACTATATAGCACATTTCGATATAACAGCAGTATTATTATCCCAAAAGGGAAGACTACATCATAAATGTTCATGACAAATATTTGTTTATAGATAAATATCATTTTAAACTATGCTTGACCAGGATGTTTTAAATGTGGTTTTTAATAGTAAAAATTACACTAGTTGTTTTTGAAATGATCTTCAGATTCATTGAAACTCATAAGTTATGATGACAATTTTGTTCACAAAAACCATCCATGCTAGTGAAACTATTTGTAAATAAGAATATACATGCGTTGTATAATTTCAAAAAGGATAGTTCCATGTTATTCAAAATCAAAGTTTTAGGTTCGAAAACCAAACTGTCAGGCATTGCTTTTCAATTATCCAATAACGACTGATTCTGCCCGGTTGAAAGTTTATAGTATAGTAATTTCAAATGAAACTAAATAAGAAAATGTCCTGAAAATATAAGCAACATTAAATAGACATATATAAGTTAAACTCAGATCGACGTCCGGTCTCTACTCGACATCCGTTCCTCAAATCGACGTCTGTTCCTCAAATCGACGTCCAATGTAAAGTAAAATTCTCAAATCAGTGAATCATATTTCATCCCGTTATTGACGTCTGATGTTTCGCAATGTATTACCAAAACGAGATCCGCTTGATCGGAATCTTTTATCAGCGGTCAATAAAGTAGTCAACATCCCGTCCCAAATAATCAACTAAATACAAATAAAAGGACACCCATCAAAAAATGACAACACGAAAAACACAGACATCATATTACATGTACATGCATTATAATAGTTTGTTTCAAGAATTTAATCAACTCGATCTACGTTGTCTTATTCCTATCATATTCATATAAATGAATGGCAGGAGGATACTCGACAATGGGAAAACAACCCAACGACAAAGATAATCGAAAGACACCTGGGAAGCATTACACAGTCTCAAACAATAGACAAAATAAAAAAGTACAGTCAATTGTTTAAAGTATTATTATTTAGAATCTATGAGATTTAAAATCTTATACCTTTAACAACTTTTTAGTTTTAGGTTCAACCAACCATTCAATTTCAGAAAATGCCTATTTCAAATAAGAAATATGACAGTTGTTTTCATAAAATGAAATTGTGATGTCATTGTCGTAAAACGGACGTCGATTAGAAAAGCCAAAAATTGGACGTCGATTTGAGAACAACGAAAAAGATGTCGATTAGAGGAAAATTAAATTGACCGTTAAATCAAAACCTTAATTCATTATGACGTCATATATGGACGTTGATTTGAGGAACGGACGTCGATCTGAGTCTTACATATACATGATTTGGTTTAATAATGCCGGGAATAAAACAAATACCTTGCTCCCTTGTCGTGTCTTATCATATCAGTCATCGTTTCCTTATTGCTTGTTTTCGATAATACAATATTATAATGTCTGTACGTGTTACTAGATGACAGCCCTTTCATTTCAGTTAAAGTTTTGATGTCTTTTAGTCTTTTTTTCTAACTTGTCGTTGAGCCCTTTTATCATGTCGGTAAACGTCGTTGTGTCTTTTGTGATTGATACATTTATCGTTTGCTGATTTTCACTTATCCATTCAGATAATGTTTTTTTTTTGTTTTCCTCGCTACTTACAGTAAACATTTTTTTCGTTTTCTCCAACCCGTTTTATTAAAGTTTCTTTATCGGCCGTTGTGTTTTGTAAAACTATAATTCGGTACGTTAACAACAATGAGTTTGTGTTCATTGATAACATTTGAAACTTTATAGATCCAGGAAACGAATTTGTATCTCCTTTCTTCCATTTGTGTTTTGTTTGGTCTTCTCCTAAAATCCACGTCATTAACTTATCTGTGTCTTTTTTTACCAATTTAGTTAACATTTCAATGTTTCTTCTAATCAACTCAGATAAAGCGTCATTCCGTTCACTACTATCATTAGTTAACTCTTCTTCTACGTCTCTTATTCTTGTAGTTGATTTGATAAAAAGATTTCGGTATGCAATCACCAACGATATCCCGATTCATGATAATACCTGAAACAAAGAAGAAGAATTTGTATCATTCTTATACAAAGATGAGGGATCATGTAAAAAGTAAAATACGGAATTACAAATGTAGTAAAATGAATTGATCTGTTTGATATTTAGTGGCTGCTGCTTATCGTTTAATGGCCAATACTTCATACAGATTGAGAATGAAACTTGTAACAATTATAAAAATAGGCAGATTTTTCAAGGTGGAACAACTTGGAAAAAATGCGATAATTTAAGACTGCTTCTGGACAACAAACATGATATGTAAGATAGGTAATATATGTGCCTTTGCAACATGTCATATAATCTTAAGGTTGTACATAGACTTATTGCATGGCAAGAACCTTTTACGTGCAGAAAGTGTTGTATACCCTGTATACGATGCAAAATAATATCAGAGTCCTAAACAGTTATATGGCCTCAACAGAAAACCAAAAATAGTTGTTTTCAGTGGTAGGATTTCTGATTCTAAAGATTTTAAAATTTAGCTTTCGACCTAACAACATTGTTAGAATTGGGTGCAATCTTTTTTTTTTGTATTCCTTGTCATGCAAAGGAATACATATGTAAATGAATATGACATAACAAACTTATGATGTAAATAATCCTTTCTCACTCTACCCTCTATAAACAACAGATTTCAGGCAACAACACCTCGTATGTGGTTATTGAGATAATTTTGTATGGCTTAAATATGGATAGCTTTGCTCTGTAAAGGCGCTGACAAAACCTGCTCATCAATTAATGAAAACCTTTCTGAAATCACCCAACATTTAGCAGTAGAGTATACCTACGATTTGATTGTACGAACTGTAAGATCAGATGCAAAAGTTGTATATCTGTTTCCGAATTTTCACTGAATAGAATAGCTGGATACCGATTTTTTTGTTTTCAAGTGAAGCATTGCATTTATTTTTTTCGGTTGTAATAAAGAACTCTACATATCAGATAGTGTAGTGATATGACATTGCTAATCAAAACATGTATTTCATTTATTTATTTATATTTCATGTGTATTTGTACTAATTTATCCCACTCGGTAACTTTGTATGTTATGTGTTAATATGTATTGACACTTACCCATTTTGTAGTGTACAGTAGATTGTACATATAATTATAGAAATTGTATTTTGTTTTCTATTTAGGAGTGAAACCAGCGATTACCATAACACTATGAAAGATACATATACATATAAGTAAATTATATATTTTTTAATATTCCTATTACACAATTATATAATTTCTCACCTTAATTGAATAGTCGTCCATGAATCTTTAAGTTGACTTAAGTAATTTCGACCCTATTTATAAGTATTAAATGACAAATGGTCCTAAGAAAAGCGTTTTGTTCTATAGAGACATATAAAGAAATATATCTTCAAACTTGTGAAGTGACCCATTAACAAACTACATAGTTCTGAGTAACGTGTTTCACCTAATATTTGTGAATAGATTACATATACTTTTCATTCATTTATATTCTATAAATATGCAGGATTTCAAGACATGCAAGAGGAAAAAAATATAAAAAAACAATCTTCCCGTTGACATATGAATATATTAGTTATTCCTTGAATTATAAAAAATCCACTTTAGAATTCCTGGAAGTTTTCAAAGGATTTGTTTAATGAATCAATAGTAGACATCGCGAAATGATCGCACAAGTAACTTTAGGGTTATCTGTTCACATATATTGGGAATTCGTGTAAGAACACCGTCATGCGTTTAATTCGGTAACATAAGTGTTTTGATAAATAGTTTGTTTAAAACTTCTGAATTGATTTTTAAATTGGTTTATGTTAAGCGGTTCATAATTTCTACTGAACATTGAACAAACTTTTTTGTTTTTGTTTCAAATATACGACTTCGTCGTTATTTTTTGTTGAAAATATAAAATTGAATGCATTTATTTAAAAAAAACTAATACATTCGCCATTCCTACGTATAAAATATATATCGCTAGATAAAACATATGACACCAACCGTGCTCAAAACTGATATCAAAAGCAAAACAAACACACAGGAATGAAAACAGCAATCTATGAATCGTGGACTACATCAAAGGCCAGAAAAGAACCAATCTATGTAAGGAACACCAATGATAATACTGTTAGAATACCCTGATACATATACTATTTGTGTTTGTTTTAAACAAAATTTTAAGTGATAGGACTTTGAATGACAGTATCCTCGCACATCTATAAGACTGTATTCACAGGTTGACTATAATTTGCAAAGTATATGTTATGTGTGTGAAAATAACTTGACGTCTGCAGTAAGGAACGGCCAAGAAAAAAATCAATCGTGATGTCTCAAATGATGTATGGCACTTCCTGAAAAGTTTTATTAAAGTAAACGATACTGCCATATGAAGTTCAGAAAGCTAAGACTGCTATTTGGGAAAAGAAATTATAAATCTTTTATTAATATTTCATAGCAAAATCAAAGATGAATTAAAGAATGTCATAAATCATTTCAATTCTTCTAGGGAACACAACCAACAACAATTGCATTAGACTACTGCGTATATTAACATTCACATTAGCTTATAGACCTTGCAAAAAGTGCCTAATTTTAAAATGTTATATGTATTTGTATCATGGCCCAGATTAACATAGATATAACAAGTATAAAAGGTACTATACATTCAAATCGTATTATCATTTGACGTCTGCAGTAAGGAACGGCCAAGAAAAAAATCAATCGTGATGTCTCAAATGATGTATGGCACTTCCTGAAAAGTTTTATTAAAGTAAACGATACTGCCATATGAAGTTCAGAAAGCTAAGACTGCTATTTGGGAAAAGAAATTATAAATCTTTTATTAATATTTCATAGCAAAATCAAAGATGAATTAAAGAATGTCATAAATCATTTCAATTCTTCTAGGTAACACAACCAACAACAATTGCATTAGACTACTGCGTATATTAACATTCACATTAGCTTATAGACCTTGCAAAAAGTGCCTAATTTTAAAATGTTATATGTATTTGTATCATGGCCCAGATTAACATAGATATAAAAAGTATAAAAGGTACTATACATTCAAATCGTATTATCATTTGTTTATCAGTCTGGGAAGCAAAGCTATAAAGTATAGAAAAGTCGTCTATTAGTGTGTGAATTGACTATATAATGTACCGCTCATTATGTGTCCACAAATACAAAACATGTATTCATTGGGTCTAAAAATTGTTCTCTTAACGTGAAAATCACATAGATATCTATTCTGCCTAACGTTGTAAACTACAAATACATGTAAACCAGTTGCATAATAAGTAGTTTTCAGAAACATGCTCCTCCTTATATACTTGAATTTTCATTCATTTAAAGTCTTTAAATATACAGAGTTAAAGGAAAAGATATAACGAAATAATTGGATCTTTTAATTCAACTGATGCCAATACCTGGAAGTTTTTCAACGATTCGTTCAATAAAGCAATAGTAGGAATTGCGAAATGAATATACTTTTGCATTAGCCTATCAAAATTTACTGAGAATCGGTTAAACTATTCACACCTTCAGGTATTTAATTTGGTAAAATTAGTGATCAAATGATTATAAATAGATAGTTTGAACTAATTGCTATAACTGAACCTTGAAATTGTATTATGCTATGCAGTTCTGATTTCATAATATTTACCTTGGGGATTTAATTAACCGATTTGAGAAGTTAAAAAAATATCACTGCATCGACAGTTATTTGGTGCAAATGTTGTATTGTACGCATTTAAATATACAGTCGAATAATCATTACGCCAACAGCACATGTGATAGATCTTTATTATATCCGTCGACAATCATAAACAAGACTAATTGGATGGCTTTTAAAGAATCGTTTTCAAGATATATATCATGACCAAAAGACTATAACAAAACAAGTAAAAGATAACAAAGTCTATATGACACTAAATATCGCGTATTTGCAAACTTTTACTTTATTTTTTACCTTCATATTCTTCAGTTATATAACCGTGTGTTACAGTATCTTAACACTTCTGTTGTTCTACTAATAGATTAAGTTATACCTTTTTTATACGTGTATGTAATTGTGTTCAAATATGATTACGATAACAGTATGGTAAACTCCAGAAATACTAGTCAGTATATTTGAAATAATGTATTGCACGTACTATTTAATTAACATTGAGGATATCATAATGATGAATACTTTGTAAGTTATGGATAATGCATATTTGAAGGTTTTTCTCGTCGCTGAACACACCGAGGGGTGTCAGGATCGCTCAAATAAAAGACCGACCGTAGGGAGGTCTTTCTTTTGAGCAAACTTGACACCCCGAGGTGTGTTCTACGAAAAGACAAACCTTCAAATATGCATTTTTCTGACTTATATACCGTCAAACATAACATTTTCTGCTAAGATATGCAAAAATTTGCATCCTATTTTACCGAAAATGGGATCGTTCAGTTTGTAATACGCCCTACGGCTCATTTATAATGTGAAATACAACTCGCTGGTTAATCTTGATATATATAAACGTTATAAATCATTATCCAGACACAGATAAATATTACTGTTACTGCAGTTAATAAATTGTTAGCACCCAATAATGATTTACGAAAAATATAAGTCACTTTGTAAGTAATTTATAGTACCAACTTAGTTTATGAAAGGGGGTGCTTTATTATTTTTTTTTCTATTTGTAATGACATTTTTATCCGTGAAAGGGAGACTATTTTTTCAATAAGTTTAAACGAATGAACTATTTGGAAAAATTTTCATATGAATGGCAATACATTTGTTTTCAAACATCGAATCGGATTTAATTCTATACTTCCCCTACCCAATTGTGAGGTACGTGGCTGTTATTCTATAGAATATAAGAACATTTGTTAGTTCAGAGGCGGATTTAGGGAGGGGGCAGGCCTCGGGGCAGGAGGCCTACCCCCCCCCTTTTGTGGGCAAAAATTGGTTGATCATTTAGGGAATCACTGAAGCATGACGGGAGCGGGCCCCCTCTATGGCAGTCAGTAGGCCACATTTATGAAAATTTCTGGATCCGCCACTGCAGTTGATCCTTTAATAGAGTAAAGAGTATGTATGGTTGTAAAAAGTTAATTACTTACACAAAGAGAGCACGAAATCGTGATACATCTGCAAATTTACATGTAACACAAAACGAATAGCGATACACGTAGATCAATTTATGATTTCCAATCGATAAGATTTTCAAAAACCTACTCATGCATGTGTTAAATCTATCTTGTTTTAAAAGTGTTATGAACAGTTTTCCGTTTTTAAATTAATCTCACTTATATGAAAATGTCCCGTTCTTGTTACGTAGCGATAATTAACAAACACAACTTCCCATTATTAGTTTCGAAAGTTAAACTGCGCGTCAATGACGATTTAAATTTCATAGCAGAAATGTGTCTTTCTTATTGCCAAAAGCACTTTACGATTATAAGTATATTACATCAACTAGACTTGTTTTTCTTCTAGTGTTTTATAGGTCTGCTAGATTATCATTCACTCTATGACTCGGTTCTGATAATTTATACGCTATATTACCTGTTGAAAGACTACCGTCACTGGTTAATTATACTATTAGATTTGTATATGCGTTTTGCATGCACAATATCATGACGACAGCAGTATCTTAAGTTCCAGAACAAGCGAATTGTATGTCTGAAATTATAAATTGTCCTCGCTGGAAATATCGTTGACTAGACCAATACGACCCTTGAGGGTATAAATAGTCCAAAAGTTGGTCCTTTGTCCCTGATAAGTTACTCCATACCTTTTGAGATGTCTCCGATGAGAAATTAAAGAATTATTAAGGAACAAAGGTTTATTCTCCTTTCATTAAAGTTGACCTTTGAGGGTTCGTCAATTATATATACGTCCCGTTTGTTAATATATGAACTCAAGTATCTATTCTCATCGTGGGTGTTTAAATGCTTGGTCATGAGTGTACCTGTTACATGTACGTCCAGAAAAGTTCGTCGGTCGAAAATGAAGATTATTATTTGTTTGGTCAGTTTATACTAACTCGAACGGGTAGATCAGGTCGGTAAGCTACTCCTTCTACATTTTGGCTTATCGTGAAGTTCTATGGTCTCGATTTAATAATCTTCTGTGGTCAAAGAATGCTGCTTGCAAATCATTCGAATAAGATCGTAGTTGCATGACGTTATTACAGAATCATGTGCCTTGCGCACTTTTAGCATCCCAATATGTTCATATTTACTCTTTACTTGTTTCGGTTCTTATAAATCATTGGCTTACAAATATTTGTCTTTGAACGTTTCCGATGAAGGTAAATCCAGAAAAGCGCATCGAAATCATGAAATTTATATAACGTGTTGTTACTATTTTTTAAATACCTCTCTGTTTTTTAGACGTTATCAATGTTTTTTGTAAATTATAAATATATATACTGTTTAACGTAAGGTCGAAACACTCTCATACAAATAAATAAGACTACTAGCCACCATAAATAAAAATAGAATATTGACATTTAATATAGGTTACTGTAATGTTCTCAACAATAAGCAAACACATATCGTAAAGTAAGCTTTAACACATAAAATGCCCTATTATAGCATAATGTAAGAAAATTTAAACGAAAAAGATGGCCTGATATATGATAAAACTATAAACAAAAACATAGTCATCTCACATCAAACAACGTCAACCAATTCGTGAAGGTAGCCGTAGCACTTTAAAACTATTTTCCTTTCAAGATATAATATGAGAGAATCCTTCTGATAACTGTTTAGGTTTAAGCATTCGTAGATTCAACAATATTTTCGGTGTTTTCCTTGAAGCCATGTAAAAAAAATCTAGTAGATCTAAAGCAGTCAATCTCGCTCATCTGTTTTTCTATAAAATGTATTTTCTGATAATGTACAGAAGAGCTCCTAAATATGGTTCACCCCACGTTAAATAACCGTTGTTGAAGTCATGTCTGAAGAAAATGGCTGACCTTGTAAAAACAATGGTTTGTAAAAAGTTATATGCATAATTCTATGATTAGATCTTTAATGTCTATCTTCTTCAACATGTTCAAGACGGGAACAAATAAACAAAATATCTAAAATCGTGCTCTTAATTAAGAATTGGGAATGCAATTACGTTTTTCATAATGGATAACCATACATAACAAGAATCGAAGAGAAAACAATAGAACATCGGTCGCCACCGAAAAAACAACGAAAAGACAATCACCCGATTTTATTTTTTTTCTTAATTTACGGTTTATAAAATGTGAATTATGAAGCCTGGTATCTTTGATGAGTCTGTATATAAAGAGGACTGGAATGAAATTTGATGGGTTTCTTTAACATGCAGTGTCCATATCAACATGATCAATTCCAAAATTCATGCTCTAGATTTACCCTTCCAATGAAGACCGTGCACGACAGAGTATTCATGTTATTTCACACAGTTAAACAAACGTCCTATAGGAAAAGATCTCAAAACATAATATATTTATATTGGATGTTTATGTATTTGTTACAAAGAACAATAGACAAGGGTTCAAACAAATTGTAAATACATTAAACTTCGGAGTCAGAAAAAAGGTTAAAGAGACTGCACACTATCTTTTATTCAAATAAATTATTAATAGAAATAGACTCGAAGTTAACAGACAGTAGCACATAAGTATGAAGGAGGTAGTGTAATACTTTCATCTGCGAAGATTATAATTCCGTTTCGATAATTTCCCCTTCTTTGCTACTTCCTGATCTTGTGAAAATTCGATGTGTACTGTTGTTAATTGCTTAGATTTTATGAAATTAAGATTCTTGTTATTATAAGTGCTATCAATTTGCATAAAATGGAAAAAAAAATATATCTTCAACATTAACGTTCCAGGTTGACAAATCACTATTTCAACATTGGAATGAGGGTAAACATGATGTAGCTCGCCATCTCGGATAGGTCGATAGTATTGTCGGATTCTTTCGACTTAGATTTATCAAGGTTCAACTGTATGTTTATATCAAATAAGTTGGCAGAACACTTCAGAAAATTTGCAATTCACTCTAGTCTACCCATAAGGCATAAGATAATTCATAAACTATCTGTCACGTAAATTTTCTAACTCTAGAACTTGACCGAGTGAAAATTTTCAGTACAAAGGATTTACAAAACTATCATCTGTGAAAACAGACATTGCAAATGAAAATGATACCCCTTTATATTAAAGAAGGAGCAAGACGAACGCTCTAAACCAAAATAGGAATGATATTAGTTGAAATGTGTGCAGTTTGTTCGGTATATTTTCTCTTCTCTTTTCCTACCAATTTATGCACAGCTTTCCGTCATTACTTTTCTCATCTTTTAGATTTTGCAAGTAACGTTTCCATCTCTTTTTCTATCTGTACAGTTTGTTCAATGAACTTGTTTTCCTTTTTTTGTACCAATTCGACCCAACTATCCTTCACTCGTTCTATCTTTATAGTTTGATCGATTAAGGTTTCTGTCTTTTTTCCCCATCTTAGCAGCGTTTTCAGACAATGTTTCCTTCGCTTGTTTAACTGATTTAACCCAATCATCCTTCACTTTTTCTATCCTTTCAGCTTGTGTAATTAACATGTCCTTCTCTTTCTCTATTAGTGCAGTTAAAGTTTCATTTTCTAATTTAATCCAAGCAGCCTGTTCAGTTAACGTATATAACTCTTTTTTCGTATTTGCAGATTGGTCAAATTAAGTTTCCTTCTCTTTTCTTATCGATTCTGTAAATGTTTCCTTCATTTTCTCTATCCATGCAGCCTGTTCATTCAACGTTTGTTCCGATTTTCCGGTGAATTGTCCCAATGTTACCTTCTCTTTTTCTATTATTTCAGCTTGTTCAATTAAAGTCTTCTTCCCTTCTCTAATCAATTCAGTCAGCTTTTCCTTCTCTTTTCCTATCAAGTCAGTAAACACGTTCTTCTCTTTTACTTTAATTTCATTGAAGGTTTCCTTCTCTTGTTTCATCTTTGCAGATTGGTCAAATAACATCTCATTATCGTTCTATTCCCTTCGGTTGATGGGTTCGTCTCTTTTTCTATCTCTGCAGCTTGCTCATATAGTTTTTTCCTATCTTGTTTGATGAATTGCACTAACACCGCCTTCTCCTTTGCTACCGTTTCAGATTGTTCAGATAAGGTTTTCTTTCATTGTCCTATCAATTCAGTTAACGTATTCTTTCCTTTTTCTATTAACTCAGACAACGTCGCCTTTTCTTTTTCTATCCTTTCCGCTTGTTCAGTTATCAGTTTCTCCTCGCTGCTTGACAACTCAGTCAATGTGTCCTTTTGCTTTCTTTTCAATTCAGCCAACAATTCTTGTGTCAGGTTAACCAACTATTCCTCTTGTTTTCTTTTGTTAGAATAACTTTGGTAGGTAGTCACAGACAATGCCCCAATGAATGATAACACCTGTAATTGTTATAAAAGTGGAAGTAATTACACCTGCATTTAACAGTGATTTCTAGTAAATGCCATTAAAATGGAAGCTTCTGCAAGAAACCTCGTCTTAAATAATCAACTTAAGTAATCATATATGTATATATATGCATGATATCGATCAATATCTGTTCCTTGAAAATTTCAAAATTATGACAAGAGAAGAAACATCTGATCAATTTAAGTTTATAAGCATTTTGGCATATACTGCAAGTGATCATATATTATAATAAATAGGCCATTCGGAATAAAAGAGTTGCTCCAGTCCTTAGATGTTTAATGCGATCAGATAAAACTGACTTAAATTCATGTCTACTTTGAAGTTCTTTTATACGTCATTTCTGGTTTTCCATTCATATCATTGTAAAAGACCTATTCATCGTGTAAGATATTCAAGTTCGTTAAGACAACAAGATGAATTTTGTATGAAATTGGGATTGTCATTGTACTTACAACATGTAGATACAAATGCCACTATTTTTTGCCGGTCGATCAACAATGAAAGATAATTGTATATCAGTTTAATCTCAATTAGTCTACAAACATTTCTCTTTTAAAGTTAGTTCATGTTCAAATAAATATACATTTGTAGTTAAAAACAAAACATCACATTGTTGCGGACCTTTATATGTTCTACGTAATGTTTAGTCTGATTTTATTTGCAATCATACCACATCTTCTTATTTGTATGTGCAGTTAAAGTGTTTTAATCTTTCAGAATGAAATTGTCAGAGTAAATTCCTAGTGAGATACATGTAGCCAAACGAACAAAGTACCACATTTTAATAATAGAATAGTATGTGTATATGTTACTGAAGACTTAAAACATCGCCTACAATAACAAATATTAGAAAACCAAGTGCACTTAAAGACCCATCAATAAAAGTGGGAAGGAATATCTTGTAATGACTTGCATTTCATAAGCAAAGTTACAAGATGAACAAGTTTTGTTTTTCTTTTAAATATTGCCATGTGTGGATATTTATTTCACTTCATGTATCAATGTCCAATATGAACGAAACGTATTTTCGTGGTTTAGTAAACATAGACATACGATAGTGCATGTGAGTTTAGTGATGGAATTTTATGTGACTGTCATACAAGTGAGTAGTTTAGCTAGCTATACAACCAGATTTAATCCCCATTTTCTACATAAGAAAATGCTTGTACCAAGTCAGGAATATGACAGTTGTTATACATTCGTTTGATGTGATTGAGCTTTTGATTTTGCCGTTTGCTTATGGACTTTCCGTTTAGCATTTTCCTTGGGGTTCGGTATTTTTGTTATTTTACTTTTTTATATTTTCATTTTTTTTGTTTGTTAAATAAACGAATGTTAACTACGTCATTCAGCACATTAAAAGTCTCAGAGTATCTGCCTTAATAATTTTAGCATATACGTGAAGCTGAAGTGTGTACATGATGTTGATGAATTGCATATGCTTTTAAAAAATTAAAGCGTTTTAAAAGTACATTCATGTTATTGTACGTGTATTAAAACAGACACATACACAAATGTATTAGGTTTTAAATCACCATGACAAACAAATAATGAAATGATTACCACTTACTGTAGCATTTCCATGAGTGTATGGGCCAATTGTAGAATTATCCCTTTACAATCCAAAACAATCCATAAATGCAGTGGCTCTTGAGAAAATGTGTTCCATATGTATTCCATAAATATAAAGACAATGTGTTTCACAATTTGGTGTAAACCTTCATTTTCAACTATTAATAAATATATGTTTTTTAGAAGCGTGCTTTCTTGACTAACATAATATGTTACACCTTATATATGTTGATATTACATTATCATAATACTTCATTTGTCGGGTTTCTATAGGTATTATCCAGAATTATGAACACAGGATTATTTCATATGTATCTTTGAAGGAGAAAATGCTTCCTATGAATTAAAAACCCTTCGTGTCGTTTTACCTGATATTGTAGAGTTGTTTTGTTAACCAATACCAGTTATTGTGAAATTAGATAACGGAAATTTTAACTCGCGTGTGGGTGTTTCTGATCTTATCGCTTACATGTATTAAAGATACGACAAAGACGTCTTTTTAAAATGAATAATAGTTGAAAGCAATACTCTAAATTTGTGAAATCTGAAATAAGGTAAACAAATGTTGTTGTTTATTTTGCATCTTATATCTAACATATTTCCGTTTTAATATTGATTGTTGTGCTTTTATTTCAACATATCAGCGTGATGTGGTGATTTTAAACTTATGGACATTAAAAAAAAATAACTATCAATCGGTTAATTTATATAAAAAAGTTATTTATTATAGTACAAATCCGTTAGTGGTAAGCTTGACTAATTCAATTAAAAATATATATATATATAACAGGTAATTAACAGTTTGGAATTCTGACTGCTTATTGATTTCTACTTTTATATCTTGATGCAGAATAAACGCAGGTTTAGCGTACCAAGTTTTTCGCCTGATATATGTGATGAGTTTTATAACCACATAGCCGATGCCACTATTGTTGGACATTTCGTTTCTGAGAGAATCAGATCCAAAATAGTCAGCACTTGTGTGTTGACATACAATATTAATAATTGATAAGTTATTTCGACTGACTGTTATATAATGTTTAAGCATTCGAAACTTTACATTAAAGATGTATTTGAAGTAAGCGACCGGTTCTTTATTTGATATTTGATATTCAATATTTAATATCAAAGCGGCTGATAAGATTTAACAAATTTGACATTTTTAAATTATCTTGATTGAAATAATAAAAAAATATATTATTCGATAACATGAAAAGCATGGTACATGTAGTAAGGAGAAGTAGGGGATCTTTTTGTCACCCCTTCGGGTATTCGTAAATTCTAGTTGTCCTCATATATAAACCATCAAATATAAACCCTGATGTAAATTGCATACTAGTATTTTTAATATTTATGAAATATAGATTTTTATCACTGAAATGTAATCAAAGGTGGATTTATTAAACATGATATTTCAAGAAACAAAAACCATGAAAACGGACGGATAGTTTCGTAACATTTGAAATATACATAGAAACAACCATTGAATGCCGAAAAAAAAAATTAGATTGACTTACAAATGTAGTATTCCAACATATATTCGGGTAAAAGATTATGTCTTCATCATATGAAAATCAAGCACAATCCCTCCCGTTCGGGGTTAAGTATCATACCATCATAAACTATATGAGAAGAATATAACCCGTATCCTGCCAACAACTGGTTTTAGAATATGAAAATCAAGCACAGTCTCTCCCGTTCGGGGTTAGATATCATGCCATCATAAATTAAACGAAAAGAACATAACCCGTAATATGCCATCAACTTGTTAAAGAATAAATGTGTATATTTCCGATGCAAAGACTTGACAACAGTATTGTACTACATTCCTTCTGAATATGTATGTTTAAAGGTTTTGTTAGCTTTTGAGGTGAATAACGACTTTTTCGTAATTTTTTTAGTTCAACACGATAAATCGCTTTTGTGTACATACGTATACTGAAATCGTCGATTATCAAATTTTCATTTTAGATGTTTTGATGGGTCATTGCTGATTTGAGTCATAAATTGTTATTCCTAATAATACAGAAACAGGTCTGCATTAAGTGGTGCACAGTTTAGTCCCAAATGGAATTCCGATAACTTTGCAATATACGGAATTTCAAAATTGAATAAAAATGGTATCTAGTAAATTTCAAGTGCAGTTATTATATCAAAGTAGATTAAATTGACACAGTCCTTTTATTTGTCGTTACTAAAAATTTACCCAAAATAGATTGAACATTATATTTGCATTCTGACTTTTTAAATGCCCATTTAATTAGGTATGTGATTTGTATGTAAATGAGATAATGAGGCAAAGCAGTATATAGGGTAGAACAAGTAAAACTTTGAACAGATTAGAAAGCAAAAATATGTGCATGCCTTTTATCAAGTACTTCCAACGAATTATTGACGCTCCAAAAATGATTAATTCCACTATTTTCTTAGGTCTTATTTGAAAAACAAATATTACCATGTGTAGTAGATGCAGATACCAATGTAAGACAATACCTCTTTCCAACCTCGCTTACCATAGAGGTAAGGTGAACGTATTTTTATACATCAATCAATTATACCTAGGATTTATTGGCCATGAAAAATGTGCATATATTTAAAATGGTATATGTATTTTTATCGTGGCAAAGATCAACATTGATTTGATAAATATACAAGCTATTCATTCGGAGCGGATTTACATTTTACATATAGAAAACATTAATAAAACGGTTCAAATAAGTATTTTATTCTACATGTTCTATAATCGTGAAATCACAGATATACATCTTCTGCCTTTCGCATTGAGCCACAAATAAATGTAAACCAGTTGCATAATAGGTAGTTCTTAGAAATATGTTCCTCCTAATAAAGTTGTATTTTCATTCATTAAAAGTCTATAAATTTGCAGAATTTTTTAAGGAAAATATAAAAGGTTAAACAACGAATTATTTGGATCCATCCTTTCAGCTTTTGTCAATTTAGGAACGTTTTTCAATGATACATTCAATAAAGCAATAGTAGGAATTGTGAAATGAGTGTACTTTTGCTTTAGTCTATTGGAAACACAACTTCAAAATACTGATGGATTCAGTCGAGGATTATGCCAGGCAATGGGTTAAACGCGAGAAAGAAGATGTAGATACTCTTTCCGAATGAATTAAGGCTGTGAGGTCGTCGATACAAATCAAAATTAAGAAACTGAATGGGTCTATCAATACCCATGCTACGTCAATCTTTAAAGACCCAAATGTTGCAAAACACTTGTCCTACCTCCATGACAAATATGTTGTTGTCCCTGCAGATAAAGCCCCAAACAACATCGTTTTTGTGTGTAAATCACATTACATTAACTGCTTGATAAATGAATTAGGTATTGCCAATTGACTTGTAACTCAACATATACCCCCACGACACTTACTAAAGAGGAAATCCTGGATAATCATAGGTCTTTTCTATGTTCCTTTAGAATTCCACCAAAGATGAAGAACTGGATCTACAATCTCTGTATTGGATTCCTAAACTAAATAAGTGTCCCTAAAAAACAACGGTATATTGTTGGGTCTTCCAAGTGCTCCACGAAACCTTTTTCTAAATTATTAACATCAATTTTTTTCACCAATCAAAGCCGGGCTTCAAAATTATTGTGAAACTGCCTATTCTAGAGGTGGCGTGAATCAGATATGGATACTTAAAATTCCAAAGATCTTTTAGAGTACATACAATATAAGACTCTTTCATTTTTTTATATTAAAACATATGACTTTTCTACACTGTACACAAGTATTCCCCATTCCAAACTAAAAGACAAATTGAAAGAGTTGGTTTTGCTTTGTGTCATAAATAAAAAGAATGTCAAACGTAGATACAAATATCTTGTCTTAGGGAGGGATAAATCCTACTTTGAAAAAAATCACTCTGATTCATACAAAGAACTCTCTGAAATTGACATTATCAAGATGCTTGATTTCTTGATTGACAACATATTTGTAACGTTTGAAGGACGTGTTTTTCAACAACATATCGGCATTTCCATGGGAACCAACTGTGCCCCTCTTCTTGCCGACTTGTTCCTTCATTCTTATGAGGCTGACTCCATTCAGGAACTTCTTAAGAAGAAAGGAAAGAAGTTAGCAGTATCCTTTAACTTTATTTTCCGCTATATAGATGATGTTCTCTCATTAAATAATTAAAAATTTGTTGACTATGTTGAACGCATCTATCCCATCGATCTATAAATAAAGGATACAACAGATACAGTTAAGTCTGCCTCATATCGTGACTTACATCTAGAAATTGACAATGAGGGTCGATTGAAAATAAAACTTTACGACAAAAGAGATGATTTCAGCTTCCCAATTGTGAAATTTCCATTTCTATGTAGCAACATTCCAGCAGCTCCTGCATACGGAATATATATCTCCCAATTTATACAATATTCCCGGGCTTGTATTTTCTATCATGACTTCCTTGATAGAGGGTTGCTGCTCACAAGGAAGCTATTAAATCAAGAGTTCCAAATGATGAAGCTGAAATCAATCATTCGTAAATTTTACGGACGCATTATTAAATATACAGTTAAATAATGATTACGCCGAATTCACATTAGATATTTCATAATCATATATCTAGGAAAACATATAAAATACTTATAGTCTGGCTATTATAGAATCGTTTTCAAGATATAAATCAGTACCAAAAAAGCCTATAACAAAACAAGTGAAAGATAACAAAAGTCTACATGTCACTAAATAGCGCGTATTTGAATACTTTTACTTTATTTTTTCTATACATAGTTTTCAGTTACATAACCGTGTGTTACAGTATCTTAACACCTCTGTTGTTCTACTGTATTAACTGGTTAATTATAACTTTTCTATACGTGTATGTAATTGTGTTCAAATATCATGACGATAACAGTATGGTAAACTCCAGAAATACTAGTCGATATATTGGAAATAATGTATTGCACACACTATTTCATTAACAGTTAGAGTACCATTATGGCGAATAATTGCGAATGATAATAAGAAATGGGTATCATATGTAAAAAGTGATAGTATTTATATTGCACTGGACATTTGTATTACAATAAATACTTTTTATGCACAACGTTTTTCTTACGCATTCGATATAAATCGATTTTACTGACTGTCATTGCAGAATTCTGTCTTTCTAATTGACAAAAGCATCATACGATTATTAGTATATTAAATCAACTAGACTTGTGTCCCTTCTAGTGTATTATCAGTCTGCTAGATTATCATTCACCCAATGCCTCGGTACTGATAATTTAAACGCCATATTACCTGTTGAAAGACTACTTTCACTGGTTAATTATACTTTTCGATTGGTTTATGCTTTTTGCATGCAAAATATCATGATGACAGCAGTATTTTAAGTTCCAGAAAAAGCAAATTGTATGTCTTAAATTATGTATGAATTGTATTCGCTGGAAATTTCCTTGACTAGACCATTACGACCCCGAGGGTTTAAATAGTTCACAAATCAGTCTTTTGTCCCTGATATTAGTATAAACATACATTTGGAAATTACACCGTTGAGAAATTAAAGAATTATAAAGGAACTAAAGTTCATTCTCCTTTCAGTAAAGTTGACCTTTGAAAGTTCAGCAATTATTTTTACATCTCGTTTGTTAATATATGTACTCAAGTATCTATACATCTTTGGTGTTTAAATGGTTGGTAAGCAAGCTCATCCGTCCGCATTTTGGCTTTCCGTAAAGTTCTATAATCTCGATTTTAATGGTCTTCTGTGGTCAAAGAATGCTACCTCCAAAACATTTGATTGAAATCGTAGTTGCTTGACGTTATTTCAGAAACATGTGCCGTGCGCACTTTTAACATCCTAATATGTTCATGTTAATACCACTTTGTTTTTTAGATGTTATCAATGTTATTGTAAATTATAAGTATATTAACTGTTTTACGTAAGGTCGAAACTTCCTCAGACAAAGTTGATCAATTTGATAAAAATAAGGAGATATAGTATGATTGGAAATAAGACTACTATCCACCATAGAAAAAAATCGCAATCAAAGAAAATTTCGAACCAACAATACAAATATTTCGGACCTAATTACTATTAAAAAAAAAACAACGGCAGACATTATCTGTTAACCAAGCTCTGTTATCTAACCTGTTAATAAATTACATCAAAATTTAGAGGATTGCAACTTATTTCTAAATTGCAGTTCTAAGTATGGATTTGGCCAAATTATAATTGCATATTGCTATTCTAAACTGTTTCCAACAATTTATTGCCCTGAAGATCACAACAAACATGTTATTAAAATCAAATATGTCAATAAAGGTTTTGATTTTGTAAATATTGCCGGTATTTTTAATGATCATTCTGTTAAAGAACAAATTCCTGGCTATTTTGATAAAACTGAACTCCCTCTTATTTGTTATGTTTACAAAAAAACTACCCGGAAATATGTGTTTAATTATAGCGAAGTGTGTAAAGATGTTAATATCAGTGACAATACACCTACTTCATGAAATTGCAGTAATTCCGAATACATGTATGGCCCCAGTTCCCATGTAATAACAGGAGATCATAACATCATGCATGACCGAGAGTTGCAATCATTACTCAGCAAAGGACCTAAATATCGTCCCCTGTCAATTATTAATTGGAATGAGTGTCGTAACATCCTCCACGACTCACTCCGTACTTACTGCTCGAAATGGATAAAACGAGAAAAAGCTGACAAGAAATCCTTAGATTCTTTTTTTAATTCAGTAATGAAAATAGTTGATATTCCTATAAAACATTTTAAAGAACATTTTACTCCTAACAACAACCATAATAGCCCTATTTCACGTATAAAACATAAGCTAAAAGAACTCGCCAAGGAATTTGTGTTTGTCCCGGCTGATAAGGCTGCTAATAATATCATTATAGTTTGACGTAAATTTTACATTGAGGTTATGTAAAAGGAAATAACAAATTCAACAACATTCCAAGTGACTCCATTTTCGGAAAATCACATCTGTGACAAACATAAACATTTAGCTACCTCTTCACGAGCAGAACCAAATACACTGAAAGTTCCAACTTTTTACTGGCTTCCGAAGCGGAACAAAACACCTTACAAATATAGATTTATTCCGTCTTCAAGCCATTGTTCCCCTACTAAACTGTCTATTCTACTTACTAGTACACTTGGTACAATCAAAAACCTGGTAATGAATTGTCCAAATCAGGCATTAGAAAATAGTGGAATTAATTACTTTTGGAGTGTCAAAAATTCGTTTGAAGTACTTGATAAATTGCATGCTTATATTGGTGATTTCGAATCTGTTCAAAGTTTTGATTTTTCTAACCTTTATACCACTATGCCTCATAATCTTATTAAGAAAAATTCACACACCTAATTAAATGTAAATGGGCATTTAAAAAGTCAGAATGCGAATATATATGTTCAAATCTTTAGGTCATTTTTTAGTAACAACAAACAAAAGAACTATGTCAATTGCACCTGCTTCGATCCTATAACCGCCCTTGAATTTGTACTAGATAAAATTTTTGTTCGCTATGGAGAATCCGTATATCGTCAAGTTATCGGAATTCCAATGGGGACTACAGTACTTGCAACCTTAGGCGTTACTATTATAGCGATCAGTCAGCGGTCATCGATCAGTCACCGATCAGTCAAGTTCGCGTCAAACTCACGTCACCAATCCGTCAGACTTATAGTAAAAATGTTTGACTGATAGGACGGATCTGACGGATCGGACCGATAGACTTTTCTGACAGATTGAACTCTACTACGTCACATGATGAACTAATACAAATTACGGATTCTTAGTTTCGTTTCATTTAATTAAAATGGCGCCACAGAAAATACGAAACGTTCAAGTACAAAAGATCAACATTTGTTTAGTAATTATTCAGCAAAGTTTTAAGAATTAAAAAAGAAAAGAAATATGCAAATAAAACTGATTTTAAATATTATTATAAAAGAATGGTGATTTTCGTTTTTATTTGGGTTATATATTTTCATACCCGAAGAGTGCTAAAACGATTTTTATTGCGATTGTTTTTTTTTCTGAAAATGCTCTGGAAAATGAAATGACATGATCATTTATTGCCAATTTCTGTGTATTATTTTCAATATATTTAAGTATTTTTATCCTTATAATTCTTATAAAAAACTTATCTGGGGGCCTTTAAAATAACTGGTAACTGTTACAAATAACATTATTGAATTTTTGTATAAAAAAAAGAAATATTGGTAAATTGTTAGACTTTAAAAACTTGGAAAGACTTTTAGTATCTTTTCTCTGATATTTATTTTGTGAAAAAAAAACAACCCATTATTGCAATTGACATTGCATTATTTCTGATATAAAAGAAGAAATATTTGCATTTTTAAGCAACGCGAACAAAAATTTAGTTTTTTTTCCCTGAAATTCAGCATAATTTATGAAAAACAACCAATTCTGAACTACAAAAAGTACAAAATCCAAGACGGTCAATAATTTTTATTCTTATTCAACAAAAACAAAAGTCTATGCATATTTATCCTTCAATTATTCACATTTTATACAAAATTACTTATCTAAAGGCATTTATAATGACTGATTGCAATTGACGTTGCATTATTTCTGATATAAAAGAAGAAATATTTGCATTTTTAAGCAACCCGAACAAAAATTTAGTATCTTTTCCCTGAAATTCAGCATAATTTCTGAAAAACAACCAATCCTGATGTACAAAAAAGTACTGAAATCAAATGGTGGTTCATGATTTCTATCATAATAAAGAAATTATTGTATATGTATTCAACACAAACAAAAGTTTAAGTATTATTCTCCTTACATTATTAAAATTCTTATAAAAAAACTTATCTCGAGGCCTTTGAAATAACTAGTAACAAATAACATTGCATTTTTATTTATCATAAAAAGAAAAATTGGTAATTTTAAACAATGCGAACATCATTTTAGTATATTTTCTCTGATATTCTTTAAATTTTATGAAAAACAACCAATCCTGAACTACAAAAAGTACAAAATCCAATGGCGGTCAATAATTTACATTAAACTAAAGAAATGGTTGCATTCATATTAAACAAAAACAAAAGTTTATGCATATTTATCCTTTAATTATTCACATGTTATACAAAATTACTTATCTAAAGGCGTTTATAATGACTGATTGCAATTGATGTTCCATTATTTCTGATAAAAAAGAAGAAATATTTGCATTTTTAAGCAACACGAACAAAAATTTAGTATCTTTCCCTGAAATTCAGCATGATTTTTGAAAAACAACCAATTTTGATGTACAAAAAGTACTGAAATCAAATGGCGATTCATAATTTCTATCAAAATAAAGAAATTATTGCATTCATATTCAACACAAATAAAAGTTTAAGTATTTTTTTCCTCACAATCCTGAACTACAAAAAGTATGAAAATCCAATGGCGGTCAATAATTTCTATTAAAATAAAAAAAGTGATGGCATTCATGTTTAACAAAAACAAAAGTTTATGCATATATATCCTTAAATTATTCACATCTTATACAAAAGTACTGATCTTAATGCATTTACAATATCTGATTGCAATTGACGTTGCTTTATTTCTGATATAAAAGAAAAAAATATTTGCATTTCAAGCAACACGAACAGAAATTTAGTATCTTTTCCTTTAAACTCAGCATATTCTATGAAAAACAACCAATCCTGATGTACAAAAAATACTGAAATCTAATGGCAGTTCGCAATTTCTATCAAAAAAAGAAATTATTACATTCCTATTCAACACAAACAAAAGTTTAAGTATTTTTCTCGTTACATGATTAAAATTCTTATAAAAAAAATCTTATCTTGAGGCCTTTGAAATATATAGTTACAAATAACTTTGCATTATTTTTTATCAAAAGAAGAATAAATAATGCAAACAACATTCTACTATATTTTCTCTGATATTCTTTTTATTTTATGAAAAACAACCAATTCTGAATTACAAAAAGTCCAAAAATTCAATGGCGGTCAATAATTTCCATTAAGATAAAGAAATGATAGCATTATTTTTCAACAAAAACAAAAGTTAATGCATATTTATCCTTCAATTATTCACATTTTATACAATATTACTTATCGAAAGGCATTTATAATGACTGATTGAAGTTGACGTTGCCTTATTTCTGATATAAAAGAAGAAATATTTGCATTTTTAAGCAACAGGAACAGAAATTTAGTATCTTTTCCCTGAAATTCAGCATATTTTATGAAAAACAACCAATCCTAATGTACAAAAAGTACTGAAATCAAATGGCAGTTCATAATTTCTATCAAAATAAAGAAATTATTGCATTCATATTCAACACAAGCAAAAGTTTAAGCCTAACATATTTAAAATTCTCCTAAAAAATCTTATATTGCATTTTTTTTTTTAAATGGTAATTTTAAATAATGCGAACAACATTTTAGTATATTTTCTCTGATATTCGTTTAATTTTTTGAAAAACTACCAATCCTGAACTACAAAAAGTACAAAATCCAATGGCAGTCAATAATTTCCATTAAAATAAAGAAATATTGCGTTCTTATTCAACAAAAACAAAAGTTTATGCATATTTATCTTTCAATTATTCACATTTTATACAAAAATACTTATCTAAAGGCATTTATAATGACTGATTGTAATTGATGTTCCATTATTTCTGATAAAAAAGAAGAAATATTTGCATTTTTAAGCAACGCGAACAAAAATTGAGTATCTTTTCCTGAATTTCAGCATAATGTTTTAAAAACAAACAATCCTGATGTACAAAAAGTACTAAAATCAAATGGCGGTTCATAATCTCTACCAAAATAAGAAACTATTGTATATGTATTCAACACAAACAAAAGTTTAAGTATTATTCTACTTACATTATTAAAATTTTTATAAAAAAAACTTATCTTGAGGCCTTTGAAATAACTAGTTACAAATAACATTGCAATATTTTTTATCAAAAGTAGAAAAATTAGTAATTTTATACATTGCGAACAACATTTTAGTATATTTTCTCTGATATTCTTTTAATTTTATGAAAAACAACCAATCCTGAACTACAAAAAGTACAAAAATCCAATTGCGGTCATTAACTTCCATAACAATAAAGAAATAATTGCATTCTCTATCAAAAAAATAGAATATGAAGTAATACAGTATAATGCGTGAACAGTAATTTATATATTTTTTTTATGTGTTATTGCGACCAAGTTGATTACAAATTTACGAGTAAAGGTGTCTTCGTAGAGGTCCACGTTTATCGAATGTAAATACTGTGGAGTGCGTTTTACATAAGAATTTTAATTATATACGTATCCGTCCGATCCGTGCATATAATTACTTTACTGATCGATCGCTGACCGTTGTCACGGTAACTCCCACATAGCTAATCTGACGTATCTGACGGATTCTATGGGTCATCGATCACCGATCAGTCATCGATCAGTCAAACATCCGTCACCGATCATTCACCGATCAGTCAAGCTCACGTCAAACAGTTACGCCTAAGGTTGCAAGTACTGTAACTGTGCATCAAATATTGCGGACCTGTTTCTGTATTGTTATGAGTTACAATTTATGACTAAAATCAGCAAAGACCCATCGAAACAATATCTGATACAAAAATTTAATAACACTTTCAGATATTTGGATGATATATTGACTCTCAATAATGATTGGCTCTCAATAATGACGCTTTCAGTATGCAAACTAAAGCGAATTATCCTGCTGAACTGACTTTAAATAAAGCTAATACTAACAATGAGCACTATCCTTTCCTGGATCTTGATATCTATATCGTAAACGGGAAGCTTAATATCACAAGTTACGATAAAAGAGATGATTTTTCATTTCCTATTGTTAATTATACATTTTTAGATGGTGACGTTCCCTTGTCACCATCATATGGTGTTTATATATCTCAACTTGTTCAATTTGCTCTTGTATGTAACAACGTATTTGATTTTAGCGAAAGAAATCTCTGTTTTACTGAAAAAAAATTAAACCATGGTTTTCGATATCACAAACTAGTCTTCTATTTTAATGTGCGTATTGTTATGCGTTTACTTTTCTACATTGGCTAGAGGTATAGGGGGAGGGTTGAGATCTCATAAACATGTTTAACCCCGCCGCATTTTTGCGCCTGTCCCAAGTCAGGAGCCTCTAGCCTTTTGTTAGTCTTGTATTATTTTTAATTTTAGTTTCTTGTGTACAATTTGGAGTTTAGTATGGCGTTCATTATCACTGAACTAGTATATATATTTGTTTAGGGGCCAGCTGAAGGACGCCTCCGGGTGCGGGAATTTCTCGCTGCATTGAAGACCTGTTGGTGACCTTCTGCTGTTGTCTGTTCTATGGTCGAGTTGTTGTCTCTTTGACACATTCCCCATTTCCATTCTCAATTTTATTCTACTTTCTGTTAGACCTGTACAGTTTAGAATATAGTGAAATGCATCACCTATCTCTCGAGAATTACAAAGTACACAGTAGCTTTCCTGTCTAACAATTCCAAGCCATCTACCGGTTTCTATAGGTAACCTGTGATTTCCAGTTCTAAACCTACATACAGTTATTCTTTCTTTATAAGGTAAGAAGTTTAAATATTCTTCAAATTCCAAATTTTCTTTAAATAGTTTATAACATAATGCTTTTGGAGAGTTTTCCAGTTCTGATTTCCAAGTCTGCTGAAATTGATCAAATATTCTCAGTTTATTGCTCAACTTTAACCATTTTGGATTAAAACTGTAATTACTCTGATTTATCCAAATATTTGAAAATCCATATTTATTCAAGATACTTTTTATACAAATCAACCATTCAAAAGTATATCCACTATTTTCGTTGAGTTTATAAATATATCTATACAGAATATTTGTCAATTTCTGATCAGAACCATTTACAATGTTAGACCAAAAGGTTACCATACGGTGTTCCACATATACTGACATAGGATCAGATCAATAGTATTTAAATCGGAGATAATGTCGACGAAAGGAAAAGACTTTATCAATCTGAACAATAAGGATGCATGATCTTTACTTTTCAGTTTTGAAAGGTTAGTAATATAAGATGATTAGAACTGATGACCGAGGTCCATCTGTCAGTATTAGTACCATTACACGAACATTCACGACGATAATCTGTTTTTAGCTCATCTGGCCCGAAGGGCCAAGTGAGCTTTTCTCATCACTTGGCGTCCGTCGTCCGTCGTCGTCCGTCGTCGTCGTCGTCGTCCGTCGTCGTTAGCTTTAACAAAAATCTTCTCCTCTAAAACCACTGAGCCAAATTTAACCAAACTTGGCCACAATCATCATTAGGGTATCTAGTTGAAAAAATGTGTCCGATGACCCCGCCAACCAACCAAGATGGTCGACATGGTTAAAAATAGAACATAGGGGTAAAATGCAGTTTTTGGTTTATATCTCTGAAACTAAAGCATTTAGAGCAAATCTGACAGTGGCAAAAATGTTTATCAGATCTAGATTTATCTGCCCTGAAATTTTCAGACACATCTGAAAACCCGTTGTTGGGTTGCTGCCCCTGAGTTATGTAATTTAACAGAAATTTTACAGTTTTTTGTTATTATCTTAGATAAAATTATAATATCTTATATCTAATACTATTAATTATGATTTTAACCTTATTTTACATGATTTTCAAAGCATCAGTAAATTCAGGTGAGCGACACAGGCTCTTGAGAGCCTCTAGTTTTTTTATTAAGATCGTTTGATTGAAAAACAAATTTCCGAAAGTTCACAATTCAAAATGGGATAAGCATTCAATCATTTTGCCATTCGGAGCCTATTCGTGATGACTTTTATTTCTTTGTGAAGGCTATCAGTATGGTGACTATACTAGAGGGTGTGGACGGGGGGTAACGGAATAGAGAATAATGGGCAAAAAATATAAAGAATAGAGAAAATGGACAAAAAAAAAAGGAAGGAGAATAATGCGGTGTTAGAATATAAAGAATAGAGAATAATTGCCAAAAAGTATAATGATTAGAGAAAATTGGCCTAAAACATTAAAGAATACAGAAATGAAGGACCCCAATCCAGACCATTATACTAGTTGCCTATACCAACGTTTTCTGTCTCCAAGAGATTGTTATTGGTAATCATACGTTTTCTCTTTATTTTTATGACTATCAATTAAGACGTGAACTTCAATAATTTGACAGCATATGGTTACTTAACTTCTTTCGTCCTGGTGACAAAATGTGAAAATTTTATTAATTTATTGCGTCCAAAGCACTTTTCTGGTTTTATCTTTATCAGGAGGGTTAGACAGGGACAAACAACAGTACATTTCACCTGTTGGTACTGTAGCGTCACTCTTCTTTCATTTTCTTGTGCCTGTTTTTTTTTTATTTACACCAGGTTAGACTTTTCATTTTCAATACCTGTCTATCCCCCACTTCTCCACCGTGCATATAATTTTATTAATGGTGGCCCCTTTATGATTAACAATAATTGAAAAAAAAAACATATATGGCATACAGCTACCATCGACAACAACAGAATTAAAGGCTCCTGACTTCAAACAGGCCAATATATTCGAGTGATACTCCCCAACTCATACCTGGGTGGTGTAAAAATCAGTTAATAAGAAGAGAGTTGTCTTTCACATGAAACCACGTAAAACATTGGTAAATAGTTACTTCGGTGTAAATGATCGAAAAAAATTAAGAAAGGTAAAAAACAAAACAAATATTAAAATTAAAACAGAATTCATGCAATAACTACAACTTGGATACACTTTGTTCAATTAGAGTTTGATTTTGACAATAAATTTGCAAATGACCATAGATTTCCGATAATTGTTCTGCATTAAACCCTATGGGAAAGCACATTGGCATAGTCTTCTAAATATTTTTTGGAACCCAATGACATTGCATAGTGTTGCAACCTGTAATGTGAAGATGTGCATGAAATTGCGGAGGTTATGGGAACTTCGGTCTGGTCAAACCAAAGATTTTAAAATTGTTTTTTGTAGCTTCTCTACAAGCACGCGTCATTAATAAGTAAAAGCAGAGACTGGTCGGCTCGGAGTCAAAATATTGAATCCGCGTAGGATAACATGTCTTCCTGCGCACTATAACATCGCGAACTAGCACGTCCGGCTCAGCGTGTCGGTCTTAATTCATAAATGAATAATTCATATTACAATAACATGTTCCCGTCCTGAATATGCATTTAATTTGCCACTGGACATTAAAAAGCCATCCATCATACCATCTCAGGCACAACCTTGCATAAACGAGTGATTTTGCGGTCGTATAATGGTATGACGTTTGTCGTCGTCGTCCGAAGACATTTGGTTTCCAAACAATAACTTGAGTATATATGTAAGTGTGTGGATCTTTATGAAATTGTAACACAAAGTTTCATACTACATAAGGAAGGTTGGAATGGATTTGAGGGTTATTGTCCCAACTTTGTAGGAATTAAGGACCAAAAACAATTTTTTTTCTTGTTTCAGGACACTAACTTAATTATAAGTGTATGGATCTCAATGAATTTGTACCACAAGGTTCGATAATTCATAAAGAATGTTGTGACTGATTTTGGGGGTTATGGTCCAAAACATTTAAAGAATTACGGACCAAAAAATCAATAAAAAAAATAGGATTTTCTGGTTTCCGGACAATAACTTATGTATTATAGATCTAAAATGAATCGTTTTAGGAAAAAAGACTTAAAAACAATACTGTTCTAATACTTTGCATACGTTGCTCATTTCTTGACCAATTTCAATGGGATTTAATTCAAAGTCTTGAATTATTGGTTTTTTTTATATGCAGATTCTCACCGTGTATTCATAGATCCTTTTTTGGGGATCCGTTTTCAATTTGGTCCACATGAAGGTCCAAAGGGTTCAAAATTAAACTTTGCTTGATTTTAAAAAAATAGAATAGATTATTAGGGTTCTTTAATTTGGTGAATCTAACCGTGTATTTATATTTTTTGTTTTTGGGCCCGGTTTTCAAATTGATCCACATTAAGGTCCAAAGCGTTCATAATCAATTTTAGTTTGATTTTAACAAAAATTGAATTCAATGGGTCTTTTAATTGCTGGGCATACTTTAACGACAGGGCTAGTTTTCTTATCAGATAAGTAGTAGCCTCTCTTGTTTATGTGATGTTGTAATCAATCGTTTTATTTTTACCATCTTTATATAATATTTCATTGTATTATTTAAATTTGTGATTCATTTTATATTTAGATATAGTAATTCTATATTTTATTATGGATAAAAACAAGGAAATTTGAAAGTCTTTGATTCATTAATCACCTTAGTTCAAATCATAAGTCAGGCGGTCTATTGTGTCCACATTAAGTAGTAAATACACCGGAGTATCGATGGCTATGATAAAAGAAAGGAAAACATTGTAACAACGTAAAACGAGAATTAAATAGAACAAAATACAGAAATTAAATCCAAATGTAGATGTTTTTCTTGTTTAGTGAAATCAAAAACGAAAAACGAAAACACTTTTGTTTTTCATTTCGGTTTTTGAGAAATCAAAAACGAAAAATGAAAACACTTTCGTTTTTTCGTTTCTTGTTTTTGATATTTCAAAACGAAAAACGAATGGACGAAAATATACACGGACCACTGTTGTCAGGTTGTTTAAAATGGCATATTTTGGTATTAATATTGATTCACTTATAGGTTCTTTGCATCAAACCAGTTGTTTGCATGATACAGGTTATGTTATTCTCATATATTTTATTATGGTATGATCCTAAACCCCTAACGGGAGGGATTGTGCTTGATTTTCATATGATGAAGACATAATCTTTCAATCAGTTTAAGGTCTTGAGCTGGCATGTCAGTAACTGCTAGTAATCCTTTGTTAATTTATGTATCATTGTCATTTTGCTTAGTTTCTTTTGTTACCTATTCTGACATCGGACTCGGACTTCTTTTAAACAAAGTTTTACTAAGCGTATTGCTGTGTGTTTGTTTATTCTACATTGGCTAGAGTTATAGGGGGAGGGTTGAGATCTCACAAAACATGTTCAACCCCGCCGCATTTTTGCGCCTGTCCCAAGTCAGGAGCATCTGGCCTTTGTTAGTCTTGTATGTTTTTTTAATTTAAGTTCATTTATAGAGTTTAGTTTGACGTCTATTTTCACTGAACTAGTACACATTTTTGTTTATGGGTAAGCTGAAGTCCGCCTCCGGATTTTCTAGCTATGATGAAGCTTATTGGTGACCTTCGGCTGTTTTCTGGTCTTTGGTCGGGTTGTTGTTGTAACGGGGTATTTTCTAGGTAAATACAACACAAACGATGATCTAGGGTTCTTTTCTTTTAATACACTATATTTAGACCCTAAAACATATAACAACAAATAATAAATATTCACATGACAAGACAGTACATGTGACATAAGGGCAAAGGGGAATAACTACAATGTATACTCATTCCTTTAAATATCTATATACTCAAATAAGCCCTTTACTCAAACAAATGTAACCCTTTACTTAACTTTCCAATACAATACTCATATGTACCTCATAGTAATAAATAATTATATACATCTCAAATCTTTTAAAGATTTGTTCATTTTATAAATAAATTTGAATACAAAGTATACAAATTCTGACCAACATAAATATATCACATAAACTACACTTCACATAAACAGACAATTACTTAAATAAAAAAAGACAGCACAGACATTAAAAGTAAGCAACATAGAACACAATGCTTACCATGCATATGGTACATAGGTCAGTGTAGTAATTGGAAACATCACAGTGCTGTGTGTATAAATCTGAGCACTACTCATATATGTCATATGAAAAGGTATTAATCCATATCCTGAATAAATAAAAATATAACATTCATAAGTCCAGTGACAGGACTATTTCACCAATTAAAAAAAATACACAACTACATTTAAAATATGTAGTTTCAGAGTTCTGTATTATTCAAATACCAAATTTATCTATCTTTTACTTTTAATGTAACTTTATAATATTTAAAGTACAAGAATGTTTTATATTAAAATGTTTAATATGACTCTGTGTTATTATCTTATAATTTAATCTTTTACTCTTTCATACTCCAAATATTCCTCCATTCAAATACATACATTCAATCATTTCATAAAGTATTAAAATGATATACTATTAATTTTTTTTATTTTGTTCATTAAAAATAAGGTAAATCAACTGACCTGAATATAAAAATATTGAAAATCCAAGAATATGGAGTATAATATATATAAGAAATCAATTTATCAAGCAGGTTATTTTTCACCACTGCATTTCAATATGTCTGCAGTATTAATCTACCAGAAACAAAGAAAACCTATAGTAAGGCCTAAGGCCTAAAGATTGACCAATCAAAAGGTTAGAATTTTCCCTTCAAAATGATATGACAGAAAAGAGGTTCACCAAAGGATAAAGAGAATAATACTAGAACAATAGTACTAGACTTAGAAACAATGAGTAACTAAACTATCAAACATTGCATTAAAATAAATAATCAAAACTATCATATTTAATATATATCAATCAAATATGACTCTGCCACAAACTCCCCATGGATGTAAAATGACGTCCCAGTCATTTACAAGAAGGAACACATACATATAAAAATATCAATAATAACATAAATAAATGTACCTAAAATAAATAAAATAAAATACTAATCATTAGTAATGACTGCGAGTAGTGCCTCGCCTGCTTGTCTCTCTAATCCTGGATATAAACCATGTCTCAAACAATCAGAAATAAACTTAGCCTTTTTGTTCCCATTGTTGCTGTATAGGAACAGCAACCTTGTGAACAAACTCACCTGAGCGCATCCACTCTGGTTCAAGACGGATACGTGTTGAACGTCTAGGTACAGGAACTGGAGGTAATGGTATCACAACTGGTTCTGGTTGTGTCTCTATCTCATCCTGTTGATCTCCTAAAGCGCTTCCTACTGTGCTTTGAACATCAGAATCATCTCCACTGGTACCAGTTGCAGTAGAGTGGGCGTCCTCATCTAATTCTGTGTCGTTTTGTACTGGAGTGTCCATATCTTGTAGAGTAGGGTCCATATGATACTGTGGAATATCATAATCCAATCTAAGAAGAACATCTAACTCCTCAGCACTACTCTCATAAGCAGATGGCTCTGGTGATGGCTGTTCTGTTCTTTGTCTCAATCTTGTTTTTGGAGGTGGTACTGGTCCGGGTAGTGGTTCTGGCTTTCTCTGAGTGATGTAACCCACAGTCAAAATAAGATTCCTATGAAGTGTGTGTCTACGACCCTCTCCGTTCTCCTTCTGTACGGTGTAAACTGGCACATCACTGTTAGGTTGATTGATGATAACATAGACATCATCTTCCCAACGGTCAGCTTTCTTATGTTTCCCATCATAAGCTACCACTTTCACCAATACTTTATCTCCAATCTCTAAAGTAGCTCCTCTGGCTTTTAAATCATAGCCTGTCTTCTGTTTCTCTCTGGCTCTGCCTGCAGCCTTAGATGCCAACTCATAAGCTTTGACAAGTCTCTCTCTTAGTTCCTGAATGTACATGGACTGTCTGACTGTATCTGTGGTTAGTCTAAATGCTATATCTATAGGCAAGTTAGGTTCTCTACCAAACATCAAAAAGAAAATAAGGTGAATGGCTGGTGGCTTCATGGAGGGTACAGTTGTAAGCATGTACAAGTGGAGCAACATGAGTCTTCGAGTTTATCTTCTGGTGTGGCTGTAAGGTTCCCAACATGCTAAGTAGAGTCCTGTTGAACCTCTCAGTCATGCCATTTCCCATGGGGTGATAAGGTGTTGTCCTTGATTTCTGTACTCCAAGTAACTGACAGAGTTCCTTAATCACCTTGCTCTCGAAGTTGGCTCCTTGGTCTGAGTGCAATCTCTGTGGTATGCCATAATGCACTATAAAGCTGTTAAATAGAGCTTTTGCCGTTGTTCGGGCGGTCTGGTTCCTTGTTGGTACAGCTTGAGCATAGCGTGTGTAGTGTTCAGGAATTACAAAGATGTTCTGTATGCCTCCTTTAGATGGTTCCTATGTTAAGAAGTCCAAACACACCACACCAACTCCATAGGCTGTGATGATGAAATGTTGATCAATGGAGCTCTGTGTGGGTCTTTCTTTCTCTTGAGACATCTGTCACAGTGATTGATCCGTTCATCAATATCCTTGTTCATGGCTGGCCAGTAAAATCTATCTCTGACTAAGCTGTTTGTCCTATCCCTTCCTGGATGACCCATCTCATTGTGCAATGATTCCAAAACTATAGGTACATGTGTAGATGGTAAGACTAACTGTCTAATATTCCTTCCATCAATTGTTATCTCCCTGTATAGTATGTTGTCATGCAACTTCAGCTGATCAAAATGTCGATTCAGAGAAGTGGATGGTTACTGTCCTTTCCATGGTTTAGATCCTGACTTCACAAAGTCAATCCAAGGCTTAAGATGTGTATCTGACTGTTTAACTGCAGCCCAATCAATATCATGCTCCACTTGCATGTGTAGATCAATATGCATGGTGTTGATAACATCAGGTTCAACAACTAAAGTGTCAACATATGGTGTTCCTATGATTCCACAAACTGCCTTGATACTGTCCAAAGATAAAGTAACTTCCTGTACTGGTGGTTATCTGGAAAGTACATCAGCATCGTTGTTAATCTTTCCTGGCCTGTATGCTATGTCAAAATCATATGCTGCAAGTGCTGATAACCATATGTGGCCTGTTGCATCTAACTTCGCTGATGTAAGTACGTAAGTTAACGGGTTGTTGTCTCTTACCACATGAAATCGGTGTCCATACAAGTAATCATGGATAGATAAATCAGGCTGGTGTTGAATATCTACTGGTTGTTATTCAGCAATCACTGACTTAGGTGGAATAGTTACAGTTCTAGTTGTTATGTTGCTGATGTTCACATCTATTCTTTGGCTAATTCCATACTTGTAACTAATTAAAGATGGTGCAATATCTAAGTCATGTGGTATGACTTACTGTAATGTTTGTTGTACCATGGCTGATGATACGGTAAAGCTTTATCAATATAAGCAGTTATACATATGTTGGAATTTGGTGGTATGGTAATCGGTCTCTGTTCTACATTCTTAATGACTGCCAATTGATTCTTGTTCCTTTGTAGCTCTTTCTCTCTCAAAGTAATACAGCGGAATGATGTATACCATGGATTGGTTAACTTAGCAGACTGTAAAAATTTATTTCCATGTCGTTGACGGCAACTATCCATGATGTTTGTAAGTAAGTTGGTACCCAGTAGGAGTGGTACAGTTGAGTTGTATTCACTGTCAGAAACAACCAAAAATATACAAGTGTGGTGTTGATCTAGCTGTTTAATATATAAATCCACTTCTATATATCCAATATAAGGTAAAGATTCACCATCTGCACACTCAATCTTTAGTAGTTGACTGAAGGTCTGTATCGGTATATGTTGAAGATGCTGGTTGTAGAATGACTTACTAACTGTAGAAACGGTTGATCCAGTGTCTAATAAAGAAGTTGATTCTATTCCTTCCAAAGTAACTTTTGTTTCAATCGGTGAACCACAAAGTCCAGGTGGTATCTTGCTAGCTGCTGTACTTCTACATATCTGCTGTATGGGGCTGCTATCAGAACTGTCTACATCCCGCCCCTTGGCGTAGACTCCCTGGCGTTTAAATGCTGAAACTGAGCTGGCTTATTGGCACATCCTCTTGCAAATTGTCCCTCTTGACCACATTTCCTACAGTATATAGGTCTCTGCCTCTTATATGTGGGTTGCTGTCCTTCAAATGCAGGTTGCTGTTTTTCATATGCTGTTTGCTGTTTCTCATATCCTTGACCATTCCATCTACCTGTTGTATAATTACCTTGGAAATTACCTCTTTGATTCCCTCTATAATTATTGCCTCTACAATTTCCTCTATAATTATTGCCTCTATAGTTTCCTCTATAATTATTGCCTCTATAGTTTCCTCTACTTTGTCCTTGGTACTGGTTCTGATTTTGATGTTGTTGCATACCAGTTTCAATTCTGTCTAATCTAGATGTTATTACATTCATGAATCCTGTAAAACTTTCTTCTTGTTCATTATCATGATCATTATCATCATAATCAGTATTCTTGCTGACAGCCTTCTTTGATGTTCCCTTTGTTGTAGTTTTCAATGTAGGCATATCTATGATGTTATCCTTTTTTTATCCTACGTAAAGCAACGCGCAAAGAATCAAATGTTGTATACATTTCTTTCTCGTAATGGCTAATAGCTTTCAAATTCTGGCGTAGTCCTTTCCATAGCATATCGTGTAACATTTCATCCGCTTCCGATCTTTTTACTTTGTCTGTCTGCAATGCCTTCTCTAATATATCTTCCAATCTAAAACTCCATGCAGATACATCTTCATCTTCATGTTGGGTGGCATTGTAGAATTCTAGCATGACAGATTCCTTCTCATCTACTACACCAAATATGCTGTCCATCTTCAGTAATATTGCTGATAATTCTGCATGTGGACCAATACGCATTACTACTTTCCCTGCCAGATCCTTCAAGGATCTCCGTACTGACTTAGCTATTAACTCCTTGCTGTGGGTTTTGTCGTTGATAAGACATACTAGTTCGTATCTCCACAAATCATATGTTACTTCTCCACTTCCTAACTTATCCTTTCCTGAAAAGTATGGTAATCTTGGTGGATTGATGTAAGTAGATGTTGGTTTTATTCCTGCTTTTACGTCAGATTTATCCTCCTTTACTAATGATGACATTAAATCCTTTATGTTCTGTTGTATTTCTGACGGTTTTTCTCCTAAGGTTTGCAGTGCCTTAGCAAGGTCCTCGAATCCACTCATGATGACGTTGTATGTATATATATCCTGTTCTATAAATAATTCCTAGTGTCGTACAAGAAAATGTAAGATGAGACTACATATACCTATAATTCAAGTAAACTACCACTAAGTATATATATGAAAACACCAACAGGTGTAAATAAGGAAATAGAAAGAAGAAATAAAAGAAAAAAAATTGTACGAAGTACTGAATAGACAAACACCTAAAGGTGTAAAATAAAGAACAAAATTAATATCAGTCAAAACTGAATCAAAATCAAATGTCTGAAAAGAAAATATTAAAGTACTAATGATATATATAAAGTATCAACTAAATCAGAAAATATACTAATGAAATATAATGTATAAATAAGAAAATGTGAAATGAAAAACTCAAGTGAAGTCACCAACTATCAAGTACACTTACTATAAATCAATAAATGTAGTTAAATAGCAAAATAGTAAGAGTTATTTCCCTTAACCAAGGAGAAATACTAAACTAATACCTGATTAAATGAATGTATACAATGAATTACATCACCTGAATACGAAACTATCCACAACAATCTGCAATGTATTACGATTATCTCCCCTGATACCAAATCAAACCAATCTACAAAAGATATAAATATAATATATTAATTATCTCCCCTTATAATAAGCAATAAGAACAAGAAAATAAAATAATATATATACCTAGTAAGTATCAACAAATGTATAGGTAATGTAGTGCAGTAAATAATATATATAACTAAAGCATGTATACTAAAGTGTTATATACTTAACCTTTGTCTCTCAATATACCATATATGTATCGCTCAATGTTATATATCACATATAACCTATGTCTCGCAAAAACCTAATGTGTGACTCACAATACCGTATGTCTCGCTTACCTGTTCACACACATAAAACTAATACTATACTAATACTGCTGCACCTGAAAAGGGCTTGGGTACTTTTATTAAACACTCAACACATTTAATACTATGAATTCAAATTAAGCACACTGAATTATAGCAACTCCAAGTAAAGTGTAACAAGTAACTACTAAAATGGCTTGCAAAAGCACAAGACAGTAAAGACTAAAGTTCCAAGTTAACTATCAACTCAAGTATGAAAAGTACAACTGTCCAACCACAATAGATCAACTAAGTGTCAGGTAGTACCAAACAGTAAAGTAGGAAAACGGATTAGTAAACTAAACTGTAACTGAATAGGTAGGTATCACAATCTCAAAGTACAAACAATCATTCACAGACACACACTCACAATTATACTAAGTGCCTAACCTAATCAAATCCCTATTTATCAAACAAAGTTTACGTTTAATAAATAAAAGAAAATTAAAACAAAAATGTTAACTACTATGTAAACAGTAAACTTATATTCAAGTACACATGTACTGAGACACAAAGTACACTAATGTCAAGGTCACATAAACAATATACAAGTAGAATAATATGATACACAAAATAAATTTACACAACACAAGGACAACACAATGTTAAACACAAATATTTACTAACACATGTAATACAAATACAAGACACACACACAATATACTATGAAATGTGTTTCTTGACTGTAAACGGCAACAAAGTATGTATCAGCTTTCTATTTCACTGCCTAATACTGTGTTGAAAATCAACAAATCAAAGAACACTAAACATGCAAACAAACAAATGAAATTATGTGAGCTTACTGTATAAATCAAATTATATTACTATATATTGCTCAATGAAATGTCAAGTCAACCAAATATACAGGTATAATACAGTAAACAAGCAAATGCTATGTCTACAAATGCAATTTTCAATTTTGGATTTCAACAGCTGATTATGTTTCAAGTTATTACTACATGTACTTTCACACAATATATACTATGTCAACACACATATGTAGGGGGATATATATTCTCACCAAATAGGTATGTCTTTCAATCACATATAATAAATACACAATGCAAAAGCATAAAAGTTCACAACATCACTGCAACACTGTGTTGATTTTCTCATTTGTCCATGTGAAACAATCACTTCCGGTTCACGGTTCATTCCAGGTCACAGCTTCTGTGAGGCTCCAAACGATAAACCTTTGTGGGCGCCACATGTAACGGGGTATTTTCTAGGTAAATACAACACAAACGATGATCTAGGGTTCTTTTCTTTTAATACACTATATTTAGACCCTAAAACATATAACAACAAATAATAAATATTCACATGACAAAAAAGCACATGTAACATATGGGCAAAGGGGAATAACTACAATTTATACTCATTCCTTTAAATATCTATATACTCAAATAAGCCCTTTACTCACAAAAATCTAACCCTTAACTTAACTTTCAAATACAATATTCATATGTATCTCATAATAATAAATAATTCTATACATGTCAAATCTTTTAAAGAGTTGTCCATTTTATAAATAAATTTGTATACAAAGTATACAAATTCTGACCAACATAAATATATTGCATAAACTACACTTCACATAAACAGACACTTACTTAAATAAAACTAGACAGCACAGACATTACAAGTAAACAACACAGAACACAATGCTTACCATGTATATGGTACATAGGTCAGTGTAGTAATTGGAAACATCACAGTGATGTGTGTATAAATCTGAGCACTACTCATACATGTCATATGAAAAGGTATTAATCCATATCCTGAATAAATAAAAATATAACATTCATAAGTCCAGTGACATGACTATTTCACCAATTAAATAAAATACACAACTACATTTAAAATATGTAGTTTCAGAGTTCTGTATTATTCAAATACCAAATGTATCTATCTATTACTTTTAATGTAACTTTATAATATTTAAAGTACAAGAAAGTTTTATATTAAAATGTTTAATATGACTCTGTGTTATTATCTTATAATTTAATCTTTTACTCTTTCATACTCCAAATATTCCTCCATTCAAATACATACATTCAATCCTTTCAGAAAGTATTAAAATGATATACTATTAATTTGTTAATTAGAAATAAGGTAAATCAACTGACCTGAATATAAGAATATTGAAAATCCAAGAATATGGAGTATAATATATATAAGAAATCAATTTATCAAGCAGGTTATTTTTCACCACTGCATTTCAATATGTCTGCAGTATTAATCTACCAGAAACAAAGAAAACCTATAGTAAGGCCTAAGGCCTAAAGATTGACCAATCGAAAGGTTAGAATTTTCCCTCCAAAATGATATGACAGAAAATAGGTTCACCAAAGGATAAAGAGAATAATACTAGAACAATAGTACTAGAAATAGAAACAATGAGTAACTAAACTATCAAACATTGCAATAAAATAAATAATCAAAAATGTCATATTTAATATATATCTATCAAATATGACTGTGGCACATTGTCTCTTTGACACATTTCCCATTTCCCTTCTCAATTTTAGTATTGAGATATTCTATTTACGTCACTTAAATCATGTAAAAGTTTCAAGGTTAAAGTCCGGATGAGTTATATGCATGGGCGACTGCATTTGGTCTAATCTAACAAGTTTTGACAGTTTTAATTTCTAAATAGAAGGAGTCTACAATTTTGCGTTGACATGAACGATTTTTGACATTTTCTGTAAACTTACTGTTTATAAAATGTTGAAACATTTGATACATACAATTTTAAATCGATTCCCCCACACGCCCGGTCTGGATCATAACTGCCGTATCCGATACAGTTTGTATCAAATAATGTTCGGTTTTTAATACTCTTTACCTTCATATTGTATTGACCTTCCAATGTTTTGAATTGAATGCCACTGATAAGTAGTATATAGACTGAAGTCACGTCTGGGATACCCGATTATGAACCTGGTCTTTTAATTGAAGTTTTTTAACGATCGATGTCTTTTAATTGTATGTTCAATCATAAATGTTCTTCCAATGAAAGAAGATTTGATTATTTACGCAAAATTGGCAAAACAAAAAATAGGAATGATGTAAATAAACATAACCATTGCAATGATACCTTATTATTAAATATTATTAATAGTAGTTAATTAGTACCATGTTTCAATCAATACCTGGTGGCAGAACTGTAAAGGGTTTAATCAAATGACATCACATTTCTTTTCAAATTATTAAGCATAGCTATATAAGAAAGTATTTCTTTCGTGACATTTTACATGTTTCAGCAGTTGTAGTAACTTTGTTATCATAGAGTCCAATAACTATGTGTTACGATCACATTTCTTCACTCCTTCTGAATAATGTAGCAGATAAAAATAGTGTCCTTTCTATATTGTTCTTAATACATGTCTTAAAGTTTTCATATTTCATATTTATATGTTTGAAAAAACAATTAATCAGAATACTATTGGTTACATAGTGTGCTAGTGACATAATACGATATATATGGGGTCAGTAAATTCCATATGGAATTTACTGACCCATATATATCGTATTAGGATACTAGCACACTGTGTAACGAATTTATCTTACCGACTATCTTAACATGTGGTATTTAGAATAGTGGCCTATCAAAGTGATCAAGTTTCCAATACTTAGTATTAAGAATTAACTTCAATTGGTCTATACAAAAACAAATGTCAAAAATAACAACTTGTTAGCTTTAAATGTGTTTTATGAATTTATTTCAATTGTTCATCATCAATTTCTTCGTCTGTTGAAACCTTTCAGATTTTTTCCTCAACATCGTGTTTTTTTTTTAAGGGACGTAACATCACTACTAACCGTGTATTGAAATAAACCCCGCCTATTAACCCTATATGATATATACACGGTCTCCACGTGGTTGCTTTAACCAATCGTATTCCTAGAAATGTATAGGAAGTAAGATAAATGTTCATATTTTTAGTGCTTTCATCCTTCACATGACCGTAGAAGAAAAAATGTTGTAACTATGAAACATCATTAGGCAACGTCCTATGGTTCTGTGAAGTAACGTCATTGTTCACTTCTCGGTGTTCTTGGAAATTAGCTTTAGGTTAAAAGCCTTGTACAAATCTGTTTCCACTTCTTTTCTATAGAAGATGTTTTCATTTTGACATTTTTAGAAAGGCATTACTTGAAATTTACTTCAACCACACATTTCTAAATGGTCGCTTAAAGGTATTTTTCTGGATTCCGGTTGACTAATATTCTGTTTATGTAGACGAACGTCTTCAAAACGTTTATTTCCTGTTTGGCCTGTTAATTTTCTCCTCAGTTTATACAGGTGATGCAGATTTAAAAGAGATGATAAGCAGGAATAACAGTTTCTGTGACTAGAGTTATCATTAGTTTAGGTAACAAATGTTTGTTGATTGTCCTCTTTTTATTGTTTGTATCGTTTGGTTGAAGTTTCATTGACGAATAACATGAATAATCAGCATCTTTAATTCATATTGCATTTTAAATTTGACAGGAACATTCTCTCCATTAAAATTGACATATGCTCTCTATATATCACAGCCAAACATCTTTACGTTGATGATACGCCAAACGTTAATATTTTGACTACACTTCATGTTTTAGTAGTCGTCATGCAACCAAGAATGAGTATGCACATCGGTATCTTTTATAATCTTCATCTTTAGCACTGTTCTGTTAAAATGATTTTTGCATGTGTATTTGTCTTCCTTGTGGTAAGCAAATGACATAATTGCTGAGCACAAAATGAAATAGTGAAGTTGAGAAGCGTCTAGTCAATTTATTTGATCAGAAAACTGCAAAATGGAAATTGGCCCAGTAGATGCTATTTCTCAAGGGTTAAGGTTGTGAGGTCGTTGATACAGATCATGTTGGCGTCCATATAAAGAAAGGTGCAAAAAATTGTGCGTTTAAATAACATACATAAACAGCGTGTTAAAGGAATAAGGTATTGACATTCACGTGAAAACGCAATATATATAGCCACAAGACACTTATCAAGAGGAAATTCTTTATAATTATTGACTTTAACCAAAGATGAAGCACTGGATCTTTCCTCACTGTCTTGGATTCTTAAATTACAAAAAAAATCCCTTTTTTATTCTTGGTTCTCTATGTTGTTAAAGTGCTTTATGGAACCTCTTTTTAAGTTTTTATCATTAATTCTATCAGCAATCAATGTCAGGAAATATCTACTCCATGTGGAATGTAAGCTGATAAGGATACTAAACAATTCAAAGATTTGTTACAGTATATACAATCTAAGTTCCTTTCCTGTTGCAATAGTTTTAAAACATTTGACTCTTTTTTTTCACATTCAAAACTAATTAAAAGACACATTGAAAGGACAAGTCTTGCTTTGTTTCATAAAAAAGAATGACCATCGTAGATGATCCATTTTTTTGGTAAAAAAAAACACTCTGAATCAAACAAAACATTGAATATTTTAATTATTCTTAAACTTCGCGTTCCGCTTTATAGATAATGTCCACTCACATATCAGTTCAAAGTTTGGTGACTATATTAAATGCATCTATCTCATCGATCCTGAAAACAAAATATACAACTGATACAATTAAGTCCATCTAATATTATGACAAAGAGGGTCGATTTATAACCCAACTTTACGACAAATGAGATGATTTCAGTTTTCCAATTGTAAACGTTCAATTTCTTTGTAGCAACATTCCAGCAGCGCCTGCATATGGAGTATATATCTTCCAGTTGATACGATATTTCACACCTTGTATTTACTATCAGGATTTCTTTCATATAGGGTAGTTGCTTACAAGAAAGATGTTAAACCAAGAATTCGTGAAGAAGTTGTGAAGTTGAAACCGTCCCTTCGAAAATTTCACTGACTCCATCACGCGTTAATTGGGGGGTCGTTTTTGCAGTCTTTTTTTCTATGTTCTGTTTTGTATACTTTTGTTTATCTTTGGTCGTTTTTATTTTTGCTATGACAAGCATTTGCCACACCATTTTTAATAGCATCTTATAAGCAAAAATCCCCTATCAACGGAATCGGGATACGAAACGTAAGACCAGAAATCCTGTATTAAGTTAATACAATAATTTTAACTTGAACACTGGAGTATTTATTTCACAATAGTTTTGATATGACATCCAGGAGGGAAACTTTGTTAGTATGAAAATGACATGTTGAACTTTTGTTGTCTGATGTATTAGAACAAGTATTGAGTCTTCCTGTTGTTCTGTACAAACCCTCATTAACAGTGTATTTCTGTCTTCATTTAATATATAATGACATTTACAAGAGTTGTATCGAATCGTTATACCTGCGTTTTTCATATCTTAATTGTGTATACTTTTCATGATACGTGATCTGAACTAATAGTACAAATATGAGCAATAAACTCAACAAGTGAGTGTGAATACAACAACGCAAGTGAAACAACATGTTGAAAATGACTTGAAATACTGGCAACTTGTTTGGACAGCGCATGTGAAGACAACACTCAAATGTTGTAAGATAAGGATGAGGTTATCTTCGTACCCAGTTGCTAGCCTGGGTCACTGAATGATGCACACACAAATGACCAAGTGGTAGTAATGATGACACAAACTGATATTCTTTTACTGAGAGTGCTTTGTTAACCCCGGAAGTAACATTTCAACTGATTGCATCATGTGATCTAACTGGCGGAAAGTTTATTAGTCAATTTCAGTTTACCAAAAATCTATTCTGGATGTCTTTGTAACTACTGTAGAATTAAATGTAGATCAACTCTAGAAAATGTTATGACTTGTTATTGTACTCATATGAAGCAGATTTCCTTAATGGGCTAATCAAGAATAAAAAGATACACTGAGCGCAGCATGATACAACTGCAGCACGTTCAACCCAGTATGTTGGGCCCAATATGGACACACTATTATATTAGACATATTCAAAGAATGGGGGATTGAAAAAAAAATGAAAGTTCAAATTTTTAGAAGCGGTATCAAGCTATTTAGTAAATTATCTTAGATCTTTTCACTTATTTTATATGCAATTGCTCTTATCCACACAATTTTAGAACAGCGGTAGTTTATTCGTACCGTTCATTTATTCTATAAATTTACAGAAAGTCATTATTCCCCGCCTAAAAGAACAGATAACCAGGAGGCTATACCTCAATCACAAATATATTTTTGTCATTGTATTTCTAGTATCTTTTGTATTGTATATAGATATAGGAAGATGTGGTATGAGTGCCAATGAGACAACTCTCCATCCAAGTAACAATTTATAAAAGTAAACCATTATAGGTCAAGGTACGGCCTTCAACACGGAACATTGGCTCACACCGAACAGCAAGTTATAAAGGGCCCCAAAAATTACTAGTGTAAAACCATTCAAACGGGAAAACCAACGGTCTAATCTATATAAAAACGAGAAACGAGAAACACGTTTGAACTACATAAACAGACGACAACTACTGTACATCAGATTCCTGACTTAGGACAGGTGCAAACATTTGCAGCGGGATTAAACGTTTTCATGGTACCAAACCTTATCCCTTTTCTGAAACAATAGTAAAACATCACAACATAGAAAGACGTACTTCTATTTTTTGTCTTTTTAATACTAGAATTTAATAATTGTATTTCTTATCAGAGATATAAAAAATCGTTGTTCATTTAGAATCTTGAAAATAATGTTTTTTTTTATGATTTTTCCTAACCAATTTGTTCCAACATACTCAAGTATACCGATACTAAAATGAAATACAGATATATTACTGTTATGATTGATAAAGAATAGTTTTGAATTTTTTAAGTAAAAAACAAAAATTTTCCAAAAAGTGTAGTGTCTAGCTTATATTTTCCAAGATAAAATATCTACTGTAATTTATAAGATATTAGTCTCTAACAACTGACATATTACAAATATGTTGTACCTCCATATAAGAATTAAGTCAGTAAAAGAAAAAACATTGATACGGACACTACAAAAATGATGGAATGTCCATAACCATCATTTTATGAGTATTTTCATTTCAACAAAAATGGCTGATTTTTCAAATTCTATAATGTCTAGCTGATTGCAATTCTTGATGTACACAATGTACTCGTTTGCAACCGGAAAATCTAATTGTAAACCCTGATGTGGTATCAGTGTGTCATACAGATAAAAGATGAGATCTGTAATGATGTTTGATTAAGAAAATTATTCTTACAAAATACATTTGTATGAAGTTTAAAACTTCAAATTATTTTTGTGGGGTCTGTAACCAACGAATTGTGATGTATGTCAAAAAGCAACAAAAAAAAAAACAGAAATATATGTTTGTCAATTTTCAAAATTCATATCTTCAAGTCATTGAAACTTTGGACACTGCCCTCGACATTGAAAAAACGATCGTTCGAGAGTTTTGTCTCTATTGTACATGCTATTTCCAGCATTTGCTATTAAAAACTTCATTTGTTGATATAAATAAAATATGTAGGGTATATCTCAACGGGACAACAACTCAAAATAAGTTAAAGATCTGTATTTCAGATAGGAATATTACAGTTTACATGTTGTATGGAATGCAATGTAAGTTAATTGTATGAACTCAAGTAAATTTTAAGATAAATTAGACTTAATTCTTTGTGTATTTACAATTCAGGTAGTGTGTAATGTTCGAAAAATATACTCTCAAGAAAATCTGTATAAAAGACTTGTGAAATCTTTTACATAACAGTTTGTTATTTTTAGAAAATTGTTGAAACAGTAACAACTTTTTAGTGTCCGTTACCATCAGCAGTTAATGTTTTTTTCTACGTAACTAGTGTAATCAACCAACCTATAATGGTTTACTTTTATAAATTTTGACTTGGATGGAGAGTTGTCTCATTGGCACTCATACCACATCTTCTTATATTTAATTCTAAGGAATTCTTTTTCAGAAATATATTTTTCCACATTCATTTTAATCCAAAGCACCTACTTTGAACATAAGTTGTAAGTTTTACTTCAGATTTGTAATGAAAAACTTGATCCCATCCTTGTCAATATGTCATGTTATTTTTTTTGCATTTAAAGTACCTTTAATTACATATATTTAATTACAGACCAGTGGTAAATTGCTGTTTAAAAGTGTAGAAATTGAAAAAAAGCTGCATAAATTTAATACATTACCTATGAAAAGTTGTCTTTATTGAGTTAACTATAACACAAAAGATCATTGTAGTGTCCTAAACTCAAATACCGAGTTCATTTTAATTACAATTCACGTAAGAAGTACATGTTCTGTTGTGATTTTTATGTCTATGCCTGATAGTTCATGATGATGATTATTTTGATGGGCAATATGCATATATTTATTCATTTAAAGATCTGTTCCAGTTCTTGCAATAACCCTATTGTTCACTCATCAAAAATGGGGTTATATTTTTGCATTATCTAGTCAATAAGCATATGTATGGTTGTTCTAGAACAAATCTGATGCACATATCTAAAAACACTGGAATATCTGGAATCATTTGGTGAAGTAGTTTAAGAACTAAAATTGCTTTTCTGTATACAAAATCATATATAATTGGCATCCATTGTAGCTTTTCCAAAAGTACTGTCCAATGTTAGGGTAGGGTTGAGCGCCCACAAACATGTTTAACCCCGCCATATTCTATATATGCATGTTCCAAGTTTCGGATCCTGTAGTTCAGTGGTTGTCGTTAGTTCATGTCTGTGATATTTGTTTTCTTTCATAAATTGTTTTGTTATAAATAAGGCCGTTTGTTTTCCTTATTGAATTGTTTCATATTCTCCATGTCGGGGCCTTTATAGCCAACTATATGGTATGGGTTTTCTCATTGTTAAAGGCCGTGTGCTACCCGTTTTTGAAGCATAAAATTTCAATCATCATTAGCAACATTTTTCGCACCTTGCCAAATGGTACAATAATAATTGAAATGTGGAAACCATTTGAATTTCGTTTTCAGAAATACTTCTTTTCTTTAAAAAGATTAGTCGATGCATGTAATGAAATTAAGTTGACATAAGGACAAAACAAGCTTTTTTATTTCATAATGTTTTATTTAATTTCTCAATAAAAAATTATTTTTACTATCATAAACACAGACTCGCTTTGGGGACAATTTTACACGTGCCTGCCCCTTTCTCTTATTTCTTTGTGTTGAAAAACCATCAAACATTGGAATCATACACGCCCATTGAAGCCATAAATCAGTGGGCCAACTACTAACCTTGCAGGTAATATATTTTTGTTTTCATTGTTACTTTTTTCAGTACGTTTTATCTTGAATTTATAATCAGTAACTTGCGCGCGGGAAATGTGCAACTAATGAATAGTTCCAGTTATCTGTCTTTACATAAGGAGACATTATTTGCCACTACATTCTCCATTGGATGCTACAATAAACACTTAACCATACGCATACATATTCATAATTCTTGGTCATGTCGGGCCGGAATAATACAGAGAAAAGCTATTCTTCCGGATGGCCGGAAGAATAGACATTTTTTTACTATTTTTCCGGCTAGCCGCAACACAGGCGCTTAGGGAATAGATCCCGCTTTTAAACTTTCGTTTGGTGTATTTTAACCGAGAGCGGATCCAGAACCTTGATGTGATCATGTCTTGGGGGGACCATTAAATGAAACCAAAATTAAATGTTTATTTTTATTTAGACATGTACATATTCGAGTGCGTGTGGGTGTCATATCATCGTTTATATAATTCTATTTCTTTTATTTTTTTACCACTTCGCTCTATTAATTCCTTATTCCTCTGCCAATTGGAATCTTTTATGTTAGTCCTAAACCTGCATGAAATATTTGCCACCGGACGTTAAGCAATCAACAATCAATCAATCTTATCTTTATATCTTTATATTTCATCACCTGTTATTTGTATTTTTTGGTCCCATTATTCTCTTTTCTGTAAACCCCTTTCATATCCTCATAAATGGTGACCCATGCATAGCCTCATACATGTACATGGTAATTGAAACAGAAAAGAAGAGGGAACAGAAAATATGACATTCAGTTTCAAAACAAATCTTGTGTGAATAAAAGTGTGGTGTTGAATTGAGCCACAAAAAGACAGTTTCGAAAGAAAAAAATAATTAAAAGAAATGGTAATGTGAGAATTTTGTTATGTTGTCATATCCCATATATCGGTACCATCATTCTTTGCACTAAACAATTGTTTAATAATTAATACATATTCGTTTAAAACACAAATTTTACTATGGAATTTCTTTCCTGATCAGAAGATTTCACCTGTTAAAATATTCGGACTATTCAAATCAACATGTACATGTACTTTATATCAAATCTTTTGAAAAGAAACATTAAACACAGGAGTCAATATTTACACACCCATCGATAAGTTGACACAAATCACTCATGTTGAAGCTGGGGTTAATTAACAGCCAGTTATAAGAAGTAAAAACAAGCTGTGATAAATTTCAGCTCTAGATAAACAGAGATTTAGTAGTAAAAACATTGTGTTAGAATTTTTGTTAATGAAGTTATATTTTAATATAGCGGATGTGGTCGTGTGGTCTAGAGCGCTGGACATGAGGCTATGCGATTGGTGCTGTAGTGTATCAAAAGTGTAAGTTCAAATCCCGTTGAGGCACAAAAATTTATCAGCATAAAAAATCTAATTCTAACACTGTTCAGTAGCGGATCCAGAACTTTTTCTAAGGGGGGCCCACTGACTGACCTAAGGGGGGAGGCGCTCCAGTCATGCTTCAGTGATTCCCTATATAATCAACCAATTTTTCCCACGAAAGGGAGGGGCGGTCCTCCGAGCCCCCCCCCCCCCACCCCCACCCCACCCCCCCCCCCCCCCCCCCTTGGATCCGCCTATGCTGTTGGGTGTAATTTTAAAACATATATATATAAATATATATATATATATATATAGAGAGAGAGAGAGAGAGAGGTGTAAGACAAGGGGACAGTTTGAGTCCTATTTTGTTTAATTGTTACATTAATGATCTACATTCAATTTTTTTATGAAACTTGTAACCCTCCCGTTCTTGATACTACATTGAATGTTAATTGGTTGCTTAACGGCCAGTGGCAAATATTTCATGCATATTCAGGACGAGAACAAATTAACAATAAAAACAATGGGTAGGTTCTGTAATAGAGGCGTCTGGGATGAAGGTCGGAGAAATTTAGACTTCCACGGGAAATGAGGGTATTTGGATAGGGATAGAAATTTTGCCTTGCAACAGGTCATCTATGGACCCCTCAAAGAGTTGTTGCAAGGGTTCTTAACGTGCAAAGAGCGTGGCACTCTCTTTACACGAGGCATCGGATTTTACGTCCCCATTCTGACCGGACGTGGCTGCAAATTTGCACATCCCGAACAACCAAACGGACGCCCCACTTTGGCGAGGGTTTTACTGCCGGTCGGAGGCAGACCAATGGTGACCATACTTCTATTCCCCAGTCACCCTTGGGGACCTTGATACTACAAGTATCCAAACTCTTAGTTACGCAGATGATTTAGTGTTACTGTCTGATACACACCAGTGGCTTCAAAACGATTTAAACAAACTAAATAAATATTGCATTAAATTGCAGTTGAGTGTAAATACAAACAAGACTAAAATTCTAGTTTTTCGGATTATTTATAAACAATCCCCACCCTCTTGTGTAATGATAATTTTTTTATTGAATTAAGGACTTTAAATTTCTAGGGAATATTATTAACTATAGGGGAAATTTTACAAAAACTACTGAAGAGCTGTCTAAAAAAGATATTAAAGTTTTATTCTTATTGAGAAAATATATGTCCAATTTTAATTTTGTTCCCACTAATTTGTCATGTAAATTATTTGATACTCTTATAAGACCTATTTTGACATACAACTCTGAAATTTGGTTTAAGGATAATTTTCAATCAGCTTTTAGGGCATCTAATAGAGCTGCTGTAAATAATACTTTTTGTGATACTCTTGCATTGGCAGGAAAATATCTTTTTGAGAAGGTTCATTCTAAATTTTGTAAAGCAGTATTAGGACTGAAAAAGACAGCCACTAACATAGGTGCTAGATCAAAATTGGATAGATTTACTTTGGACTCTTATATAAAAACTCAAACACTCAAGTATTTTTATAAAATAAACTCTAATGATAATAATCCCCTGGTAAAAGAATCTCTACAAACAAACATAAATTTACATTCCGCAGGAATTTATTCTTGGTACTTATTTGCAGATAAAATCTTTAAAGATATGAAAATAAACCCAGAAAATTACTCTAATATTGATGTACCTTTTAAACAATCAAAAAACGTGTTAAAATGTAATATTAAAAAGTGTGTTTCAGAGGAATACGAAAAAAATACTTTAGATAAACTTTCAAAATTGGATTCCTCATCCAAACTTTGTCTTTATGGGAAATTAAAAAATAACTGTCAGACTGTGAAATATTTAAATTGCAATAATTTTATACATACTATTAGGCAGTTACTCTCAAAATTTAGACTTAGTGATCATTCCCTGGCATTGATTTAGGAAGGTACAGAAACCTTCCAAAAGCACAAAGATTATGTAAAAAATGTGGAGTCCTAGATGACGAATTTCATTTCTTTTTGTATTGTGACATTAACATATCATTGCGTTCTAATATTGTTGATTATCTAAAAGACTATGTACCATTATTTCAACATCTTGATGCATTTAATACACTAAAACACATTCTAAACCCCATCCCTGAACTTGTTTGTCATTTTGGAGTCTTTATCAAGCAGTCTTTAGAACTGAGGGGGTCCCATGTCACACAAGCTTGTGATTATGTTTTTTTACATAAATTTTATAACTGAACTCTTAAAATATATGTTCTATTATATTGCATTGTATTGCATTGTATTGCATTGTATTGCATTGTATTGCATTGTATGTAATTGTATAATTGTTTGTTTGTATTGCTTGACCCTTATGTGTGTAATTTTGCAATAAAACTTATTGATATATATATATTCAACTATAATTTCCAAATTTTTAATCTTAAAATATTTTACTACAGGTGAAATTCGATGCATTCAAAAAACATTTTTGTTTTAAATCCTAGTTTTCTTTTCTGTAACACGGAAAGCGGTTAGGCTACATCCTAGCTAAGATAGCTTCGATATACAGTAAACCGGTACTAAATTTAACTTTATTTATTTCTTATATAGGTCTTAGGACAGATCCTAGGACAGATTCGACAAACAAGGCCCCTTGGGCCTGTTAATCGAAGCATTCTTAGGATTAGAACGTATCCTAAGACCAACTTAGGACATGTCTTAGTCCTAAGTGGGTTTATCAAACATGTCGCAACTTATGGTCTTAGGATGGTCCTAAGTCTAGGATAATTAAGGATGGTTGTTTATAAACAAATATGGCCTGTTTTCGTTGCATTTACTTTAGGAGCTACCATTTGATTTTTTAGAGGGGGGGGGGGAGGGGGGGGGGGGGGGGGGGGGGAGGGGGGAGGGGGGGGGGGGGGGGGGGCTAGGACGAAACCTTTTGTCCTGTTTTTTTGTTGTTGTTGTTGTAATCTCTGTCTTCTCCTTTTTATTTCTCACTCTATTCGGTCCTGCCTGTTTTTCATTAGTTTCTCCTGAATTTTTTTTCCATAAATTGTCATCCTGCCATTTCTTTTGCAACGTTGCTCATCCTGCCCTTTTTTTTAACTCCAAACTCCTGTTCCCGTTTTTTTCTTCAAATTTCATCCTGGACCCCCTCCGCCCCCCCCCCCCCCCCCCCCCCCCCAAAAAAAAAAAAAAAGCCATCTTAGGATTATCTTAGCTAGGATGTCCCATACGAAACCTTTTGTCCTGTTTTTTGTTGTTGTTGTTGTAATCTCTGTCTTTCCTTTTTATTTCTCACTCTATTCGGTCCTGTCTGTTTTTCATTAGTTTCTCCTGAATTTTTTTTTCCATAAATTGTCATCCTGCCATTTCTTTTGCAACGTTGCTCATCCTGCCCTTTTTTTTTTACTCCAAACTCCTGTCCCGTTTTTTTCTTCAAATTTCATCCTGGACCCCCTCCGCCCCCCCCAAAAAAAAAGCCATCTTAGGATTATCTTAGCTAGGATGTCCCATACGAAACCTTTTGTCCTGTTTTTTTGTTGTTGTTGTTGTAATCTCTGTCTTTCCTTTTTATTCTCACTCGATTCGGTCCTGCCTGTTTTTCATTAGTTTCTCCTGATTTTTTTTCCATAAATTGTCATCCTGCCATTTCTTTTGCAACGTTGCTCATCCTGCCCTTTTTTTTTACTCCAAACTCCTGTCCCGTTTTTTTCTTCAAATTTCATCCTGGATCCCCTCCGCCCCCCCCCCCCCCCCCCCCCCCCAAAAAAAATAGAATCATATTAAATACATATCTTTTCAGCACCATTGGTTGCAACATTTGACAAGATACCAAAAAGCAAAGTTTTACTCTTGTCCACGTCGTTCACGAGAGTCTGTAGTTTTGCATCGGTAAAAATTCGAATTTCGTCTCTTGCTCATATTCACACGTATGTTTTTGCAGTATTAAAGTAGTTGAAGTACTCAGTATTTATATGAAAAATGCACGAGATTTGCATTTGAACTTTTAAGTATGAAATCGTGACACTTCGAATTCAGCTCACTCAAAGCAAATAATGATTTTACCGATTATATATTTAATTCTAACTATTTACAATTACTTTGTTCAATTATTATATAAAACGTAGTTATATTGTTTGGCTTATGTTTTGTTTCATAGAGTTTAGATGTACAATAATACTATGAAAAGTATGTATTGCCTTTCATTTAAAACCAAGGATTTGTATAGTAATTGTTCTACACAAATCCTTGTTAAAACTAATAATTATTTTCTAATTATTAATCTTTTTTTCAAATTATAGTTATTGGTTAAATTTGATACAATATTTTCATTTTTTTTTTTTTCATTCTTAATTTGCTATTTTCTTTTACGCCAATACTTATGATAGCGATTGGGACATCCTAGCTAAGATAATCCTAAGATGGCTTCGATGTGCATGCTGAGACATGTCGTAAGTCGGTCCTAACTTTACCCTAATTTCTGTCCTAAGAATTTCTTAGGACCGATGTTAGGACGTTTTCGATAAACAGGCCCCTGGTCAAACTTAGTTAATTTATAATATTCACATAGGAACATTGAAAAACTTAGGGAAAATAAGATTCAAGTACATGTTTTAAGTTGAAAATAAATTCATATAAAGAATTTAACAATTGTTGTTTTTTTAGATCAATTTTTCATAATATGTATAAAACGTCCAGACATTTGCCAACGATCTGGATCATTAACGATACATGTACACAATGCATCTATTATTTAAAGGATATATCAAATACTTTATATCGATGATGTACTCTGTTTAGTTTTTTCAATTATTACACAATATCCCTTCTTATCTTTAATTGAGTAAATGATTTTGTGTTTTGAATAGCGAACACTTTCATAACGATAAAAATAATAACTAATGTCCCTTTAAATAAACATCGCAGGCATAGTGAGAAATCTGTTTCTAATTATATAATCAAGTTTAATGCTATAACTGCAAGCTAGTAGAATTAACTTATCACACAGGATGTGTGTGTCCTAAATCTGATTTGATTATAATACAGATTGTGTAGTACATGTCGTACGTTCAGAAGAATTATCATTCGTTAACAAATACGCTGCTTTTTTGTATGCTTCTTAATTCTTTCATACTTTTGATTGTAGACAGGGTCCCAGTTTGATTAAAAAAAAAAAACATAATGCAAAATCGATAAATTAAAGGTATATGGTATGTTTTCTGACATTTCCCAGGACAGTTTCTTTTTGGGACAAATTCATTTTTTATCAGAATCATTTGATTGAAGACTGTTTTGGTCCTACTCAAAATGTGTGATTCCATTTTATTTTTCAAGGTTATTTTATAAATTGAATTAAAATAAATATACAAGAATGACATATCTTAAATGCTTTTATACGACCTCAAAAATTAAAAATTTTTTGGTCGTATATTGGTATGACGTTGGCGTCGTCTCGTTGTCGTCGTCGTTGTCGTCGTCGTCGTCGTCCGGCGTCGTCGTCGTCGTCCGAAGACACATTGGTTTTAGCACTCTAACTTTAGTTTAAGTGAATGGATCTCAATGAAATTTTACCATAAGGTTCAATACCACAAAAGGAAGGTTGGGATTGATTTTGGGGGTTATGGTACCAACAGTTAAGGAATTAAGGGCCAAAAAGGGGCCAAAAATAAGCATTTTTGTAACTTCCAGACAATAACTTGTGTGTAAGTGTATGGATCTCTCTGACATTGTACCACAAGGTTCCATATCACAAAGGGAAGGCTGTAATTGATTTTGGGGGTAATTGCCTCAAAATGTTAGGAATTAGGGGCAAAAAAAGGGGCAAAAAACAAGCATTTTTCTAGTTTCATGACAATAACTTGTGTGTAAGTGTTTGGATATTTCTGAAATTGTACTACAAGGCTCCATATCACAAAGGGAAAGCTGGAATTGAGTTTGGGGGTAATTGCCCGAAACGTTTAGGAATTGGGGGCCAAAAAGGGGCCAAAAATAAGCATTTTTCTAGTTTCCAGACAATAACTTGTGTTCAAGTGTATGGATCTCTCTGAAATTGTACTGCAAGGTACCATACCACAAAGGGAAGGCTGGGATTGAGTTTGGGGTGATTGAATCATAAGGGGGTTCAAAAAATTTGGGGGGGGATTTTTTTTCCTTTTTTTTTCTTTTTTTCCTTCTTTTTTTCTTTTAAAATTTTCCATTTTAAGTTGGTTATTTCTGATTTATATTTAAAAGCAAATAATAATGATATGGTAGGAGATACACACCAAACAGGATGTGTAAATTATTATATAATAAGTATTGTGCAATAGCAGGAAATTTTCAATTGCACAGTATTGCACAATAGCAAGAAATCTTCAATTGCACAGTATTGCGCAATAGCAAGAAATCTTCAATTGCACAGTATTGCGCAATAGCAAGAAATATCCAATAGCACAATATTGCGCAATAGCAAGAAATTGTCAATTGTACAGTATTGCACCATAGCAAGAAATTTTCCATTGCACAGTATTGCACAATAGCAAGAAATTTTCAATTACACAGTATTGCGCAATAGCAAGAAATCTTCAATTGCACAGTATTGCGCAATAGCAAGAAATATCCAATAGCACAATATTGCGCAATAGCAAGAAATTTTCAATTGTACAGTATTGCACAATAGCAAGAAATATTCAATTTTGGATTTTGGGCCCCGTTTTTAAATTGGTCCACATTGAGGACCAAAGGGTCCAAAGTTTAACTTTGTTTGAATTCATCAAAAGTTGAATTATTGGGGTTCTTTGATATGCCGAATCTAACCGTGTATTTAGATTCTTAATTTTTGGTTCCGTTTTCAAATTGGTCTACATTAAGGTCCAAAGGGTCCAAAATTAAACTTAGTTTGATTTTCACAAAAATTGAATTTTTAGGGTTCTTTGATATGCTGAATCTAACCATGTATTTAGATTTTTGATTATGGGCCCAGTTTTCAAGTTGGTCCAAATCGGGGTCCAAAATTAAACTTTGTTTGATTTCAACAAAAATTGAATTTATGGGGTTCTTTGATATGCTGAATCTAACCATGTATTTAGATTTTTGATTTTTGGGCTCCGTTATCAACTTTGTCCACATTGAGGTCAAAAGGGTCCAAAATTAAACTTTGTTTGATTTCATCAAAAATTGAATTCTTGAGGTTCTTTGATATGCTAAATCTAACCATGTATTTAGATTTTGGATATTGGACCATAATAGGTGAATGTCCAATTTAAAAATTTTTTAAGTTCTTAGACCACATTCATTCTGTGTCAGAAACCTATGCTGTGTCAAATATTTAATCACAATCCAAATTCAGAGCTGTATCAAGCTTGAATGTTGTGTCCATACTTGCCCCAACTGTTCAGGGTTCGACCTCTGCGGTCGTATCAAGCTGCGCCCTGCGGAGCATTTTATTTAATATATATTTTTGGGGTATATATATGTATATAGCCGCCGCCGCCGCAAGTTGTGACAGGGTGATAGTATATGTGTTGTGAATTGGGGACAGTTTCATGTGTGTAGATCCGTTAAGACGAAAAATTCCAGTATTTTGCACAGTTTCCTTTGAATTAAATTCAACTAATCGAATTTAAACCGTGGGCCACGTTTATATACATATTTTTCGACAATAGAGGTTCTAACAACGACAAAGGTATTGAGACACATTTAAAAGGCAGAAACGACGGTAATAAGCGTGATTTTAATCACCTAATTGTCAACGTAAAGTCTTTTAAACCCTTTTGTGTGTATTTCTTTACACGATATTATTATCGTAGAGCAATTTATCTTGTTTTCAAGCTGTGTTGTTTCGTCGGCACAAAATTGATTCTTTCAGTTACTTTCGCTTGACCGGACGCCAGCACGTCGTATTTCTGAGTAGGTTACCTGTCGAAAAATTGTACACTCCGGAGTCAAAAGTCGGGAATGTGAAAATCGTTAATTGCTTTTGTATAACTGACTTTTTCCGGAAGTTATGAATATATCAATGCTTTCGATTTTTTCTTTGAAGGGGATCTGAACATTCATTTTTTGAGTATTGTCCTTGATGTTTTCAGTGTTGACCGATTTCAGCACAATGTGATGTTGTAAAAACATGACATTAACATTCTCTCTGCACCAAATGCGCATTTTGACATATTATGTCCCTTCATTGATGCTAGATTATTATTAGGGCAGTTATCCTCAAACATCACAGCTTTTAATTGATGATTAAGCCTAAGTGTTGATGCCGTTACAAACCCAATTCCAACATTTTGGCAAAACTTTATTTGTTAGTAAGAAAAAGGTATCGAAGTTAATATATTATATCATTCGTGTTTAATAATTCGATTGTAATAAATAAATACTATTGGTTCCCTTTTTTTGTGAGAGGAGTTTAATTTTGATATTTCTTTTTTTTTAAACTTTTTTACCCCACAAGTGTAATATTTATATTGCTAAATATAAAAATGTCTACCATCACCATCACAAACTTGTTGATAGATATAGTGTTTATTGTAAATATAATTAGTTTTTACTCTCAAACATAATGGTTTTCATTTTAATTGCGAATTTGTATATTAAAAAGTAAAACTTTTGTTTCGTTGAAAACAAAGTGTAATCTTTATATTGCTAAATATAAAAATTCTACCACCACCATCACAAACTTGTTGATAGATATAGTATTCATTGTAAATATAATTAGTTTTTACTCTCAAACATAATGGTTTTTATTCTAATTGCGAATTTGTATATTAAAATGTAAAACTTTTGTTTCTTTGAAACAACAATATATTGTTTTTATATGTACAAATTTAGCAACTCCAAGTGTTTTTTAGTACATTTTGTTCTGATACAAATCATGGGCTTTTGCCTTTACTATTTTTTGTTGTCATCATTGAAGACAGAAACAATTATTCTAGAGTACGATAGTGTTAGAAGAGCAATCTCCTATACGATATTGTGATTCAAATTTATAAAAGCAAAACTTGTGTTTCGTTAGAACAACAAACATATAGTTTTTATCATATTTTAGATTGTCAAATCAAAAGAGTGTTGCTATGTATTTGTTATCGCTTTTGGGTATGGATGTTTTTGTACTTTTTAATGCAAAAGGGAAACTTTATTACAAACTCATTATCATTGGCACTGCCCCTCTAACCTTTTTCGAAGTCACATATAAAAAAAAGAACTATAAAAACTCAAATAAAAATGATGAGAAATGAAATTAAATTAAAAAGATCGAAATAAGAAATTAGAAAAAAGACAAATCAAATGAGTAATTACAAATAATGAAACCCTAAAAAAAAAAAAAACACAATTGTTACAGTAGAAAGAAAAAGAAAGCTTCCAAGTATTTGATAAATCTACTCTTCCAAATTAAAAAAAAAATCCAAAAAAAAAAAATCATATCACAGAAAAGTTACCTTTCTTCAGAGTAAACACGAAAACATTATCTTCCTCCTCACTCAACCAACTTTTGTTATTATAAAAACAAGATTCACATATCACAAAGGAGTATTAATATATAAGTGTGTAAATAGTCTTGTACCTGATTATCTTTATCAATTATTGAACAATAACCAAAATGTTGATGGAAGATATTCTTTGTGTTCATCTGACAATAATTGTCTTTTCATTCCACGTCCGAGAACAAATTTTATGAAAAATACATTTCAATATTCCGGTACAGTTCTTTGGAACAGTATTCCTGTTGAAATCAAAAATATAGAAACGATAGAACAGTTCAAAACAAGGTTTTTTTTTTATAATTTCTTGTTTCTAAACTAAAAATGTAATTATCAGATGAAATTTATCTATTATATAAAAGTTCATATATTTATCTTGTATATCTGACATTAACAAAATATGTTTATGAACCGATTCTGTATGTTTTTTGCCTTTTGTTTTGCATAAAAAGTATGTATGTAAATGTATATATTATCCTTTTGTATATTTTGAATTATTCAGAGGGCACCAGGGGAGATTGGTATTGTACTAACTGATTTACCCTCTTTCAATAAAGTATTTATTATTATTTATTAGTATTGCGTTGTCAATGTAAGAAGTTCCCGCGCAAATGTCATGTGTTACCGAAATGGGAGACACAAAAAGCAATTGTAGGTGTATGTTGTCATTCGCATTACGATCAATTTTCACAGTTCTATAAAATATATAAGTTAACTGTCTCTATATAAACTCATCATAGATACCAGGACTAAATTTAGTATATACGCCAGACGCGCGTTTCGTCTACAAAAGACTCATCAGTGACGCTCGAATCCAAAAAAGTTAAAAAGGCCAAATAAAGTACGAAGTTGAAGAGCATTGAGGACCAAAATTCCTAAAAGTTTTGCCAAAGACAGCTAAGGTAATCAATGCCTGAGGTAGAAAAGCCTTAGTATTTCTAAAAATTCAAAAATTTGGAAACAGTAAATTTATAAATATATTGGTTTTGAATTAGTACTTCATCGGAAAAATGATTTGTTTCTCGCAGACAACGAAAAATAATATACATTAACTCGACACTAAATCTTAACACCCCTACATCAAAATGGGACGACCATACAGATTTCCCAATTTTGATAAAGGTATAATACGTAGAATAAGAATTGTGCACACTGGAATAAGATCAGAGATAAGCCCAATATAAAGTGTAAACCAAAAAAAAAAATAATGTGTGAAATCATTGTTTATGAAATCTCCTTGCATAATAATATTGAAGTTGAAACTAACAACGAATACGTGTATCCTATCAACCCTTTAAAAAAAGTAGTGTCTTCTTGACTACTTCCGCAAACCGTGATCTGATAAAATGATATATTCTAATAATGTATGTTAACAACACATAGCTACACTCATCTGTAACTTTGGTTTTTTTTTTCTTTTTCGGATATTCTGAAACTCAATAATTTTGTAAGATGTTTGATGTATTCAATTCTTCCCCCCTCAAGTGTTATCTTCGTAATGTTAAATATGGGTTTTTTTTCTGAGACCACCGCCATGAACTTGTTGATAGATATGATGTGTATTGTAAATAATATTAGTCTTACTCTCTAACATAATATTTTTCACTAAAATTGCGATTCTGTAGAAAAAAAAATATTTTAGATTGTCAACATATGTCTTTGGATGTTTATGGGTTGTTTTTTTTTTTTATACAAAACCCCTCTTAACGCTTTCGTATTCACAACAACACATTTTCATATGACCAATTGGTTCAGGTAAAATAGAATTGAATAGACCAATTTTATCACCTTTTTCTTTCACATATGCAAGTATGAAGTATTTTGAGTACGTTGTTTTCGGAAATGAATCCTGGATTTGTGCCTTTACTATTTATTATCATAGAAAACAGGAACAGAGGTTCCAGATAACGATATTTTTATAAGTGTAATCCCATTTACGAAAAAAAAGAGCATGTGTGTTTCAGACTTGGGGTAATTGTAATTGTAATCGTTAATCAGCTGTAATTGATTACAATTTTCAAGTAATCATTGTAATCATTAATCATCCAAAAACCTGATAACATGTAATTTAATTTAATCAATTACTTTTCAAAATGCCCTGTAATCCTGATTACATTTTGGCTACATTCTGATTACAATGAAAAAAATCTTGAACTGTGTTTATGGTCAATAAATGAACCTTTTTGTTATTCTTATTTAATAAATATTTAACAAGTTAAGATAGTTTGGTTTACTTTATCAAGCATGTGAATTGATTTGTACACTTCAGTATAAAAAAAAAACCTTACAATATTAAAAAGTCATCATTAGCCTAAGAAGGCCTTATAAGTAAAAGATATTGTACACATATTCACAATTTAAAGATGTACATATATATATTTGATAAAAAAAAAACTGTTATATTTAAGCAATATTATACTTTTCTTTAACCCTGAATTATAATATTTTGTTAATATTGTGATTAGTGTCAACCTGAATTGACAGGTAGGAAACCAATTAAGGTTTGTTTTTATTGCAATTTCCAATTGAGTATAGCCATATAGCTGAAGGACATTATATAAAATAAAAAATTAATCAAACATGTGAAAATTTATCTAATTAGCACAAACTAAATTAAAAGTTGGACAAATATCTTGTTTAAAATAAGCAAATTTTTGTATACATACTTGGACTGGACATGTAAAATGCATTGACTTATAGTACATGTACTTGTATTTTGTTTACAATTTGTTTAAACAATTCTAATAAATTTTTACATAAGTTTTATCTGGTAACTTTATTTCATCCATATTTAACTTCCAAAAACTGCACCATGAAATACATATAAAGTCTGGAAGAGGTCATAAGACAAACAGCAAACTCTTTATAAAGCCATATTCAATTGAAAGTCAAAATAATTCAGAGATCAATGATGATCAAGTGTAATGGGTGACACATTGCTCATGTATGTCTGTAGTGAACTTTTGTGGTTTATTAGATAGATGAAGTTTGAAGTTATCATTTCAAAATATATAAAACAAAATCCTTTCTAAAAAGAACTATAGTAATATTAAACATTAATTCATTCACATCATGCCAAATGTTTTTTGTTTTTTTAATTCATTGTAATCAGATGTAATCATGATTACTTTGCCAATGTAATCATTAATTTAATCAGACACTTTCAGAAATGATGAAATCATTAATTTAATTTAATCGTACAAATGACAAAGTAATTGTAATTTAATCAATTACTTCGAAAGTAATCGGACCCATCTCTGGTGTGTTTCATAATTCGATTGTAATAAATAGATACTATTGATTGGAATATTTTTATGAGATTTGAGTAATTTCAATCATTTTTTTTTTCTCACTTTTTATTTCAGTAAATCAAATATAAGTATGAAGGTTGTATGAAGTCATTTTATTCTGATATGAATCCTGGCCTTTTTTATCATATAAGACTGGAACAGTAGTTCTATGTTATGATAGTCTTATAAGCGCAATCTCCTAAATGGAACTGGTAACGGTAACGATACGGCAAAGCAATTGGATAAGTTTTTACTAGAATTACCGATGCAAGTGGAAGATAAGTCTCAAAATAGCACCATCAATAAAATAGAAGCCTAGTACTTTTGACACTTATACTTGCACTTGTGTTAAATATGCTTCAACCCGATTTGAATGTTTGTCTTCATTTTGTTGTTATAACATTTAAAGATTGTATTAGTAAACTAATTTCCTATAGTGAAGTTCGGACTTGTCTGTGTTTGTCTACAGTGGTCTTTAATTAAGTAAGGGGTCACTGGTCATCAATATTTCTTTTAGTTTATTTATTTTCAAAGTTTCGGCCATTGTTTCATACATGAATCGCACTTTGTAATGCATCAGTATTCGTTGGGAAAACATTTAACCATGAAGAGCATACAACGGAAGCCAAAGTCAGGAATCCCGGGGTCAGGAAAACCTTAGAATGACAAGAAATAAACACTCAACACTAAAAAGTTAAGACAAATGGGAAAGACGGATCCCCGTAGAGACATAGTGCGACTGCAGGTTATCGGTCGAGTTCAATTATGTTGGATTTTCAGCAGTCATATGTGTACTCATCGCTTTTTAGAATTATCAGATGCATTATCCTGGACAAGCACGGATGATTAAACGGTTAAACACAATTAGTATCCCGATATGCATATCAATCATTAGTATCAATATGTACAAAACCCTTAAAATCATTCATATTTTCTAGACCGACAAGAATATAATGGATAATTCCAGACTATAACATAATGGACAACTTACACCACATTGTGCTAATTTTTAATGACTTGTCTTAAAACGTATCAAATGTGTGTTTTACTGTAGGAGACATGCCCACGTAAAAAAATTGCTTGGAATATAAATTCTTATCAAAGGTACCAGGCTTATATTTTTTTCTACGCCAGAACAATATAAGATGTGACATTATTTGTATGCATAATGGTTCAAGTTTATTGGTATTGTTAGACTTTTTAAAGAATAACAGTGAAGAACATTCGTTTAAATACATTACTAGTGTTTCGTCAAAACTATATTCACAAGAATACCAACTAAACGAGGATACTTTATCAAAATTGTTCAGTATTTTTTTTTTATTTATCAAAATCATTTTGGTGACATTAATAACAGAAACAAAATATTACGGTATGTCAAGAAAATATTTTTTTAAACAAGAGCAAATCATAAAAAAAAAGTACAATGAAAACAAAAATGAAAAAAAGAAAATATAAACAAAAAAAATGAAATGTAAAAAAAAATAATGAAAACAGAAACGAAACAAATGACGAATAAAGAAACATCAAAACCCTAAAACTTCAAGTACTGGGTATTTCTTTTTTCTTCAAATTGTAATGATACAAAATAACACAACACACTTGTATGTTTTTCTTCTTTATTTGCATGTATTGACTGTTGAATGATATATCCAACTTTTATTAGAGTGACTGATATTTCCCTCTTTTTTCTTTTTTGTTATTAATGATTTGAGTATTCGTTATTTTTGATCTGCCCACTTTTTTATCCATGATTTTGTATCATCTTATTTCAATTTCATTTTCTGAAATATAATTACCATTAACCTTCTTAATGAAGTATTCCAATCATAATGTGTCTGTTGAGGTGTTATTGCTTCTCTAGCCAAATTGTGTTTTAATTTCCACGCATGTTATAAAAATGACCATGTTTTACGTAGTCGTGTGTGATATATTCTGTAAAAAATTTGCAACCACAAGGATATTCGTTTATCAAATCTAATAACGACTTTAATTGCATGATTCCACCATTTTTGACGTTGTAAAAAGGTTAAAGTCCATTTTATTTCACATTCAACCCTCAATGAGATCATGCTCACAACTGTCTTGTCCGTTTGTCCATATTGATAACATTAGTTTAAGGTTGTTTCTTTACATTATTAAAATTTGAGATTTATATTCCTACGGTGTTGATTTAGAAAGGATGGATATAAATCTTCACAATCAGTAATTCTTTTGTTAAGATACATCATAAGTACAGTATGCTTTATAATAACCCAACGTGATTCCTAGTGAACCTCCATAACTTGAACACCAGGTTTATTCAATAATGTATCATTTTTAAAATTACGCTTACTTCATAACATAAACCCCTGAGATATATTTTCTCCTGGACACAAGGTCAACGCCATTGTTTCTTTTCTTCTGTATACTAATCCTTTTAAGAACAAAAAAATACACCATCGGACTAAACAATGTGTTCATTAACGCTACCTTTTTATTAAACCGTGACTTTATTTACAAATACAAATATTTATGTGTTATTCTAACAAATATATCATCCAAAAATATTCTCAGTGTGAATTTTATTCATCCGTACCATTCTTTTAAAAACCTTTCATATATCAATCGAACTCCCCGCTATGCAAAATGATTATTTGACTCTTCCTGTTTGTACTCTGTAATGTACGTTATCTTTTATATGTTAAACATTACTGTATGAATATTTAATGGACACTATCATATATTTGTTTAATTACTCGAAGTGTCCATATGGACACCTTACTTTTCGGTCAGTGAACTGTTTATTTATTTTTCTTATTGATATTGATAACTTTTCGGTCAATAAACTGTACATTTATATAATTCAATTTTGGACCCACTGACTATATATCCACTACAGGGATCCCCTAATACAGACCACCATGTTAATTGGACCCTCACTATATATCCAATACAGGGACCCTAATGCATCTTTGGACCCTGACTATAATGTGTTTGGACCCTCACTATATAATCCAATGTATTTGGACCCTCACTATATACCCAGTAAAGGGGCCCATAATGCACCCCTTATGTAGTGTAGTCGTCTACTTGACTCGATAGTTTCACAATTGCATGAACTTTTTTGTTGCCTTTCCCTACTTTGTCACTTCCCCGTAATCAAAATTATCGAAAGTGAGGTCTTTCAATTAAAATTGTTCTATACCATATCGATTTTCCCGTTAAATTTATAGAGTTTTGTGATACAAAAATCTGTTTAATTTGTGTGTAATTGTGACATGTGTGAGACACGTATTCCTTTATTCTTATGTATATTAAATAACAATTTTGCCTGGTTTTTATGTTCTCATTCTTAACTTAATCACAACCAATTTTTCTTTATGGCAGACGGACATGCAAATGCCGATATTTAAAAAAACACCACTTTCAAATTATAAATCAAACATAAAATGTAACTTCAATATACAAGTGTTTGATTATGAAATATTCAAAACTTAATGAATCATTAAAATCAAAATGTGTGCGTTATATAGCAAAAGCTTTGTTAAAAAAGAGTATGCGGCGTTAATTCGCTTTCGTACTATTTTGTTGATCTCAGAGTGTTTTTTTTTTATTCTATCTATTGTATGTTATTAATACATATACTCTTTTTAACAACATAAATTTTCTACAATCGTTTCTTTTTTCATTGTTTAAATTGTAAAAGATAACTTTTGTTCTTTAATCATACCAAGAGGAGTTTTTCTTACACGCTGCCAAAGACATATATATGTCTCTGACGCTGCATAACTTGACAGCAGTAATGAAAATTAACCATGATACATCGTTGTGCACTTAAATATCGTATCTAACGATTTAATCTTATCATGATAATACGATCATGGAAGTATTCTATTGACAATATAATACTTCCATGATCCAATTTACAGTAGCTAAATCAACAAAACAATACCGCAAAATACAAAAATGATAATACTCCAATTAAAAAAAATACACATATAATAAAGTTTCTACACGCGGTAGAATAAAGAAAATATTGCCATTTACAAAATTGAGATCAAACATGTGATTTTAGCTGTTAAATATTTTTGTTATTTGACATTATTTTAGTGAACAAATACATCGTTATGCATTATAAATGCATAATGTTGCTAGATAATATTTTATTTGGTGTTTTGATATTTTATTGTTCCAACATGACAACAGACAAAAGGTTAGATTAACCTTTAGGTTTTATCTAAAGTATATTCATTTCACACGTCTTAAACTAGATAATTCAAGATTTCTAAAATGAAAACGAAGTATGCAGCTGTAAATCACATGCAAATTAAGATAAAAATATAAAAAAACACATCTTCAACCTTAGATTTGTATTAAAAAGATCGAAGTATCAAAAAACTATAACCGCAAGTTGTATTTTAAACCGATACTAGTTGTCTCCCTTCGTTGAATTTTTAACCTAAGGGAAACTTTGGGGTTTCGGGAGGGGTTATTGGCGTTTTGGAGAAAATCTGACAGTTGTTCAGTATGACCTGGTATAAACGCAACTCAAAAATAACTTTTTTTTTCTAGAAATTTCTCAAAATTAGTCGCAGGGCCCAAAAACCGACCGAAAAAAATATTAAAAATTGTAAAATGTTTCTTATCTTATGTATTTCCATAATTTGATGAATTACAAAATCCCATAATATAGTTACAAAATCATCCGATTAACTAATATTATGAAGTTTCATAATAATGTGTTAAATTAGGATGTTTCATAATATTATGCAATTTCCTATTTGCCTCGACTGATGTACACTATATGTCAAAACGATACTTGTTAATGTAAAACACTTCTGGAGGCTCCAATAGGTCGAACGCAGGGTGGTCACAGGTGAGTTCTAAATTATGATCACAAAAGCAATATATCAAAATATGTTTGATTTTGTCATTTAACTTCAAATGACGAATGTCTTTTGGCTTATTATAATTTCGGTACTGTAACAATTTGTTCAGACGTTTTGTACATTACATTGGATAAAAAAGACTGTAGTTTATGTGTTACATATTTGTTTTTCGTTCATTTTTGGTACATAAATTAGGTCGTTAGTTTTCTCGTTTGAATTGTTTTACATTGTCGTTTCGGGGCCTTTTATAGCTGACTGTGCGGTATGGGCTTTGCTCATTGTTGAAGGCCGTACGGTGACCTATAGTTTATAATTTTTGTGTCATTTTGGTCTCTTGTGGAGAGTTGTCTCATTGGCAATCATACCACATCTTCTTTTTTATATGTAGTGTATATTACACTATTGTTATCCTTAACGTATTATCAAGATGGGGGTTTTTCTTACACATATCTGCATATAAATTTAGTCTTTTAAAATAGCTACCAGTGTAGTATACTAAATTTTGAACTGATCAAATTCAAATTAAAATATCTACATGTTTCAACATAACTTTTCTACCTTGGCCTTCATTATTGCGAACACAGACAATTATATTACTAAATTCGTATTCAAGACTCACAGAGGAATTGTTATTTACGTTTAATTTTTCTAAAGAGATTTACTGTAAGATACTATTATAATTACATACAAAATGTACCATATATCTGATAGAAACATTTTAGAAAATGAAAATGAATACAATTGCAACCAAATACCCATTAATAACGTGAACGTGAATGTAAATTATTCTGCATATTTGGAAATATATGTTCAGTTGTTTGAAAGGTGTTGATTGTTATCTATATACCGTATTGTTTGCGTGTTCGATTTTAAATTCTCCAATTCATCGGTCATCAAAATTGCTGTCAATATTTCGTAAATATGTAGTGATATGTTTAAGTTAAAGCGGAAACATTTTTCTAAACTTACAGAGAGTATGACCGGGGTGAAAATGTCAAGGACCTAATTTTCGGCTCTCCATTGACACCATCTTGAGAAACGATGATAGTCCGTCGGAAGGGGACGATAAATGGCTGACCCGTGTTTAGAGAAAGCAATATCTCTTGCACGTAAAAGACAACCTTGTAGATTTCGAAAAGAGCAGGCTAATGCCGCTACAAGGCAGCACTCGCACCCGCAAAGTGGAAAGGGATTAGTATAAGTTGTAATAACTTGTTTCCCAATCCACTATAGATAAATATGTTTAAACTAGAGAGAATGAATCTGTCTTTTTCATAAATGGTGTATTCGGGTATCAAAAATTATTAAAATACGCTGATGTTAACTTAATGTTAATATGAATGCACATCAAGATTTCAGATATACAAAGTGTACAGTAAACTGAGAAAAAAGATAGAAACTTCAATCCCATCACAATATGAGACATGCAATAAATGTACAGCTAAGTACACTTTTGACAATAACATAAATGTTAGTTATTAATAAATCTACAACGTTTTCTTTACCCCTGAAATGAACAATAGATAAACAGTCAGTTAAAGATTAAAAGTTTCCATTGAGCGTATATAATATATGAACTTTTTCGTCAACTTATTTTGTAATTGTCTTTGCTCAAGTACTTTTTTTTTAAATGTGGCTTGAATTATGTGTTTCTTATGCAAAAAGGCGCTTCAGGCGCATGCATTTATAGAGTGTGATTTTCATTTACTTTCGTTATTATGCATACATCCCTTTTTACACATTACCAGTTTAAAGTTTATTTATCAAGTGTTATTTGAAATGCTTAAGATGTTGTGGTTTCGGAACATTGCGCTTTAATTAATAATACAGTTACCAAAAACGTTAGCTTGTCTGTATACAAGCATAGCATTTACGAGTGTAGCTAGATAGTTACATTATCATTAGTTAAACTGAATAGATACAGGATTATTTAAAGAACCTCGAACTTATGAAATAAACGTTAGGTCTCAATATTATGAAGCAAAATACAATATTGCATGTGTATATACATTGTACAAATTGTCTATGTTGTTAAACAAAACATATATCTTTAAGGAATACACTGGAGAGTCTTTTGTTGATGTTACCACGTCTGGCGACTACATTTTTAACCTTGGTATCTATGATGAGTTTATCTAAATATTGTGCAGTCGTTATGCACTTTGCTTAGTGGGCATAAAATAATTTTTGTTAATAGGGTTCACAGATGTGAGAATAATTATTGCACACATAAGAGCGGACTTTTTTCATTTGACAAAACCCGATTATTGTTTTCTCAATTCGTATAATAAAACATATATAGATATATACTAACATATATACAGATCAAGTCTTATTCAATCGATATGACATTGTCTGGATATAATAGTTTTACGTGGAAAACCTAAATCTTGTCTGACATATTATATTTATAAAGCAACATGACGTCATTCCACTTTGTATTGGAGTATTTAAATTTGATTCCACTTAATAACCTGCTTCAAGTTCTTTCCTGCAGGAATTATTGTATCACTACTTCCTTTTACATGAAAACAGAACATATAATTACATACGCAATCGATGTTCCCTGATAGAGGTTCCTGAACATTTACAATGCCAGCTCAAATTACAAAATGTTACATAAGAAAATGCCTGCACCAAGTCAGGAATATGACAGTTGTTATCCATTCGTTTGATGTGTTTGAGCTTTTGAATTTGCCATTTGATTAGGGACTTTCCTTTTTGAATTTTCATCGGAGTTCAGTATTTTTGTGATTTTACTTTTTACAGCCTGTAGTTTGAGTAGGAATACAGAATTATAAACTGTGTTGTATAAAAATAGGTATATATTAGGAACAACAACCATTTAAATTAGAAAGTAATTAAGTATGTCTAATGTATGTCTGTTTCATCTGTTTCAATTAGTATACCTTTATTTTTAAACATATGCATTACACGCATTATCTGAAACCTGACACTAAAAAACTTATGATAAATGTATGCTGAATCACATCTAAAACTACAAGTTATGTAGTAACTGTTAACATGCAAGTCATTCTGGCTACACGGTGGATATGTGTCACACTGGCATTCATAACATGTCTCTTTAAATTTGAAAAAAACTAACATATTGAAAACAGAATGACCCAACTAACAAAAAAAAGAGGGATACTTTAAGGTAAAACAACAAAAGTACAGCAGTCAACATTGTGTTATAATCTCAATCAATATAAAAACAAACAAATATGTCAACATAGAAAAACACAATGGCATATAGATAAAACTCATGAAGACAAAAATTGTCAACATCACAACGCACTGGCGGAATGTACAAGTACTGAGCAACGTCTAAAGTATATTAACAAAAATGGATTAAACAGTTAACTTTATTAATTTACAAAGACAAATGACATAACACTATAACACGGTCTTCAACAATGAGCAAAGCCCATACCGCAAAGTCAGCTATAAAAGGCCCCGAAATGACAATGAAAAACAATCCAAACGAGAAAACTAACAGCCTAATGTAGGTACAAAAAATGAACGAAAAACAAATATGTAACATATAAACAAACGACAACCACTGAAATACAGGCTCCGAACTTGGGACAGGCACATACATACACAATGTGGCGGGGTTAAACATGTTAGCGGGATCACATCCCTCCCCCTAACCTGGGACAGTGGTGTAACAGTACAACATAAGAACGAACTATAAAAATCAGTTGGAAAAGGCTTAACTCATCAGATGGACACACATACAAATACTACACAGAATGAACGTTCATTTTAGATTTGAGTATGATGTTCAGAAAAGGTTTCTTGTATAACATTTTTGTTTCTAACAATCATGTAAACCTAACAGAACAGAACACAAAAATTCCAAATCGACAGAAAAATAAAAAGTTTATTGCGCAATAACAACGTACAATTACAATTCTTTAAACATCCTCCAAAAATGATAAATTTGGGCTTATCAATATTTGTATGTCCGTAACACATGTTAGCAAAAAAAAAAATAACAGAAAAAAGAAATCTATTCACAGCAAAAAATCTTTTAATACAGTATTTACATACGACAATTTAAAATTATGCTTAAACATTTGATATATTTCATGTTATTTTCTTAAAAAATGCAAAAACAAAAATTGATTTTACGTATGTGTAGCTTTAAATTCATTAGAAGATAATTGTATCGTGTCACTAGGACGTACCACTATGGTAAATATTTTGCTGTAGTCATGCACTTGTTTTTAAGGGCTCAATAGAAATTAATAATTCTGAATAGAAGTAACAAATAAAGAAATGGTAATTGATCAGATAAGTGCTTAATTTCTTTCAATAGACAAATGGCGATTTGTGTGTCAATTCATTGAATACTATGAATAGATGTATATACCAACATATGTCAAGATCATGTAATATTAGTATACCTGGTAAGTGTTTGCATATTATGAAACTAAATGCAGTAATTTGAATTGATTTTTAATAAGTGACCCGTTTTAAATTCTGTCCTGTAAACGTTATACTGCAATTTCTATGTTTTTTAATTCATAACAAACAAAACATAAACATGCACGTAAGACATTTCTTGATAGACGTCCTTCAACATGTAAAATTGAATCTAGAACTGCAAAATCCGGAAGTTAGTAGTTTGAGTGTAATTTGATATCCCTCTAGTATCTCCTCTTTTATGACTGACATATATAGTGCTGCCACTTTATAGTCAGATTTGAATTGAAATTACAAACACGCATATCTACTTTGAAACTTTGACACACTTTCGCTACAAACGAACTGAACGGTCTTCTTTGTATTATATGTTATTCAATGCCTTTTTACTAATCCACACTGCGTGCATCTTACTGTATTCACTTTTTCAATCTTACTTCACAGTGTCTGTTCTAAAAAAAAATATTAAAATTGAATATGTGTTATGTTAAAAAGATGTGAAGAAAATTTAAAATATTTGTGTGTAGCTCTTATACGGCATGAATAGTAAGTGAACGTTGTAACAAATGCTCGTCTTTTTCCTGATCGGAGAGTGATACTATATTTGTTACGAGTTCTTGATGTCAAGTTATAACTGTTTCGAGATTTTTGTTCAAGATATCATTTTTTTTGTTTTAGCAAATTTGTTATTTCGAGGCTGCATATTTTTGTGATGCCCTTCATTACCTACTTAGATTAATCTATTTTAAGACTACAAATGAATCCGAGGTATCTAGTTTTCCTGATTTTTATATCAATAAAATAAAGAGGTCACTGTTTTGTCTTTCTTTTAATTTCGCTTCATCAATTTTTTCCAAGGAGCTTACGTCAAGGTTTTTCTGGACGACGGGTGATAACTCAATTATGGAACAGATTCTACCGTCCATTACAAACTCATTATACGTATGTTTGCATATCTTGCATTATTGCAATGTTTTACCCTATATGATTTCAGGGCACTCATTTTAAGTTTTTCCTTCGTTAACACAAATGATAGAGAATATCAGTTATAAACCGATATCCAGTTACATTTCGCAATTGGAAACGCATAGACAAAACAATTTATAGTACAGTTAATGCTTTCCTGGTTCATAAAACGTCCTTTTAGAAATAACTGTACTTCCTTCCTGTAAACCTTGATCTATGAATATTTACGAAAGCAGTTACAAGAAAAATGTATATCTTGTCATGACAAAATGAATATACTTCTTAAAATTGGATTTCGGCCTGCTGTTAATCACATAGTGGTTACTGTAGATTGTGGTCTTTATGCAAAGGGATAGAATTTTCCATACTTTCCCAAAATGTTATAATTTCAGAAAACATAATAAAAATATGCATCACGTAAATTTTTTAAAGCTTTGGTTTGTGAAGAATTAACAAATTCTGTAAGGATTGTACGATAAAGTTTAAAATAAAATATATACATGCGTGAAAATTTAGCTATTCATATGTGCTTTCACAAACAGTATTCGTTTCCTACTTTATCACAAAATAAATAAATGTATTGTATTTTCCATAATGTTTCTGAAATAAACTTTATGAATTATTTGCCTTTTACAACAATCAGGATATACAATTTTTTATCAATGAAATCATTTTCTTTTTAAATGAACAAGATGTAACCATAAGGTAAACTGGTAAATATTTTGTTCCCTATTTAAAAGAAAAGTTCACAAATAAATTTCGTATCTGCATCAATTTTCAATAAATAATACAAAAATAGAATATATATAGAATCGAGCATTTGTAGCTATCTGCAAAAAAAAAAAAAAAAAGAACAAAGACTTCGTTCTGCCTGATAATTTGAAACTTTAAAGCAGATTCTGATACTATGATTAAAACAAATGCAAGGAAACACTGACACCACCTCTATAGTCTATGGGCGATTGTGCTTCTAAAACATCACTATGCATATCTTTTATTTATAGCCTTTCAAACACAATATATGTTAGTTTTGTAATAAATGTAAACTAGCGATTAAAACGTTCCATCTTTGCCATTCGTTACATTTAGATTAATTTTAACTTTCTGCGCTTTACTATTAGTTACTTTTCTAAATAATTCATTCTAATTTAATAATAAAAAAAACGCGTAGAGGTAATAAGGCCCAATTATAAGTATTAATTTAAAGGTAACATTCCATATTCTTAAATTTGTTTTCTAAACTACATGATTAATTTGATATACAAGGAGTTCAAATTTCACATTTAACGCGTTACTTCGGCAACAAACCATGACGACCATTGTATATTTTGTAAAATATCTCATAGTATCAAAATTTGTTCAACAACTATAAATTAGATAAGAAAAGGGTGTGCTCACCAAAGAAAAAAATAAATTTGGGGACAACATGTCAATAGTTACTAATGTATAATAATTTTTTTCTTAATTAATTTTGTTATTTCTTTGTTGCCCACGATGTTTCAACAATGGAACAAATAATGGAAAACTGCATAGATTCTGAAACTGTTTTAATATAAGATAAAATATTCTCGACATTTAATATCATTTGTTTTGAAAACATCTAAAATTAAGTAGTATAAACCCACACTTAAACAATCTTCATTTAACACCTTAAAACGTGCATGTGGAAAGAGGGTCGAAAGATACCAGAGGAATAGTCAAACTCATACATCGAAAATAAATTGACAAAAAATAAAAAGACAAACAGACAAATAATAGTACAAAAAACACAACATAGAAAACTAAAGACTAAGCAACACGAACCCTACAAAAAACTGGGGGTGGTATCAGGTGCTCCGAAAGGGTAAGCAGATCCTGCTCCACATGTGGCTTCCGTCGTGTTGCTCATGTTATTACAAACCCGGTTAATATTATAGTCTAATTCGGTAGGTCACATTTGTGGTGAAAAAGGAAGTGGATTGTAGATACGACATAAGGAACATATCCGATATCATCTGTGAAACGGTTAACCAACTCGTGATGGCGTCCGTAAAATTTACGAAGGGATGATTTCAAATTTACTATTTGGAACTCTTGGTTTAATAGTTTCCTTTTGAGCAGCAACCCTCTATCGAGGAAATAATGATAGGAAATACAAGCCCGGGGAAATCGTATCAATCGGGAGATATATACTCCGTATGCAGGCTCTGCTGGAATGCTGCTACATACATGACATGGAAATGAAAAGTTCTCAATTGGGAAGCTGAAATCATCTCTTTTGTCGTAAAGTTTTGCTTTCAACCGACCCTCATTGTCAATTTCTAGATGTAAGTCAAGATACGAGGCAGACTTAACTGTATCTGTTGTATCCTTTATCTGTAGTTCGATGGGATAGATGCATTAAACATAGTCACCAAATTTTGAATTATTTAGTGAGAGAACATCATCAATATAGCGAAAAGTATAGATAAAGGATATAGCTAACTTCTTATCTTTCTTCCTTAGAAGTTCCTGTATGAAGTCAGCTTCATAATAATAAAGAAACAAGTCGGCAAGAAAAGGCGCACAATTGGTTCCCATTGGAATGCCGACAGTTGATGAAAAACACGTCCTCCAAACGTAACAAATATTTTGTCAATCAAGAAAACAAGCGTCTTGATAAGGTCAGTTTCAGAGAATTCTTTGTTTGAATCAGAGTAATGTATCCCCCCCCCCCCCCCCCACGACAAGATACTTGTATCTACGTTCGCCATTCTTTTTTATGAAATAAAGCAATACCAACTCTTTCAATTTGTCTTTTAGTTTGGAATGGGGAAACTATATGACTGTACAAACCGAAAAAAGGAAAAAAAAGGAAGATGTTATATTATTGCCAATGAGCACGTATTTCAGTAGATGTCACTGGTTCATGTTTGTCATATTTGTTTGTTTTTTTTTGTATTTGTACTATTTATATATTAGGCCGTTAGTTTTCTAAATTTTCTAATTTATGTCGGGGCTTTTTATAAGTTAACTGACTATATGGTGTGGATTTTTCCCATTGTTATAGGCCGTAATGTGACCTATGATTGCTTCCCTTTTCGTCATTCAAACTCTGTCGGATTTATTGCAGACTTGCGTCTTTTAATCACAATGTTAATATAGTCTTGTCCTAGATATCATGAAACACTTGCTACTGCATTTTTTAGCAGACCAAAATCTATCAATAAAATTGTTGATTTTATTCAGTTCTGCATAGGCGTCCACTACATGAACTTGACACTAAAAATGTAGCAGACTCAAATCTATCGATCACATTGTTTGTGCGTTCCAGGCTTGAATATGCATGGAATACTTGCAACTGATTATTTGGAAGACTTAAGTCTATCAACTCCTTTGTTCACTTGTTCTCGTTTGGATTTTCAACTTCCTCTGATTTGCACCTTTGGAAAATTATGACTGTTTACTGGAACAAGCAGTAAAAGTGATAGTTAGATGAAGACAATTAATATGAAAATAACATCTTCTTACTTTTATTTCAATGAGATAAGGAATACAACATATAATGTATCTTTTTAAGTCATACGACTTATTTAATGTTTTATACAGTAATGTGATTATTTTCTTTCTCTTCAGAGTTTCATATATTTTTAGGTAGATGGGAGATAACTAGATTTACAATATAAAAATATAAAATCTATTTTAAGAACTTTAAATGAACTTTATAACAGGACGAAAAGCGAGGTTCATCAAGCTTTTCGCTAGTTTCGTACAAGAACAAGTCAGTGTAATATATCTGACTATGAACATCTATTGTTTTTGTTATTTATATAATAGTTGGCTGATTGCAAGATGAATTGTGAAACCTGCAGCCATGTGTTCCATAGTGCAAAGCCACAGATAAACGCAGTTTAGGACTGTCAGACTTTCTTGTATTGTTGGTTTCATTAATTCTTATTATTTACTCGCAAATACACGTAGCATTAGTGCTTGATTTTTATCTTTTCTAAATGATGAGATTTTGTTTTATTTCTTTTGAATTTCAAAGTAGACTATCAAAAATATCCATCGGATTTTTTTTTGTCTCATTCTGTTCGATAGAATTTCGTTCCTCAAAACTTGTATAAAAATATCACCCCCCCACCTCTGTTATATATTTCGCGAGCGTGTGAGATGGGAATGTGACCTCTAAACCGAAGAGCATTTGATGCGCACTAAATTTTGTTCATGATTGTTTTTCTTACGAACCTATAAACATGATAAAACAATTATAAATAAACAAAAGGGCGTTGTTGTAGAAATATGTTTCATTTTGATTTTTTGGAAAGAGCTTTAGGCATGGTCCACTTTTCCCCATTTTTCATTAATAGACATCCTATAAAAAGCTTACATGAAATTACAACGGTCAGATCTTCCTTATTACATATCGGTTTTGTGTGCCTTAATATGTTCAAATGACACAAATAGCAACACCAATTGCTGAAATATACCTTTCTTTTTCTCCTGGACATCGCTTGTTGATACATCTTTAGGTGTCTGATGGGGTAACATGAGTATATATTGAAATATAGATAGATTGAATACTATACTTCTGTCGAATTAGACTTTTAAATTCAATGTTGTTTCGAAGTGTATATTTCTTAAACGACACATTGCTTTGTTTAAAAAACCATGTTGTTAGTTTTTAAAGGGATCATTACACCTAAGAAAATGTTTCTGAAATATCAAGTTATCTTATACACTATATTCATATTCAATCGATTAAAAACATTAAAAAACTCTTTGAATGAAAATCATAATATGACAATCAAATTTATTATACTTCACGTAAAAATGCAATATTTTGATTGGCTTATACGAGGGTGTTAATTTACTCTATTCTATGGTAAATGCTCTATTACCCTTCACGGAGACGCTTGATCAAGTGTGCGCTTTATTAAATACGACTCTATCAGATGGCAAATACTCTATTACCCTTCACGGAGACGCTTGATCAAGTGTGCGCTTTATTAAATACGGATGGTTGTTATGTACAAGACGTCATAGTTTATTACTTTGAATTTAAAATTTAATCTACAGTAATCACAGAACATTCAGTATAATAAATTAAATAACACATATCTGAGAGGGTAATAGAGCAGATTGTTACCCCTCGAAAAGACATTGTCAACCTTGGCCTCGCCTCAGTTGACAATGTTTACACGGGGTAACAATCTGCTCTATCACCCTCTCAGCTATGTGTTATTTATATAATAATATGTCAAAGGACACGCAACATCACGATTAAAAAAAATGCAAGGCACCAGCAGTTGAAATACATTTTATCGAAAAATGATTTAAGAAAAATGTTAATTCGAAAGACTATGTAACAAACGTAACAAAATTTACCAAAATTCATTTTGCATTGGACGACAGCATACACAAATCAATGTTGTTAAAGGTTATTGTGACGCAGTCATCTATCTTTACATGTTGGTTTATTGCATTTTTAAAATTGATTAGGAATATAAATGAAATATCACAAACTGTATTCCAGATGATATGTGTATTTAAACTACAAATGAAATGATTACTAGTAGTTAAACGACACGAATAAAAATGAATTTAATTAAACATTTTGTTAATGCTTAAAGTGGATCATTGGTATATATTTCCTCAGAATTTTTTTTTTTATACTCTACCAGGATGTAGATTTTTCCAGGCTTTTTTCAAAAATATAATACCAAGAGTTGGTCACCGTGCTGTTTTTCAATCCAACACGCATGCTAAATTGCTCAAATTTGCATAGATTGTTATTGAAAAATCACCTTTTTTGTCAAAAAAAAAATCTATAAGAAAACATTTTGCGATGAAATATGAAAAGATAGATTTTAGATTATTCTTTAAAAAAATAAAAAGAAAACATGGTTTCACCGACCTTGTTTTTTTTTGCTAAAATTAAAAGTGGACGACTTCCTAATCTTTTCATCATAACAATTTTTACACTTTGAGTTATCGCCCCTTTAATGGCTGATATGACAATTTTGATTCAAATAAACACAAACATTTGGTACTTGATAAAGCAGTCCGAATTATTCAAATAAACACTTTTACCCATAATACGCAATCTATTTCAACATTTGCAGATTTAAGCAAAGAACTGGATTTACTTGGAACTACTATTTTACATCCAAGATTTGGGTATACAGTTAATCTACCTAGCGTGTACGGGCTGTATGTCCGGTCAAGGTCGTTAAAAACTTCCACCATCATACCTAGTAAAACAAATGTGAACCCTTAAGTGAATTCGAACTTCCACAATTTGAGCTGTTCTATGTACTTCACATTTTCGTTTGCTGCTCATACAAAATAAGCATAATCTCAGTGCATTACATACTTATATTTTTTCCTTAGTTAACTGTTATGTCTTTCTGTTTTTGCTCACACAGTGTTGTTATATTGAAGTTTTTATAATGCAAGTGAGATGCTTAGCTAGCTATATGAACAGGTCTTATCCACCACATAAGGAAATCTTTGTATCAAGTCAGAAATATGACATTTGTTTTCCATTCGTTTATAAACTATTGACTTTTAAGAATGTTCTGCGTCATTGGCAAACAGTTTCCACAAATATTTCTGAAGTAGAACGAAAGTCGACTGGGGCTTCTTTCTATACATTTTATGAATTACAACAAAATTTATAATGAATAACTGATCTATGTAATATTATAATTCTTTATAGATAGCCGTCCCGTTAAAAATCACACACAATCTGCATTGGCAAAATCAAAAGCTCAAGCACCTCAAACGAATGGACAACATTCAATAAAAGAAAAGAATATTTAAAACAATTAATAATTATAAGATCTTGATTCAAATTTTACATCTCAATGCATATACATGTTTGAGTAAGTCTGTTCCTCATACCTCTTTAGGACAAGTTTTTGGGTAAGAATCAAACCTCTACTGATAAAACCCGTATAGTTTGAAGATACATGTCCGTAACTTTTCAACTAAGATATGTAAACGCCATACGATGGGACAGATGGTACAGATTGTATGATACTGCTAAGACATAGAAATTTGACGACAATTGTAAAGTGGAAATTATCATGTGTGAAGTCGTCCAACTGAGTCATTATCAAAGAAAAGATCATTATTTGAAGCAGAACTTCTGTATTTGACAATATCAAATTATGTCAGGTTCATTGATATATTTTAGATATAAGCACTCATGAAATCTGATATCTTAAAGTTGAATTAAAGAACTTTGCCTTAAGCTTTTCGAAAAGGATTGCACATTTTACAGATAATCTGTATGATTAGTAGCAATGCTACATCTACATCTGACAAACACTGTTAGTTGCTGAAGCCATCTTTAACTGTTGAAAGTATCGATATTTGCTATTTTGTACGGCTAATAAAATAAAATGTATGAACATCCTTTCAAGTTTCCGAAATACTAAGGATTAAAAAAATAAAAGACAAAATAAACTAAATACGTTAAATCAAGATAATTTCATTAAAAGAATATACCATTTTTTTTACAGCTGACAAATTACAAACAACAATCACGCATTTGATTCTTGTCGAATCTTGTTGAAAAATACAATATTTTATTATTTTTCTATCTTTGACATGTTTAATGTTCTCCCGAATAATGAAAGATGTACAAATAGTGGCACAAGTCATTTATGTTGTAGTCACAGTATAACAAAATAAGTACGTGAACCATATTAACACTGCAATGTAAAACAAAACATATAATAACTCGGCAGTTCGATCGAAGGTAATTTCCAAAGTTGATACTGTAAACGTTTGACTGACGGTTCCTTTATTTCCCCCTTTCTTGATTGCTTGAATTGTAAATGCATACTCAGTGTTGGGTTTTAATCCTTCTACGACATACTTGCAAGAACTTCCAGGAGTTTCAAAGAAACATGTCACACATATGCGTTTTTCCTCACACATTATCTTATAAAAGTCTATAAAATCAGCACCTACACTTGGTTCGTCCCATTTTAATTCAACTTTTGTTGAAGTTATATTTAAAGCAGATGGACATCCTGGTTCAAACATGGCCCTATAGAACATAAACAAAATAGTATTTCATTTGTTGGTTAATTGACAATTATTATATGCAAATTGAAAAAAAAATTTAAGTATAATATAAAATGTGAATGAACGATGAAAAGAAACAAGCACGTTTTGCTGCTTTCGAAACGACAATAACTTTGTGATTTTGGCAAACAATCGCTTTTGTATACATTGTGTCTTTGATGGCGAGTTTTCTTATTAGCACTCATACCCAATCTTCTTATTTATATCAATCACCGAAGTGTTACCTCGAGTTTTATTAAATGCTGTAATTTGGTACTCTTTATTGCTTCTTATAGATTTGATGTTACCGTTTACAAATTTGTTTCTGTGCATTCCATATAAATAAATACAAGCCCAAGAGTGGAATGTGTTTGCTAGGCAAGTAGGTCAATAACATGGAATGAGATGTATACGTCGGTCTGCATATTGACAATACGATATATACACATACAAAGATATAACTTTAGAATACAACGTTAAACAACAGAACTAGCGTTTCAACCAAACGCAAAATTTTTGAATTATCTCTAAATTTGGAAACTAATAGTACTTGGTTTGAATGACAGAACACACTTTCACATCGTGTATAATCGTTTAATTCCTAAAATGCATATCAATAAATCATAAAACAAAAATAGATATGGACGGCTTGTTTTCTTGGGGTAATTTTTATAAAAAAACGTGAACATATTGTTTGATTTGTGATTTTGATTAATTTTTATGTACATGTATAACATATATAACAAAGTGAACTGGTGAGATGTACAGTTTCAATTTGTAAATAAAAAAAGAAATTTATCAGTGAAAATCTGACCAATTTTCTTATTATTCAATTTTTAATATAGAGTCAATAATCAGGTTAAATGATTCGTTATTGTAAAAGGTGAAAGAAAAATAAGGAAACAAAATAAAATAACACTATTGTACTTTGAAGCATTCGAAACGGTTTTCTGTGAAAAACAAACATATGATGATATATTTTGTTTGTTTGCCCTTTTTACATCGTTCAATTTATAGTATTTCTTATTAAAAAAGTAAAATCATAAAAATACCGAACTCCAAGGAAATTTCAAAACGGAAAGTTCCTAATCAAATGGCAAAATCAAAAGCTCAAAGTCATCAAACGAATGGACAACAACTGTCATATTTCTGAACATCAAACCAAAAAGTCAAACTCATCGAAAGGAAACTTTGCCCAAGGGACTTGGAAACCTCTCTTGTATTAGTTAACAAACAAACAAGGTTAAAAATACATCTGTGCATATCTAAAGGACAGCAGTATTATTATGTCAATAGGTCAATAGAGAATACAATATCAGAAATGTTCATGACACATATTTGCCTATAACTAGTTTTAAACTGTCCTTAACCAGGAGGTTAATGTGGTTAATAATGGTCGAAATGATCTTTGGATTCATTGAATCTCGCATGTTATGTTTGCAATCTTGTTCACAAAAACCGTCCACTATACCAAAAGTATTTGTAAATATTGAAGACAAATGTGTTGTGTTGATTTTATTGGGGTAATAAAAAGTACCATACACGACTTATTGCACCAGTTTCAATTTGAAATTTAAAGTAAAGTTATTTCAAACGAAACTGAATAATTGGAAAATATACTAAACATATTAACAACATGTATATGTATCAAATGGCCATATAAACATCATGTACAAAATTTTATGTAATGCAAAGTGAAGGGAATTAAACAGTTACCTCGCTCCAATTTCAGTCATCGTGTTCTTATTGCTTGTTTTTGATAAAACGATATGATAATGTCTGTACGTGTTAAAGGATGATCGCCCTTTCGTTCCTGTTAAATATTTGATGTCTTGTTTAGTCTTTTCGTCTAATGTGTTGTCGAGTCCTTTTATCATGTCATTGAACGTCATGGAGTCTTTTGTGATCGATTTCGTTATCGTTTGCTGATTGTCACTTATCCATTCTCTAAATGTTTTCTTGTCTTCTTCGGTACACACAGTACACATGTTTTCGTTTTCTCCAACCCATTTTATTAACGTTTCTATATCGACCGTTAGGTTTTGCAAAACTATAATTCGGAACGTTACCAACGATGATTTTCTATTAAATGATACCATTTGAAACGTCATGGGTTCAGGTAATGTTGTTGTTTCTCCTTTCGTCCATTCGGGTATTTTTGGGTCGTCTCCGTTCATCCATTTAGGTATTGTTTGGATGTCTCCTCTGATCCATTTCAACAAATTATTCGTGTCATGTTTTATCAAATCTATTAACGTTTGTTCTGTTGTCGGCTCGGATGAACATAGTAAACTTTTGAACCGTTCTCTTCTATCATTAGTAAGACCATCTTCTTCTTTTCTTAGCTCAGATGATTTGAACAAAAAACTTCGAAACGTAGTAACCAACGATATACCGATCCATGATAATACCTGAAACGGGAAGAACTTTTATCTTTCTTGAAAACAGATGTGTTGTTAGTCGTAAAATAAAATATAAAATTACAAACTGATTGATTTACATTTATATTTAATTTAGTGCTTGATTTCTTAATGTTTTGTTGCATCTATTTCATAAATATATAGAGCGTGAAATAATAAGTCATCATAACAATACGTACATGTAGGTTCTGACAGGTGGAACAATGGAGACAAAAAGCGGGACATTTAGACTGTTACTTGACAACAAATAGTTAGATAGTGCGGTAATTGACTTGGAACCAGGTTAACGTGCAATTTATAGTAGAATTCTTCAGCGTGCAATTTGCGTAGAATTCCCTTTATATCCAAGGCGTAAACATATAAACGACATCAACATAGAGTCAAATATAGTCGTAGAAGGTTTTTTAAAAATAAGAATAAAAATTAAATAATTACGAAGAATGTATCATGTTTATGTCAACTAATCAACTAATAGGAGAGCAAAACATTGTTATCATACATGTTTTAAAAATTCAAAATATATGTTGTCATGACAAGGAATAGATTTGCAACAAAACCACGAAGATTATATCATGTAAATGTTAATTAACATTATGAGAGCACATCATTGTTATCATCATAATCATACATGTTAAAAAATGAAAAAAAATATATGTCGTCATGACAAGGTAGAGATTTTTAAATTAAAATTGCATTGGAAAAACTAATGATGTCTGGCCATGTTAGTTTGAATGACAGTTAAACATGTTATAGAAAAACACTTACGTTGTGACATTGTCCATAAAATCTTTGATATATTGGCCACTACATTTTGAAACCAACTTATCAACTAAATAATAAACTTTGAAATCATATAAATTAGCTATGGAATAAGATCTGATTGTACGAACTGTAAGATAAAATGCGGAAGTTGAATATCTGAATCCGCAACATTACAATGATGCAATCATTTACAAAGGGCTAGAAGCAGTTACTGACAGACCAGCTCCAGACCTAAATCAAACTGATTGATATGAAAATCAAAAACAATCCCTCCCAACAGATGTAAAATATCATACCATCATAAGATATATGAGAAATACAGACCAAATATCATGCAAACAACTGGTAAAGCTGTTTAAATGTTTGGTAAGCTTTTGAGGTGAATTTCAACAATATGTACTAATTATCTTAAAGTATCGATGATACAATTTAGTTAATGTTTGTGATATCGAAACCAATCATCCTATGGTGTACTAATATTTCAATAATACAGAGATTCCCTTCGTTAAAATCAAATACATTGTTACATACATGAGCTGATCGAAGTTGGGATATATAAACAAGGGAACGTCACGAACTGAAAATGGATAATTAAAAATAGGAATTGAAAAATCATTTCTTTCATCGTAAATGTTAGTACTAATCTTACCGTTAAAGATACAAATATAAATAGTGAGGAAAGGACAGTGTACCTTGTTAATGTTAGCTTCTTTTATGTTAGTTCAGCAGGAAATATATCTTTAGTGTACACAATACAGTCGTAATTATTGGAACTTATTATATAATCCAAATATTTAAAGGTGTTTTTAAATTTTTGTATCAAATGTTGGTCTTTGCTAAATTTAGTCATAAATTATAACTCTTAACAATACAGAAACATGTCCGCAACGGGTGTTGCACAGTAAGTCCCCATTACTATTTCTATAACTTGACGATAAACGGAATTTCCATAGGGAACAAAAAAAAATAACTAGTAAAAACTCAATTGCAGTTATGGTATCGAAGCCGGTCCAATTGACATAGTTCTTTTGTTTGATGTAACTAAAAATGACATAAAAAAACTTGAACATATCTGTTTGCATTCTGACTTTTTAAATGTCCATTTAATCGGATTTGTGATTTTTTAAATAAGATTATGACATATGTGAGGCAAAGTGGTATATAGGGTAGAAAATTAAAATTTCCTACAGATTCGAAATCACCAATATAACATGCAATTTAGTAGGTACTTTCAACCAATATTGACATTCAAAAGTAATTACTTCCTTTATATGAATAAACACTTACATATTTTGTAGGACAGAGTAAATTGTACATTTAGTATAAAAATTATATATATTGTTTTATAATATTTATACTTTTAAGTCATTGACGTAAAATTATGAGCTATACATAAACATTTAGGTAAGTTATATACCTGTTTTAGTATTCTGTCACGAATATTATATAAAACCTCATCTTTATTGAATAGTCGTCCATGAATGTTTATGTTGACTTAAGTAAATTCAACCCTATTAATAAGTCTTAAATTATTCAATGGTTCCAAGAAACGCATTTTGTTCTATACAGATATATAATGAAATATATCGTCAGACTTGTGAAGTGACACACAAATTAAACCAATAACACGCTACATAGTTCTGAGAAGCGTGTTTCACCTAATACATGTCAATGGATTACTAATCATTCATTTAAATTCTATAAATATATACAGAATTTCTAAAGGAAAAATATCAAAAAAAGATCTTCCCGTTGACATATGAATATGCTTATTTATTCCTTGAATTACAAAAAAAATCTACTTTTGAATTCCTGGAAGTTTTTAAAGGGTGTTGAATACATAATCGTTTTGATCAATTATTTGTTTACAATTTCTGAATTGATTTTTAAATTGATTTATTTTCTGCAGTTCATATTTTCCACTGAACATTGAATTACCTTTTTTTTGTTTTTTCTGTTTTGAAAATGTGACTTTATTGAATTATTTGTTGAAAATATTACATTGAATGCATATACATACACATATAATACATTCGCCATAACACCGTATAATATATATCGCTAGATAAAACATATGAAACATCGCAATTGATATCATAAGCAAAACCATATCAAAGAAAGTTAATAGAGCTTTCTTACAATTTGACAAAAGGTACGTACGCTTGACAAATCTTACGTAATACTCGTTTTAGGGATCCTTTATTTTTGCATATTTAAATAATCGTCATGGAACTTCGATGGCATTTCACCCTAATGTTAGCCTAGTAAGGACCATTATCCTGCATTAAATTATATTTGACGTGAGATATAGGATTTCGGGACGCACGATAGGTAAAAATATAATACCACCAGGTGAAAGGAGATAACTCTACAAAATATCCTAAATATAAGGTAGTCAGATGAATAAAATATCCCTAAAAAAAGAGCCCCCCCCCCCACCCCCCACTTTCCCCTTCCACAGTTTTCCAAAACAATATTACAATGTTGCATTATATAACCTAAGAAAATACCATAGCAAATACATTGTCCACTTCCCTCAGAAAGAGAAAAAAAAAAAAAAAACATCCTTAATTTATTTTTTGCAACGCCCAAAATAATAAAAACGATGAAAAAAATAGGACCTTTATATTATGCCATATGCTGGTGCTCGTTTATTTACTTGTGAATCACCGCCTTTCCTTGGGTAACATTCATTGTCACCTTGTTATGTGTCCATACACCGGAGTTAGACACTCCTATGAAACCGTTATTTTAGCGTATAATTGCATTTTGATCCTGAACATTTATGAAATATTAGCCACTGGCATATATATGATACAAAATTGTAGATTCTTGATATACATTTAGGTGTTAAAATGTGTATGTAAATGAACAAAAAGATCTACATGTATATAATTAGTTGATCTATAAGTGAAGCTCATTGGCAAATGTAGGAGTGAGGCGCACCAGAGTACCTCTACTTAACAGACACATTCCTTGCCTCCAATTCTAGATCTTTGCCTTAATCTGTTATATACAATTAAGTCAGATATAGAGAGAGACGGTTTAATTTTCCAAAAAAACTGAAGCTTTTTTGGTTTTTGCTTTGAGTGTAAGGGAACGAGCATTTAACTTAAAGGGGATTATCATTTTTTCCTAAAAAAAATATTCTCATTCCGAATTTGACGAAAAAAATATTGTGGTCGAGCAGTTTACAACAAAAATTCTGATTCCAGATATTCCCTTTACCTAATAGTGTAAACAATTTGGAAAACAAATAATTTGATTGATAGCGTCGAAAAACTAAGTCAAAACATTCTGACTCGGACAAAAAAACATTACCTCCTACCCCATTTGAAGTTAACTTTTTTTTCTTCTTCTTTTTTAGCCATTTAATGCCTGTTTAACAGTGTGAACTTTGTAACTTTCATATTACATAAAAGTTGCAATAATTTATCATAGTTATAGTTTCACATGTGTTGCATGCGATCACAAGAGTCACATTACTTTTTTCACATTTAACATAACATTAATAGAAAACAAGCTTGGTCACAAAATCTTTTTTTTCCTAGATTTATTTCACATTACTTTTTCAAAACATTGTAGTATCCTTGTTTTGCAAATTTCGATGATCCACGTTGACAATTTGCTGATAGTGTACTCATAAAAAGTAAAAATAAATGTGAATCTTCGTCGTTAAATTTAGATTAACGTACTTCAATAATGCCATTATAATTTTAATCGTGAAACTCGTGTTTGAACAATTACCGTGAAAATGTGTGTAATCGTGGTTTACGTAAGTAACATATCGGACGTAAGTGTATTTGACACTATTTTTCTTTACTTTCGGATATTAAAAGCGTGTATTATTTGCGATATGCTTATTTTTGAAAGATAAATTTGATTAAGAAAAGAATGCTGTTTTACCGGATAAAACAAAGACTTTTAATTGTTATTGTGGAAATGTAATACGCGCTCCCTTTACGTTCGTTCGTACCTTTCGTCAAAATGTAAGAAAGCTCTAACGAAACTGTCAATATCGAATCGTGGAATACATCAAAGTCCAGGAAAGAACCAAGGTTCTATTCAATCTTTGTAAGGAACACCAATGGAAATACTGTTAAAAGTTAGAAAAATATCATTATAACATGTATAATCAATGTGTTTGATTTAAACAATGTTTCTTAAGTGATAGGACTTTAAATGGCAGTTTCTTAACACCTCCGTTCTTAGACTTTATTCAATGTAAATGTTCTTTATATAAAAATAATAGAAAGACAGCAGTAAGGAACGACAAAAAAAACCAAACAATAGTCATGTCTTAAATAATGTATTTTATTTAAAGTAAATCATACTAGCATCTGAAGTTCAGAAAGCTAAGCCTGCTAAAGAAATGTTCAGTCTTGCATTAGTATTTCTTGGAAAACAGAAGATACATTATCTAATATTGTCGTATATCTTTTCAATTCGTATGGGAAACTCAACCTTCAACAATTCATCAGTTTCATAATGCATCGGAACACTGCGTACATTAACATGTATATCGGACAAGACGTTTCCCAACCTCTCATATGAGAAAATTAGGGTGAACGTATTTATATAAAGCACTTAATTATAATTAGGATTTAGTGGCCATGGAAAATATTTAAAATTTTATATGAATGTTTATCGTGGCCAAAATTTACATTGATTGAAACAGTATACAAGCAATTCATTAAAAGTCATTCTGGCAAAGCTCTTTAAACAACAGTATAGAAGAGTCGTCTATATGTGTGTGGGATGACTTTAAAATGCATCTTTCGTTATGTGTCTATAATTACAAAACATGTTTTCAATGGTTCAAAATAGTGTGTTGTTCTATAATCGTGAAAAATACATTGATATGTCTTCTGCGTTCTGCGCTGAACCACAAATATATGTAAACCAGTTGCATAATAGGAAGTTCTCAGAAACATGTTCCTCCTAGTTAACTTGAATTTTCATTCATTTAAAGTCTATACATAAGCCAAATTTACAAAGGAAAAGATATAAATCAGAAACCGATATTCTCGTTCAAGAACTAATTAATTCGATCTTTTCATTCAGGTTTTGTCAATTCCTGAACGTTTTCCAACGATTCATTTAATAAAGCAATAGTAGGAGTTGTGAAATTAATGTACTTTTTTACTAGTCTATTTAAATATACGAGGAATCGTTTCAACTATTCACACATTCAGGTATTTAATTTGGTAAAATGAGTGAAAATGAAAAATAAGAAGATGTGGTGTGATTGCCATCGCAACAACTCCCCACAAGAGACAAAATGACGCACATTAACTATATCTCACCATACGACCTTCATTATTTAAATGAATAAAACTAGACCGTTTTAACAAAATTTCATAATTGAACCTTTAAATTGTATTAGGATATACAGTTCTTATTTCATAATATTTACCTTTTGGATTTAAAAAAAACTATTTGAGAAGTTATTTGTTGTAAACATTGTTTTGTATGCATTTTAATACACAGTTGAATAATTATTACGTCACCATCACTTAAGACAGATCATAATTATAACCCTCAAAAACACATGAAATACTACTGGGATGGCTATTATAGAATCGTTTTCAAAATATATATTATGGCCAGAAAGCGTATAACAAAACAAGTGAAAGATATTTAGAGTATGTACGTCCAGAAAAATTCGTCGGTCGTTAAATAAAGGCAACAGTATTATACCGCTGTTCGAAACTCATCAATAAAGTTAACAAAGATTATCATTTGTTTGGTCAGTTAATACTAACACGAATGTCTTGATCATGTGTATGCTACTCCTTCTACATTTTTGTTCATCGTGAAGTTCTATGATCTCGATTCAAAAATCTTCGGTGCTCAAAGAATGCTGCTTCCAAATCATTCGATTAATGTCGTAGTCGCATGACGTTATTACAGAAACATGTGCCTTGCACACTTTAAGCATCTCAATATGTTCATATTTACTCTTTAATTGTTTAGGTTCTTTTGACTCCTTGCCTTTCAAATATTTGGCTTTGAGCGTTCCTAGTGAAGGTGAATCCAGGAGCGCGTCGAATGCATGACATTTATATAAGGTGTTGTTACCATTTTTTAAATATCTCTATGTTTTTTTTAGATGTAATCAATGTATTTTGGTACATTACAAATATATAAACTGTTTGCCTCATGGTCAAAATTATCTCCTACAAAGACAACGAAAAGACAATCACCCGAATTGATTGTTTTTTCTTCATTTACGGTTTGTAGAATGTGAATTATGAAGCCTGGTATCTTTGATGGGTCTTTATATAGATATGAATGAAATGAATTTGATTGGTTTCTTTAGCATGCAGTGTCCATATCAACATGATCAAACTCAAAATGCATGCTCTTGATTTACCCTTCCAAAGAAAATCGTGCACGACAGAGTATTTATATTATTTCACACAGTTAAACGAACGTCCTAGAGGAACAGATCTTAAAAACATAGAATATTTATAAGTGATGTTTATGTATTCGTGACAAAGAACTGTAGACTAGGGTTCAAACACATTGTAAATATATTAACCTTCTGAGGACGACAATGTTAAAAAGACTGCAAACTATCTTTTATTCAAATAAATTATTAATACAAATAGACTCGAAATTAACAAACAGTAGTTAATAAGTATCAAGGAGGGAGTGTAATACTTTCATCGTCACAGATTAGTTTCGGTCCGATAATTACTTCTATTTTGTTTTTTCCTGATCTTGTGTAATATGGTTAATTAGCTAGATTTTATGAAATTAAGATAATTGTTATTAAGAGTGCTATCAATTTGCATAAAATGGAAAATAAAATATATATTTCACATTAACGTACCAGGTTAACAAATCCATATTTCAACATTGAAATGACGGTAAACATGATGTAGATTGCCATCTTGGACAGGTCAATAGTACTGACAGGTTCTTTCGAGGTAGATTTACCAAGGTTCAACTGTATATTTATATAAAATTAGGAGGCAAACACATTTAAAATTTGCAATTGACTTTGATATACCCATAAGGCATCAGATAATTTATAAACTATCTATCACGTAAATGTTCTATTTCTGAACTTTACCGAGTGAGAAATTAACACGTTTTAACATTTTTCTGTACAACGGATTAACAAAACTGTCATCTGTAGAAACAACACATACATTGAAAAATGAAAATGATACACCTGTATATTAAAGAAAGAGCAAACGAAGGCTCTAAACTCAAATGGGAATGATATCAGTTGAAATGTGTTCAGCTTAGGTATATCTGTTTTTCCATCTTCATATCAATTCATGCATAGATTTTAGTCATTATGTTCTGTCCTTTTAGGTTTTGCAATTAACGTTTTTATCTCTTTTTCTATCTGTGCAGTTTGTTCATTTAACTTGTTTTCCTTTTTTATTACCTATTCAACCCAACAATCCTTCACTTTTTCTATCCATAGAGTTTGATTGATTAAGGTTTGGGTCTCTTTTTTCATCTTAGCAGCGTTTTCAGACACTTTTCCTTCCGCTTGTTAGACTGATTTAACCCAGTCATCCTTCACTTGTTCTATCCTTTCAGCATAATTATGTGCTTAACTTTTCCTTCTATTTGTATATTAATGCAGTTAAAGTTTTTTTTTTTCTTTTTTGTCCAAGCAGCCTGTTCAGTTAATATATCGAACTCTTTTTTCGTATGGTAAAAATAGTTTCCTTCTCTTTTCTTATGGATTCTATAAACGTCTCCTTCATACATGCAGCCTGTTTATTCAACGTTTGTTCCACTTTTCCGGTGAATTGACCCAATGTTAACCTGTTTATATCTATCATTTCAGCTTGTTCAGTTAAATTTATCTCCCCTTCTCTGATCAATTCAGTAAGCTGTACCTTCTCTTTTTCAAAAAGATCAAGTAACGTATTCTTTTCTTTTACTATACATTCATTGAATGTTTCCTTATCTTTTTTCATCTTTGCAGATTTGTCAAATACGGTTTCATTATCGTGTCTTATAACTTCATTTGATGTTGTTCTCTCTTTTTCCATCTATACAGCTAGCTCGTCTAGTGTGTTCCTATGTAGTGTGATGAAGTGCAGAAACGCCGCCTTCTCCATTGCTATCGTTTCGGATTGTTCAGTTAAGGTATTCTTTCCTTGTCCTATCAATTCAGTTAATGTTTTCTTTCTTTTTTCTATTAATTCAGCTTACGTCGCCTTCTCTTTTTCTATTGTCTCCGCTTGTTCATTCAGAAGTTTCTTCTCGTTGCTTATAAACTCAGTCAATGTTTCCGTTTGCAGTCTTTTCAATTCAGACATCAATTTTTGTTCCAGTTTAACCATCATCTCCTCTTTTTTTCTTTTGTTAGAATAACTTTGATAGGTAGTCACAGACAATGCCCCAATGCATGATAGCACCTGTAATTTTTATAAAATTGGAAGTAAATACACCTGCATGTAATAGAAATTTATAGTAAATGGCATTAAATTAGAGGCTTTTGCACGAAACCTCGTTTTAAATTATCAATTTTAGTAATCATCTATGCATGATATCGATCGATATCTGTTCTATTGATATTTCAAAATTACGACAAGAGAAGAAAAATCTATTGCAATTCAGTCAGATATTAAAGATTATAAGCATTTTGATATTTATTGAATGTAATTATATTTAAAAAATAGGCTATTAGGAATATAATAATTGCTCCGGTCCTTACATGTTTCATACGATCAGATAAACTGCCTAAACATCATGTCTATTTTGAAGATCTTCCATACGTTATTTCTGGTTTTCCATTCATTTTATTGTTAAAAACCTATTCATCATGTAAGACATTTTAGTTCTTTTTGACAACAAGATATCAAATTGGGATTGTCATTGTACTAAGATACAAATGCCACTAGTTTTTCTGGACGACCAATAATGAACGATATTTGTAAATCATTGTAATCCCAATCAGTCTGCACACATATCTCTTTCAAAGTCACTTCATGTTTACATCAATATATATATATATATATGAAGTTAAAACAAAACAAAAATCACATGTATGCGGACCTTTTACATGTTTTAAGTAATGTTTAGTCTGGTTTAATTTGCAATCATACCACATCTTCTTATTTGTGTGTGCAGTTAGATTATTTTACCTTTCATCACTTATTCATGTTATTGAAATTGTCAGAGTAAATCCCTAGTTGGATTAATGTAAAACGAACAAAGTACCTCGTTTAAATAATATAATAGTTTGTGTGTATGTTATTAAAGACTTACAACATCGCCTACGAGAACCAATATTACAAAACCATATGCACTTAAAGACAAATCAATAAAAGTGAGAAGGAATATCTTGTAACTTATAACTGGACCACATCAACGTGTTGTGTATTATGTTTAAACAGCTATATGGTAATGCTTCTTTAATATAACCAACATACACGATTTCATTCATAAAATACCAATGATCTGTGTTATTTTTTTTTTTTTAATGAATGTAAAGACATTACAATACGTCGGGTCTTTATATTTAAATGCTTATTGATTAAGCATGCTTTATAGTATATGACTTAACCGATATTCAAATGTGTACCCATTAACATTATATTGTAAACATAAAAGTACTATAATCTACCCGTTTAGTTTAAAATCGATCGGATCGTTTCTTTGAATTATATCCCTTTACAATCCATAACAAGCCATAAATGCAACGGATCTTGGGAAAATGTATTCCTCATGTATTCCATAAAGTAAAGATAATGAATTTCACATTTTGATGGCAAGCGTCATCAATGAACTAATAATATATATTTTTTTTTAAGAAGCGTGCTCTATTGAATAACATAGTATGTTTCAGATTATATGCGTTATTACATTATTCATGTTATTATGATCCTTCATTCGTCGGGGTTTTACAAGTATGAACACATGATTCCTTCACATGTATCATTAAAGAATCAAATGCTTTCTAAGAAATAAAAAAACCTTTCGTGTATATGTACCAGATAATATACAGACGTTTTGTATAGCAATACCAGGTATTATGACATTAAAAAACGGTAGTTTGAACTCGCGTGTGGGTGTTTATCATGTTTAAGATCTGATCGCTTACAATATACAACGAGGATGTCTTTTTAAATGAATAATAGTTAAAAGCAACACACTTTAAATTTCTGAAATCTGAAATAAGGTAAACACATGTTGTTGTTTATTTTGCATCTATTATCATACATATTCCCATTTTTGAATGTATCGCTTGTTTCAATATATAAGCGTGCTGTGGTGATTTTAAACTTATGGACATTACAAAAAATATAACCTAATCTCTTAATTTATACAAAATTAGTTATTTATGATAGTCTTTCCTGTTCAGTTGTATGCTTGACTGACTGCATTCAAAAAGCAAAACAGGTGATTAATAGTTTGGAATTTTGACAACTTCTTGTTTTCTACGTTTAAATATTAATGTGGAATAAACGCAGATTTGTACGCCTGATATATGTCATGCGTTATATTACTACTTAGTCGTTTCCACTTTTGTCGGACAATTTGTTACTGAGAGAATCACATCCGAAGCAGAGTGTAGACATACGCTTTAAGTAGTATGATAAGATAGTTCAAAGGTCTGGTATATAATGTTTAAGCATTCCAAACTTTACATTACAGATGTATTTTAAGTTAGCGTCCGACTCTTTATTTGGTATTCGATATTCAAGTTCGATATTTTCAAAATATATTGATTGAAAATAATTAAAATGTATATTATTCGATAACATAGACGTAAGTAGAAGTAGGGAATCTTTTTGTCATCCCTTCAGGTATTTGTAAATTCTAGTCGTCCTCAATATAAACCATCAAATATAAACACCTATGTAAATTGCATACTAGTATTTTTCTTTATGAAATGTGGATTTTTATCAATATAATGTAATCAAAGGCGGACTTATTAAACATGATATTTCAAAAAAAACAAAAAACCATGAAAACGGACGGATAGTCTTGTAACATTTGAAATATATATATAAACATTCATGGAATGCTGGAAAATAAGAAATTTTAGATTGACTTTATATTCCAACGTGTATTCAACTTTATCTATGTTCGTTGTTATTCTGCGGTTTACATGTGGTAACGACTATTATATTATTTGGTTGTGTGTACTCTCCGTAATGAGTATTCCTGCGTTTGTTTATGCTATATTTCTGTCACGTAGTGTTATAATTTTAGCGATATTTTGTAACATTGCAATATAATCGGGAGGTTTGGCTAGCCATGAAACCAGGTTCAACCAGCCATCTTTTCTTAAAATGTCTTATACTAAGTCCGGAATATGGCAGTTCTTATCAAAAAGTTTGTTTCTATTTATGTTGGCGTTCGTTGTTGTTGCACTTCAGTGTTTCAGTTGTTCCTTTGTTTTCCTCTTGAAGTTGATGTGTTTCCCTACGTTTAAATTTACACCCCGGATTTGGTTTTTCTCAATCGATTTATGTCTTTTGAATAGCGGTATACTATTGTTGCCTTCATTTATTCAGGTAAAAAAGCATGTGTTGCTGACAAGACCTTCCCAATTGCCTACCCTTCCGTAGCACCTGAAATCACCCTTAATTTTGGTGGGGTTCGAGTTGCGTAACCTTTAGTTTTATATGTCGTGTCTTGTGTACTATTATTTGTCTGTCTGTTTGTTGTTTCTTTCTTTTTTTTTAGCCATGGCGTTGTCAGTTTATTTTCGATCTATGAGTTTGACTGTCCCTCTGGTATCTTTCACCCCTCTTTTTAAATCTTATTACGATTATTCCTATGATTATTTGATATATACTCATATGAGAACTAAAAAAGGAATTTTTGAATTAAGAATATTTTTGAATTCTGGGAAATTGATAAGAAGTGTATGATGGGAACACTACTTGTCTTTTATGTTTACGGACGGCTCAAAATGGCAAATCAAAATACACGGTAAAAACCGACCGTAGACCGCTGAAATGACAGTGAGACGACCCCCCTTGATTTCCTTATATCTATGAATTAACATTATCGTTAAGATTGTGTGTATATACTGATGCCATCGAAAGGATTTCCCACAAGAGACAAAAAGATTTGAGTCGACCACTTGAATACCAGTGAGCTTTCTTGATCTTTCATTTTTGTCATTCAAATTTGAATTACAATTAGTTTATGCATAGCTATAAATACTATCAAAAAAATATTTCTAATTAGAAAAATATTTTCAGTATGTTTTCTGGATTTAAAGTGTCACGCTACTATAAAAAAATCTACGGGAATAGACGTTTGTGTTAAATATACTTTCCCGATCTTCAATCGTCATGACATGTATACATGGTATATTAGCACAGAGTAAGTAAGCGTACAAATACAGATCTTTTTCCTTTTTGGTTTTTTAATGTTTACTTATTAAGTGTTTTATCTATCTTTTTTTTTAATATATACCAGCTTTGATAACTGTTTGGTATGCCTATACATTTTCACTTTTGTTCTCGTGCTATGAACAAAAAAAAATATTTATTTTGTAAAACACATTTCCGTTCTCCATTACTGTATACCTTACAACAAAATTATTTTCATTTACATGTGTACATTATTGTATTTGGAAGCAGTATGTCCAAAATTATAGTTGTCTTTCTGATATTGTTCCCATCTCACCCCTTGTTCTATTAATTTTGTATTGATTTTGTGCCATAGATTAAATTTATTCAGTATATGTTCCCATGTTTGTGCTAATATGTCTTTTGATTGAGTTAAGCCATGTCAATTGATATTTTATAGTGTGTCTTTTTATGATGTGATATTACACTATTGTCTCAGGTAAGGGTGAAGGTTTGTACCTATTTAAACCCGCTGTTTGCACCTGTCATCAGTAAGGAACCTAATGTTCAGTTGTTGCCGTTTGTTGATGAGGTTTATAAGTGTTTCTCGTTTTTCGTTTATTATATAGATTAGACCGTTGGTTTCCTGTTTGAATGGTTTCACACAAGTCATTTTGGGGGCCCTTTGTAGCTTGCTCTTTGGTGTAAGCCAATGGTCCGTGTTGAAACTCGTACTTTGACCTATAATGGTTAACCTTTAAAAATTGTACTTGGATGGAGAGTTGTCTTATAAGCACTCATACCACATCTTCGTATATCTACGTTTTAATATAAATATGAATCGACGGCTCAAAGTGCCAGTTTATTATTCAAAATCTATTGCAAAATAGAATTGAAAATGGAAACAATGACTGTGTCAAAGAGACAACAACCGAAAAATCAGAAAATGACCCAAGGCCAGCAATGGGTCTCCAAAGCAGTGAGAAAATCACGCACCCGAAGGCAGGCTTTAGCTTGCCCTTAAACAATAATGTATAATTAATCATCGAATTTGACGCCACACTTAACTCCGAAACATATAAATGAACCATAATTTAAAAAAAAAAAACAAATACATAAATCAAACGAAGAAGTTCCTGACTTGGGACAGGCGTAAAGATATATTTATCTAACACAGTTTAATTTTCGTTCATTAAAAGTCAATAAATATCAAGAATTTCTTAATGAGAATATGAAGATTAAAAACCGATCTATCCGTTGAACAGCGAATTACTTGGGTCTTTTCTGTCGGCTTTTTGTTAATTCCTGGACGTTTTCCAATGATGCATTCAAGAAAGTAGAATTTGCGAAATGAGTGTACTTTTGCATTAAGCTACTAAAATGTATATATTGAAATGGAAATGTACGAGGAATCGGTTTAACTATTCACACATTCGGGTATTTCATTTGGTAAAATAAGTGTTTGTAAAAACAATAAGATAATGTGTGATTGTCAATGACAAAACTCTCCGAAAGAGACCAAAATGACACAAACATTAACAAGTGTAGGTCACCGCACGGTCTTCAACATTTACATAGATAGTTTGAACCTACTTTTATAAATGATCCTGTGAATTGTATGAGGCTATGCATTTCTTATTTCATAATATTTACCTTTGAAATTTAATTAACGTATTTGAGAAGTTAAAAGAAAATCAAAGAATCGACAGTTATTTGGTGCAAATGTTGAATTGTACGCATTTTAGTATACAGTCGAAAAATAATTACGCCAATATCACATGTGTTATATCCCTAAAAAAACATATAAAATACCAATGGTCTGGCCATGATATCATTTTTAATATATACATAATGATTAAAAACGACTATAACAAAACAAGTGAAATATAACAAAAGTCTTTTAAACATTATATAAGAGCATAATTAACTTCGTTTACTTATTTTTTAAACACATTCTTCGGTTACATATTCGTGTGTTACAATATCAAAACACTTCTGTCATTCTACTGTAATAACTGGTTAGTTATACTTTTCTGATTATATGCATGTATATAATTTGTGTTTTGTCAATATTATGACGACAACAGTTAGGATACTAATCAACATATTTAAAATAATGCGTTGCATTCATAAGAGATTAACGTTGAGAGAACAATTATGCCGAATAATTGCAAATATTATCAATATAGATGGGGGTATCATTTGGAAACAAGTGGTATTTAACCTTCCATTCAGTTAACCGTATGTTTATTGCATCGGTCATCTGTACAAAAGAAAGATTTTTTATGAATAACGTTTTAGGGGCCTCGATTGGAGAGTGGTATGAGTTGTCAAACTGTGGTTTCACTAGCCAGTCAACAAGGATGTGGGGAGTTCGAATCCCGCGTGTGGTAGGTTCGTTCGACCCCATTCGTTATTGACTAGCATTGTCAGTTTTTCCTATCGAAGGTCGGAGGTTCTCTCCTGGCACTCCGTCTTTCTCCATAAAAAAATACAGACCACCACGAAATACCATGATAGTGGTAAAGGTGATGTTAAACACTAATCAATCAATTAAACAATGTATAGCGTTTTATGTACGCGTTTGGTATAGAACGAATGTACTTAAAGTATTGCCGAAAGTTGTAAAAAGATAACTTTTAGTTTATTAATGCAACTAGAAATGTGTTCTTTCTAGTATATTATTACTTTGCGCTTCATTGTCGTCGGCTCAACATGTTTCAGAACTGATAATTTAAACGCTTCAATCTTGTTTTGTACAATATCGGGTTGCATCGGTTGAAATTAGTAATAACATATTTCTATGCGAGCTTTTTATAGTTTATTATATGACGTTGGTTTTGGTCATTGTTGGATGCCATATGGTGACATTGTTTACCTCCTTTTAGAAAATACGATCCTAATGAAATTGATTACAAAAAGCTATATAACTCTATATATCGTATTGTAGAGAACATGTATATTTAGCGCAGTACTGGGATGGCTATCTGCAAAGTTTCTGGGAAGAAACAATTTCTGTCCATCTCTACACCCCTAAACTCAATATGCTTAGCTTTGACAATATAATATACATTGACATTGTATATCTATCAACTACCAAGTTAACTAGATGTTTATAGATAGCGGAAATACTAACTGTTTTCCAATTAGTCTGTTCCACTTGTTTAGAAAATTCTCTTATGCTACGTGTTATGAACTTTAGTTCATCATGCGCTATTGTAAAGGAAAAATTGTGATGTTATTATGACGTCATATAAGTGCACTCTAATGAAGAATATCATTAATTTGACTGATTTTGGTTGCCTCGATTTTAATATTTTGCGTCAAATTTATAGGCCATATATGAGGACAACCATCATATTTTGATAAAATGAGTACCTGACCTTCATACATTTAGTTTTAACAATTTTATTATGGGCGAAGGGTACGACCAATGTTTTTCAGAAGGAAACAAGACTTACAAATGCATAAAAACGGGCCATTTGGCTAAAACTAGTTATGTTGAGTACATGTACCTGTTTACGGTGGATCCAGATAAGTGCATAGAACACAGATACATGTATAAAAAACATATTATTATTTGTTCGTGTATGCTAACAGCCATGATATGCTCCAGTGAAAATAGTCCTCCTTCGACAATCTTGCTATCTATTAAGTTCTATCTTGTTTTAATGCGCTTCTGTGTTAAAAGAATGGTATTTGGATCTCAAAATAATATGAAGAAATTTCAGTTACTTCAGCATTAGCAAACAAAGGTTAAAGTAAAGTTGTCATTTTGATCTGAACAGCTCTTGAAAGACTGAATAATATATGGATAAATGATTTTCAGTCTTTCAGAATTTTTCAGACTTCTTCATTGCCGAGATGAAACTCAGTTATACGGTTTAGGCTTCCCTACCTAGCTTCTGATAGTTTGATTTTGAGATTCACGTTCTTTTGGTTTGGAATAATGAATTCTGATTAAATGCATCTTATTCTCGACACTTTTGCCGTTGCTGAGGGACTATCAGTTGTAGATACTTGTAGAAAAGCAGACAGTCATTTAATAATAGATAACAAGATACATTTCAACTGTACATTTTGAGTTCATAAAAATGTAGAAGAACTAAAACTAAGGTTGTTAACGTAGAAGGAATATCTAAGTCAAGTTTGTTTTATATAAATGTGGTGATTCTTGTGAACCTCTTTACACTGATAGTTGGAATATTTAAAAACACAATGGTGCAAAATACTTTAGGATATAATCTCAAAACAATAATCATTTTGACGAATTAGAGAACGTTCGTTTCGCCATACTATATATATTTTCTTCATTTACTTTTGTTTTAAGGTAATGCACATAGAAAACATTTTACAAACCAAAAAGCTAAACAACCAATCAGCATCATCGACGAAATAACATGCATGTCAAGAGAGGCAGGCAATGAGATAATTTCACGATTGTAAATGTACAGCGAGATTTTACTAACACAAGTGTAAGCAATATGTTTTAGACTTATTAAGTCAATATAATTTTTGTGAAAGAATATGAAAGAATATTTCTCATTTTACAAAATGATTACTCGTAAAAACAAAATAAATTATAACAGGTTTATGTTGATTCAAATCGTAATTGTGTTAATCATATACCTTGATGAATATATATACCACGCATAATATCATGACAAATCGCTTCCCCCAAATTTCACAAGAATAAAACGAAACAAGAAATATCCCATCCTTTCCATGCTATAATGTGAACTGGTAGTGGTTGAAATCTTAATAGCTTTGCTACAAGGTCCTTTATTTCTCTTAACTTTAATGGCCCGAACTGTAAATTCATACTCTGTGTTTTCCTTCAATCCATGTTCGACGTATTCATTAGAATTGCCAGAAGATATAAAGCAGTCACTTTCGCTCATCTGTTTTTCTTTACAATGTATTTCATAATGGTGCACAAATTGAGATCCTGCATTCGGTGCATCCCATGTTAAAACAACTGTCTTTGGAGTCATTTTTACAGCTCATGGTTGTCCTGGTTCAAACAATGGTCTAAAAAGAAAAGTTACATTACTATTTGTGGATGCCAACTGTTCTACAATAAATTTGTATTGCTACTTCAAGACGAAATTAGAACAAATGGTTTTACAGGAGAGGTTATTTTCATTTTTTAAATATACAGTTTATACAATTTAGAAATGCTCGAACAACTAGGAATTTTCTAGCATAGATGAACCGAGCCATAGTGGACCAAAGTGTATTAAATGTCAATAAGTTATCACTGGTTTGTTTAAATGCAATAAACAATATGTATTTTATTTACAGTTTGTTAAAAAATAAACTATTCGTAGCAGTACGGATTCTCTACCCCTAGACAAAACCTTAGCCACATTTGACACAATTTTTCCGATTTGTCTTTTAATTTTCAATTTGTTCTTCAACTTTGTATTTGATTTTGTCTATCATCTTTTTAAATGCAGGTCTAATACCCAAAAATCATCAGGTTGCATACGAAAAAGGGTCGAACAAAAATATTCCTTTGAATTTGACAGTTGCGGGAAATTAATCAAACATGTCATTGCAGTTAACAAATTTTGAGTCATAAACCTTTATCTTTTTTGATAAAAGCAGTATTCTTTTTTTATTTGGTGTTTCTATAAACTATTTTTGTAAACTTGAGGCTACATGGGTACTAAAGCTTGTAAACAGGAAAAAAGAACATTTGATTGGTTAACTTCCCGTGATGGTTATTATCTTATACGCAATGAAATGTCATGTGAAAATTTGTCTGTAGTTCTGAACAGGATAAAACTTTATTCATGGTAACTATTTTTTTATTTGAAACAAAGATAAAGTCTGCATAATTTTTTCAAAAGTGCAAATTTAACAAAGACTTATCGAAAAAAAAATGGTAGTTTCACCTGCAAGCGCTAGTAACGAGTTGTATGTGCATATAGACAACCACGCGACTGGCGAACGCATACTAATTTGATGCCTTTGATTTGTTTTATTTAAGGACCAATATGATAAAATTGTGTTTGATTTTACCGCGCAACTTATATAGCGACAACGTAACGTATGCATCAGATTGATATCCTTAAAGAGACCATACACGAATAATTATGATTATAATCGAACACAGTCAAACACGACAAATTGTACATTTTCATGCATGATAGAATGTAAAAATTGGATGCTTGGGTAATCATTCATCAGACATCATTTCGAAAACCGAACTCACAAATGATGATACATAAAATGGAAGTTTCACCTTCAAGCGCTACTAACGAGTTTGATGTGCATATAGACTACCACGAGCCTGGCGAACGAATAATAACTTGATGCCTTTGATATGTTTTATTTAAAAACCAATATTATAAAATTGTGTTTGATTTTACCGCGCACTGTATATGGCGATAACATAACGTATGCATCAGACACCATTTCGAAAACCAAACTCACATATGCTGATACATAAAACATAGTAGATCAGTGTCGAAACTTAATAACAAGCTATAATCATGATTAGTAGAACAAGATAAGGTAAAAGATACTAACATAGATATAGGAAGATGTGGTATGAGTGCCATTGAGACAAATCTCCATCCAAGTCACAATTTATAAAAGTAAACCATTATAGGTCAAGGTACGGTCTTCAACACGGAGCATAGGCTCACACCGAACAGCAAGCTATAAAGGGACCCAAAAATTACTAGTGTAAAAACATTCAAACGGGAAAACTAACGGTCTAATCTATATAAAAAACGAGAAAAGAGAAACACTTATGAACCACATAAACAGACGACAACTACTGAACATCAGATTCCTGATTTAAGACAGGTGAACAAATTGCAGCGGGATTAAACGTTTTAATGGTACCAAACCTTCTCCCTATTCTGAAACAATAGTTTTACATCACAACATAGAAAGACACACTATAAAATATCAAATGGAATGGCTTAACTCAATCAAAAAACGTAGAAACACAAATTTACACACAATGAACGAATAAATTTGATCTGTGATACAATGTAAATACATAGTTAATAAAAAATAAGGCATGAATAATTAAATTAAAAGTATAAAACCGTTGTGAAATGTGAAATGTTAAACAATTTTAGAAACACATCAACTTTGAAAAGCATTACGTCATATTATACACAGGTAAATGAGAATAATTTTGTTGTTAAGTATACTTCTTCTTCTGTCTATATAATCTTCCGTTTAGGAATACCATCTAAAACTTGGTACATGTGGGGTGAATATCAACAATAAAACTATACAATTGGTGCTTGTTAAAACTTCGTGTTCTTCATGTACAGGTGCTTGAACAGTATGTAAGGAGAAAGGAAATAATTTTGATGTTCATAGTACGAAGAAGCGACAATTTGTAGTAATTCCAAACAATCAAAGCTAGTATATAGACCAGATACATGTTAACATTAAATAACAAAAAAGCATTACAAATAGTATCAACAGGTCAAATTAACAAGAAAGTACTGTTTTTCAACATCACATATGACATGTATGATATATAACACATACCACATGAAACCAGAAAAAAAGGTGGCATCGATATAAAACAATTTTTTATACATGATTACAATTGGAAAAAGGCAATGGAATTTAAACTGAGCAATAAATACAATTTATATAACAGTGAATGGTCGCGTACACAAGTTTAACATGATAATGCAAGTAGATTATTACAGCATTCAAAAGAGTCGATATCTGGAGCATAACTTAATATGCTTTATGATTTTTATAATACATTCGGTTGTTGTATTCGTTTATTCATATCTTCGGAAATATTAAACATGTTAAACTCAATAATATTTTATCAAATGAAAACTTAGATTTATGCAAACACAATTTCGTGCCAGTATTTTTCCATTTAGATGTTCCAAACTGACAAAAACGCAGATAGGTTAGGGTCTTTCGTTTTAGTTTATGTACCATTAAAGCATTATGTCATACTTTAAATGACAAAAAATAAAAGTGCCACACTAAATTGTAAATACGATCAATACTTAGAAGTTATATAATTAAATATTTAAAACTATATTTGCACTTTTCTTACCAATTAAGAACAGTTACCTCATAAATGTTGAAACACAACATCAATGTCCTTTCCATTCGGTTATTGTTGCTTCATTTTTGCATGTCAATTCAGTTGTCGTTCCTTTGTCCTCACGTATAGATTCAGTCCATGTTCCTTTATCTTTTGTTACCCGTTCAGTTGATGTTTCCTTGTCTTCTCCTTTGAATTCAGTTAACGTTCCCTTGTCAGCTGTAAATTTATTTACCATTCCTTCATTGTTTGAGGTCTTCATAAAATATGGTAGGTAACCACCTACGATAATCCAATCCACGATAACACCTTAAGTTGAAGATGCGATGTGGTTTTTTTTTAATTCTTAAATGTTCATAGATGTTGGGTCAATTTTTTAAAATGAATTCAATGCAATGCATTCGCAATGGTATCCTGTCCAGAGAGAACCGGCTACATGATGCATAATATTTATCGATATAATCATATTTTGTAGCTTTTTCACAATTCAAAAACTAAGTATTAATAACAATTAACAAAAACTATATAAATAATGCATTTTCAAATTAGCAAATTTGTCAAACGGACCGAACATTATGAATAAATTCGATTTCTTAGGATCTGTGAAAAATAAAACTTTCCCACTAAAGGTGTGGGTTGTACTTGACACACCAGCTCAGAATTTACAATAAAAAAAAATGTAATAATTATAGAGTATCGTTGGTCATCTCAAAGAGATTGATTTTCTCGCTTCTGCCGGTACGGCGAAATTGAGAAAAGTAATCGAGTTGAGATGACCAATGATAATCTGTTTATCGCTATTTTACATATGGAGACGTTGTTAATTTCATTGACAACGCACGTGCTCCTTTAGTTTCTAGCGATATTTTTTGATATGACTCGACTCCACTGAGAAGATTATTGTATTTTTGTAGTGTGTAGATAAATATATGCACCTAAATAGTATATACATTTATTCTGTGGACATTCATATTAATCATGTTATTTAACTGTAATAACATCATGTCAACTGCACTCTACAAATACTATCATGTTTATTTTCTAAGATCCTCTTTGTTTGGCTCTATTCCAATTCAACATAATTGTTTTGCCTAGATATATAAGCTATACACAAATCTTTTTGCACATGCATAATTTATTTCAGGATAAACATAATGAATATAAAGATAAAAAAGTATCATCTATGATGTTTTGGATACTTACAATCAAATAATAGAAATGCCTCTGTCACCTTTACTGTAGCTTCGTCCATAAGTGTATGATCCACTGTAGAATTAAACTTTTATACTCAATACATATCACTAAATGAAATGAATCTAGCAAAATTGCGCATAAACATATTCAATAAAGGGAAATATTAATATGGCTTAAACTATAAATATTAGTTGCAAACATATAAGATGGTTCTGCGAAACGTGTTTTGGTTATTGCTGTGTAACACTTATATGTGTTATTAGATCATTTCAATATTTCATGTTTATGGATTCTATAAATACACACCTGGACTCTAACACTGCATTTATATATACATTCAACCATTAAATCGGATGAAGTTCAGTACGGTGTTTCCTTGTAATAGGATTCTTCCATTTAAACACCTACTAATATAACATCAATAAACATGTGTGTCTTATCAAAAATACATAATAGTTTAAAGTAGCACTTTACTTTAATTTGAAATAACTTTAACGAATATATATTACATCGATTTCATACTGTTCCTATTTTTTTCAAATATTTACCAATGTATCTGGGTATGCTAATTTACTTATTTAAGGTTATATAACAAGTAGTCATAACATTTTGGAACGATTACATGTTGACCCCAGGTTAATCAATCAAACCCATACACTGTCCTTAATTGATTCACATCACACTTAGTGACCTATTTTACACGTGTTTAGTATCATCAACACGCTTGCATTCTTTAAAGTGGCATAAGTTATAATTAAAAAAAACCAAAAAAAAACATTTGATTAATTTAAATATTTACATAAATCTGTATTTATACAAAGGTCACACTTCTTCCGGTTTATTCATCATTGTCTACTCTCATCACGAAGTCATAAAATTAATTCTGATCTATTCTTGTGTTTTCTTTTGGTATGATCAGAAAACATAATAGCTGAATTAAGTTTCAAAATTGACTGTTTAAGCAAGAGTGAGTTTACTGCAAAAAAAAACCTGGAGAAAACCATTGCCCTTATGAATAAGTATTGATTATTACTACATTATTATTACATAAGCTTTTTGCGGTATTTAGTTAGTTAAAATAAAACAGTTGGTAGAACTATCAATGGTAAATTGTTAATATTAATGTCGTTATATGTAACATGATTCAGTCGAGGATTATGCCAGGCACTGGGCTAAATGCGAGACAAAAGACGTAGATACTCTTTCCGAATGGATTAAGGCTGTGAGGTCGTTGATACAAATCAGAATTAATAAACTGAATGGGTCTATTAATACCCATGCTACGTTAATCTTTAAAGACCCAAATGTTGCAAAACACTTGTTCTACCTCCATGACAAATAGGTTGTTGTCCCCGCAGATAAAGCCCCAAATAACATCGTGTTTGTGTGTACATCTCATTACATAAACTGCTTGATAAATTAATTAGGTATTGACAATTCACTTGGAAACTCAATACATACCCTCACGACACTTACCAAAGAGGAAATCCTGGATAATCATAGGTCTGTTCTATATTGCGTTGGAATTTCAAACAAAGATGAAGAACTGGATCTTCCATCACTTTATTGGATACCTAAACTACATACATGTAAGCGTCCTTACAAACAACGGTATATTGCTGGGTCTTCCAAGTGCTCCACGAAACCTCTTCCTAAATTATTAACATCTATTCTATCAGCAGGCAACGCCGGGCTTCACAGTTATTGTGAAACTGCCTATTATGGAAGTGGCGTGAATCAGATGTGGATACTAAAAAAAAACCAAAGATCTTTTAGAGTACATACAATCTAAGACTCTTTCATCTTGCAATAGTATTAAAAAAATTGGCTTTTCTACACTTAACACAAGTATTTCCCATTCCAAACTAAAAGAAAAAATGAAAGAGTTAATATTGCTTTGTTTCATAAAAAAGAATGGCCAACGTAGATACAAATATCTTGTCTTAGGGAGGGATGCATCCTACTTTGTTAAAAATCACTCTGATGCAAACAAAAAATTCTCTGAAAATGACATTATCAAGATGTTTGATCTCTTGATTGACAACATATTTGTTACGTATGGAGGACGTGTTTTTCAACAGACCGTCGGCTTTCCAATGGGAACCAATAGTGCCCCTCGTCTTGCCGACTTGTTGCTTTATTAATTTGACGCTGATTTCATAGGAACTTCTTAGGAAGAAGGATAAGAAGTTAGCAATATCCCTTAACTTTACTTTCCGCAATATAGATGATGTTCTCTCATTAAATAATTCAAAATTTGGTGACTATGTTGAACTCATCTATCCCATCGAACTAGAGCTAAATGATACAACAGATACAGTTAGGTCTGCCTTATATCTTAACTTACATCTAGAAATTGACAATGAAGGTCGGTTGAAAACAAAACTTTACGACAAAAGAGGTGATATCAGCTTCACAATTGTGAACTTTCCATTTATATGTAGCAACATTCCAGCAGCGCCTGTATACGGAGTATATATTTCCCAATTGATACGATATTCCCGGGCTTGTATTTTCTATCATGATTTCCTTGATAGAGGGTTGCTGCTCACAAGGAAGCTACATGTGTTAATCCAAGAGTTCCAAATGGTGAAGTTGAAATCATCCCTTCGATAATTTTACGGACGTCATCACGAGTTTGCTGACCGTTATGGAATAACCGTTTCACAGATAATATCGGATATGCTACTTATATCGTAATTACAATCCCCTTCCCTTTTCACGAATGTGACCTGCCGAATTAAACTTTTTACCGGGTTTGTAATAACATGACCAACACGACGGGTGCCACATATGGAACAGGATCTGATTACCCTTCCGAAGCACCTGGTATCACTCCCAGTTTTTGGTGGGGTTCGTGTTGCTTAGTCTTTAGTTTTCTATGTTGTGTCTTGTGTACTATTATTTGTCTGTTTGTCTTTTTCTTTGTTGGCCATGGCGTTGTCAGTTTATTTTCGACCTATGAGTTTGACTGTCCCTCTGGTATCTTTCGCCCCTCTTTTAATGAGTTGATGTATCGTTTACTTATGTAGTCCAATGGTCCGTTGCTGCATCTACCTTAACCTACTTCTAACAATTACCGTATTTCAATCATTCACTACACGAGCACTTGTTATTTACAAAGAAACTACTTCTTGATATCAACAACGAAAAGAGTCGTTTAAAGACTATAAACATTAACATAGCGCATCTGATAGGTTTTATGAAGACGAACTGGTCTTGAGTATCAAAGTCTTTGAACTTTCATCAGTTGGTCTTATGTACTATAAGTAACATAAACAAACTGATTTTCTTAAGATACACTATCTTTTCGCGTTAATTAAGGATTGTGATGCGTTAGCTTGCGCATCGTCAAACACTGCACTCCAGATTATGCATGTACATAAGGAGACGCCAAGTATATACACTGTAGACCAAACTGGTCTCGATCTTTTTTAAATCAATGCGATTCCTTTATTTTTTTTTCCTTATTTTGTTTGTATAAAGCTGATTGAAAAGATCGAGCATAATAATGATAAAGATAATATAGATTTCTGTGTCTAGGGTCATCATTTTGTCATGTAAAATGAGTTACTTGGTAGAACTTTTTACTTTAATTCCGTTGACTAAGAATATTGCAGAAACAACACGTGGTTTGTGCATATAAATCATATAATATTTGTGTTTGCTTCGTTTGAGTGCTGTCTTATTTACTTAATATACTCTTTTAATAATATTGAACTACGACATTTGACAAGAACATTATCTTTCTTAACGTGGACACGTGCTTTTACCATCACATCAATATGTATTCTTCATTACAATAATACACAAAAACTTAGTTCAAAATGTTATCAGCTACCAAACAACTGATAATTGATTGACCATAGAGTCTGGTCTCCCTTAAAACTTTGCATCCAAAGCACTTTTCGTTAACATACTGACATTTTTCATTGTTTGTATGGTTCTTTCAGTTTCAGATGTAGCACACATTCGACACAATTGTACAGCCCAGATTAAAAGACTGTTGAATTATTTTGTTTTGACGTTAATTTGCAGTATTCTTCATTTGCCCAAACTTGTATGAGTTATTGCATGACAGTTTTAACATTTTTGTCAGTTAACTTCAAAAACATGATTGACAGAAACCTTTTACAGTAACAAGACTTTCATAAATTAGTATTAACAATACACGATCTACAAAATTGCCAAGATGTCTATAATTAATCTCTTATTAGATCTATAGCACTTTTTTATAAGTGAAGAATTATTGTGTTTGTTTTATTTTCCAATTTTAGGCGTTTGCCTACTATTTCATAGTAAAACAAAACCTGTAAATTAGAGTGATTCGATTGTAAACTTGAAATTGAGCTCACTTTCTCTACGGATGACTGGCAAAATAGAGTCGGAATAGTTGTAATCAATAGTTTTGTTGGATTGCAGAAAAGTTTCAAGCACCAAGATTAAAAAAAATAACATAAATCAGCTATACAAAATCTACCAAGATTTATTATGACTGAAAACATTTCCTCAGAGGTTACAGCCTTTTAATGACGGTGTCCAACGAATAACGATACGTTTTGCCCATTAAAATTGAGCAATTTTACCAAGACAATTAGTTAAGTAGAAACAAATATTAAAGTTATCATCCCAAAGAGAATAGATGGATCTGATGAGATCACCAACATCCTTGACTTAGACCAATAAGTCTTCCAGCACTTTTCTTGAAAACGATTTTCAAAGTAAACTCACTGGATAAAAAAAAGAGTTTTCTATAAAAAAAAAAACAAAAAAAAAAACAGAATAACACCACACTGACGTGTCTATCAATTCCAGTTTTATATAGTTAATAATACGTTAATGAGATAAAAACGTTACTTGAAAAAAAAGGACCTCGTTTCTTTATTAAGATAGATAATGACGTCATTATTAAAATGAATAATAACTTCGACATGTTGCTGCATTTGAATTCATATCGATTGTCGTTTTGTAATAGATTTTTTTAGACAATATTTGGAAGACAAAAAGCAACGACCTCAGTATGACTTATACAAAAAGTTGACCAATTAAAATTGAGATAGGAAATTTGAAATGTAATGAAAGGACAACCATCCAACCAAAGAGTAGAAAACAGCGGAAGGCCACAATGGGTCTTCAACAATGCGATAAAATCCCGCGACCGGAGGCAGTCTTCAGCTGGCCCTTTAAAATATGTTAACTAGTTCAGCGAAAATAGACGTCACACTCAACTCCGATATGTATATCTGTATTCTTAGTTGTATGCCCTTATGCCTACAAACATTAAAATGTTTGACACGTTCATTGACGATAGAACAAAACGGATTTCAAATTCTCAACAATCTGAATTTTTTTGTATAGGCAAAAATTTCCCTATATGCCATCAATTTTCAAAATCATCGATTTGCTTTGTGCATTTCTTTTTTTTCGAAAATCAGAAATTCCAAAGGATTTTTTCATAGGAAAGCAGTTTCTCAACCTTGCATAAAGTTTAATGTTGAGCTCATAAATAAGAATAAATCTTCTACATTACTGTAAAATGAGGTCCCTATTGCCATCAATAAGAATAAATCTATTTCTCAATACGCTTTTTACAAGCAATCTTGAAAAAAAGTCAAATTCAAGTAAATTATATGTGTTTTCCTTTGATTGTATTAAATGAAAATAAACGTACAATGTAGCGTAGGTAACAAAAACTAGTAGTGCTTATATGACTGAAAATTTATGAATTAAAAGTTTGAGCTGCATCAAACAAACATTTTTGCATTGTTTGCTTCTTTTCTTCTATACTATCAATTAACTTTGTGTGCTCTTTCATCAATTCAGTTAAGTTGTTTTTCTCATTTACAATGAATAGAGTTAATTCGTCCTTCTCTTCTTTTGTCAGTTTAGCCAACGTTTCCTCTTGGGTTTTTTTCAATTCCGTCAATATTTCCTCTTGTTTTGTTTTCATATCAGCAACCATAGACAATGTTTGTCCGTGTTTTCTTTGTAATTCAGCTAACATTTCCTCTTGTATTCTTTTTAACGCATCTTCTTTGTCGAGTTTCGATTCAGCATCATGTTCTCTTTTTAATTCAAAGACGGTTTCTTCATGTTTCCTTTTTAATTCATTTTCTTTTTCTCTTTTAAACTCACCTAACATTTCCTCTAGTTTTCTTTTAAAGTCAGTCAAAGTGTTTTTCTCTTTCTCTATCCATGTAGGTATCTTTTTCCCTTCGGTTTCTTTTAACTCATCTAGCGTTTTCTCTTGTTTTCTTTTCAGTTCAGTTAATGTTTCCTCTTGTTTTCGTCGCAATTCAGTCAATCTTTCCTCATGTTTTCTGTACAATTCATCGTCTTGTCTTCCTTTCAATTCATCGTGTTGTTTTCTTTTACATGCAGCTTCTTGTTCTTTTTTTAATTCAGTCAATATTTCATGTTGTTTTCTTTGAATTTCAGCCAATGTTGCCTTTTGTTTTCTTTGCAATTCAGCCAATGTTTCCTCTTGTTTTCTTTTCCATTCATCTTCTTGTTTCATTTTCAATTTAGCTTCTTGTGTCCTTTTCAATTCAGCTTCTTGTTCTCTTTTCAATTCAGCCAACGTTTCCTCTTGCTTTTTCCTTGATTCTCCCAATGTTTCCTCTTGTTTTCTTATTAATTCCACCAATGTTATCTTCTCTTTTTCTATCCATTTTTGAAGCTTTTTCCCCTCGTTTTCTAGCATCTCAGCCGACGTTTCCTCTTGTTTTTGTTTCAATTTGGCCAATGTTTCCTCTTGTTTTCTTTGCAATTCAGCCAACTTTTCCTCTTGTTTTCTTTTCATGTCATCTTGTTGTTCCCTTTCTATTGCAGCTTTTTGTTTCCTTTTCAATTCAGCTTCTTTTTCTTTTTTCAACTCTGCCAACTCTTTTTTCAACTCACCCAATATTTCCCCTTGCTCTCTTCTTGCTTCTGTCAACAGTTCTTCTTGTTTTCGTTTCAATTCAGCCAACGTTTCCTCTTGTTTTGTTTTCAAATCAGCCAACGCGTTATCTTGTTTTGTTTTCAATTCAGCCAACGTGTCCTCTTGTTTTCTTGTTATAAAATAACTTGTGTACGTAATCACAGACAATACCCCAACACATGATAACACCTGCAATTATTATTAAAAAATGCAATATTAACACTTTCTTAAAATAGAGATATAGGCGTATTGTAACTAGAACCTCCTGCTCAATTTATCATCTTGATCAATCAGCTATTGATATTTTTTATGTAATTTACCGATCAAATAATGTTTTAGAAGATTTCCAAATTATAACAAGAGAGAAAAAAAACGAAGTGCCATCCGTGTAGATCATTATTGTTAAGACCTTTACATAATGCATGATATTTTATTTCTCTAAGAAAACATGATATTGGTCTGAAGGATATTCGCGCCTGTAGTTTTTTTTTAATTTTGCCAGATTTTCGGAATCCTCTTGTTTTACTAAGATATAAGAATATGTGGTATGAGTGCCAATGAGACAACTTCCCATCCATGTCACAATTTGTATAAGTAAACAATTATAGGTCAAAGTATGGTCCTCAACGCGGAGCCTTGGCTTACACCGAACAGCAAGCTATAAAGGGCCCCAAAAATGACTAGTGTAAAACCATTCAAACGGGAAAACCAACGATCTATACTATATAAAAAACGAGAAACGTGAAACACTCATGAATCACATCAACAAACGCCAACCACTGAACATTAGGTTCCTGACTTAGGACAGATGCAAACAAATGCAGCGAGTTTAAACGTGTTAATAGGTACCAAACTTCACCCTTAACTGAAACAATAGTGTAACATCACACCATAAAAAGACAGACTATAAAATATCAATTGAAATGGCTAAATTCAATCAAAAGACATATTAATACAAATGTATACATGTATTGACATTGAAATGTTTTCCTCTACTTTTCTGTTCATAGATTTTTTTCATATAGTTTAAACAGCAATATTTGAAAATCTTATAAAATCCATTTTATTTTTGATAGTTTCTGAAAAGAAAACACTGTCAATGTTTATAGTAATTGTAGTAATTAAAACCGAGAAGCAAACATCCTTAATTTGGTTGTATATGGAGAGCCGTAAATACCCCTACATTAATACTCGATCAACAATTAATGATATTTGTATAGGTTTTTGAATCACAATTACAAAGCGATGTTCAATTGATCAAATTAATATACACAGTAGCTAAACATAAACGAAACACGGAAGTTCAGGAGACATAGGATTGTCAAACCTAATTTAAAAAAAAAATCATTATGGTAAAGTAATCAAAAGAACAACGAATCAAATTTCATCTATGTATCGTCGTTATTTGTATAAATGAATCATTACATCATGGCCGATAAAATCCCAAACAAGAACATATTGCTAAGTGCTTTCAAAGAACCGTTAGAATACATAGTGCTGAGAAAGATTACAATTTTCCGTGCTGTTTGCAATTATACTCTCCATGTCCAGCGGAATTTATATCAACAATTTTGCAAATAACTGGTTTAAATCCAATCAATATTTCCTATATTATATCGATAATTAACATGCGTAGGACTATGTTGTAGGGCTTGTTTTAATGTGTAAAGATAACATTAACGTTTTCATTTCAGAAGGTTCGAGTACACAGTTATTTCGTAGTGCATTTCTTTTAGACAATAAATGAAAAATTAAAAAAAAATCCCCGCTCTCTCAATAATATTTAACAGTGAGTTGTACTACTTTTGGGACAAATTATATCAAAATTATAGAAAACTTCATCGGCTCTAACTCAAAATAAAGACAATTCTATGTTAAGGGGGTCTTGAAATCTTTTGACAGATTCCGAAGTGCTAATTTTTAACCTTTTTCAGCTGGCCCAAATCACTACTTTACTCTAAAATTCATGACCCAAAATTTTTTTACAATGTAATTTTATCCCCCTACTAGCTATTTGAGGCATAAAACATGAAGAAATACATTAAGAAGGGGTATAAAAATATTGGCTAGCAACATACTGTCCACACTAGGGACAACGAAAATCAAAGGACAATAACTGTTTACTCGGACCTAATAGGATAGAAAAAGTTGACCAATCTTAATAAAACTTGGTATGACAAAAGTTCAATAATTTATACTTCTGCTTACAAAGGTTCATGGCAATAGGATATATATTAATGACCATATGATAAATTCTATATTCAACTTTGCATGTTAAATTTTGACGTCAAAATTGAAAAATTTCAACTATCAACATTTACAAGCATGATTTAGGGCTTTTAAAATTAAAATATTGCAAAAAAATACTTTTTAAATGCCTTAATATATAATATATCATGTATTAAAAGCAATAGCGTACTCATTTGATTTATGATTATTCGAAAGTCAAATGTATATGAGCCTGTGTTTAAAAATGGAGGTTTTCCAGTGGAGGGGGGTCTTACATGAAGATGTAATATTTTCCAGCAATTTTAAATTTGTGAAGCTTTTTGTTTATAAATAATCCTTACATATGTATTTAATGTACTTTACATGGGAAAAAAATATACAAATAACATATCATATTAGTTTAAAAGGGTCTTAGGGCAAGTGAGACTGAAAATAATTTAAGGTCAGTTTAGGCCGTAGCACATATTTACATTTAAAAATGGATATTGAAGCTATAGGAAATAAAAATTTGTGTCTTTTATATCATTTCTACACTCTGTTGACTTGATACAATAAATCTGAGCACAAAAAGACTCTTGCATTCAACTGTTTTTGCAGACAGTATGGTCTGATACAAAGATTTTTCACTTTTTAGTGAAAAACTTGCATGCAATTTTAGTCTCAACAGGCTTATACTTGAACCACTTGCTATCCTACAGAAGAAAAGAAAGATATCATGTGAAATGAAACAGGTACAAAAGACATTGTAAAGTGCTTTTTTTACAAATTTAGTGAGGTCTTTATTATGGACTTCAACTTTTATGTACCAAGCTCCTCACATTTAACTTGATCCAAACAGGGCGTTAGACGAGGGTCATTTATACAACACATTTTGTACATATTGTCGGAGATAATCTTCTTTTCTGTAGATTCGGAGTTCACAAATGAGTAATACAACTGGATTGAAGCATATAAACACAAATATTGACACATGAAAACCTGTCAGATAGAAAGTCAGAATGCCACTTATGCTTCAAAATTGAAAAAGCTATGAAATGCTTATTTTGACCATATAATGCCAAAATTGGACAGTTTTGCAGAAATTCAATCATATAAAAGTTTAAATCCTTTAGTTTCATGCTATTTGACAAATTGACACCATTAAATCATTCAGAAAAGTTGCCAAAGTACAGATTCTAAATTTACTGATTTCGCCTCTTAGGTCCGAGTACACAGTTATTTCGTAGTGCATTTCCTTTAGCCAATAAATGAAAATAAAAAAATCCAACCTGCGCTTTCTTAATAATATTTTTACAGTGTGTTTTTCTACTTTTGGGACAGATTATATCAAAATTATAGAAAACGTCATTGGCTTTAACTCAAAATATGGACAAATCTATGTTCAGGGGGTCTTGAAATCTATTGACATGACAGATTCCGAAGTGCTAATTTTTAATCTTTTTCAGCTGGTCCAAATCACTACTTTACTTTAAAATTCATGACCCAATTTTTTTACAGTGTAATTTCATCCCTCTACTTGCTATTTGAAGCATAAAACATAAAGAAATACATTTGTAAGGGATTTAAAAAAAAAAATTGGCAAGCAACACACTGTTCACACTAGGGACGATAACTGTGTACTCATACCAGAATCGTATGTTAGACCTGTACACGTTTCTTTGGTTCAAATAACATTTTGACAAAGAAATGTGTATAATAATGAATGAATAGTGGATATTTGATATACTTTCTCTTGCATTTCACCCATAATTAGAACACATAGATATATGAGACAACTCTCCTTCCAAGTAACAATTTATAAAAGTTAACCATTATAGGTCAAAGTACGGCCTTCAACACGGAGCCTTGGCTCACACCGAACAACAAGCTATAAAGGGCCTACTAGTGTAAAACCATTCAAACGGGAAAACCAACGGTCTAATCTATATACAAAACGAGAAACGAGAAACACTTATGAACCACATAAACAGACGACAATAACTGAACATCAGATTCCTGACTTAGGACAGGTGCAAACAATTGCAGCGGGATTAAACGTTTTAATAGTACCAAATCTTGTCCCTTTTCTGAAACAATAGTATAACATCACAACATAGAAAGACACACTATAAAATATCAATTAGAAGGCTTAACTCATTCAAAATACGTTGTTACACGAATAAACACACAATGAACGAATAAATATGATCTGTGATACAATGCAAATGCATAGTTAATAAAAATAAGGGAGGAATAATTAAGGTAAAAAGTAAATAAATAGGTTTAAACTAAGGTAAAAGTATAAAACCGCTGTGAAATGTTAAACAATATGCATATATTCAAAAGCTTATGTTGATCTGAGGAGCATGCTACCCTTACTATTTGGTAGAACATACAATCTTTAGATTTTTTGCCATTCAAATCATATGAATAGTCTTGATTTGTTAACGACATAAGATGACAAAAAGTACCATAACCGAATAAATTCAAAAAGGTCAGTTCGTTTCCCTGTAAATCAGTTTTGGCGTATTAAGCATAGTTCAAAAAAATTGTATAACAAAAGCAATGGTAGTATTCCAACATAAAAAAAAACCTTGTATTCAACTCTAACCATGCGTGTTTATGTAAACACCTAAATGTAACAAATATGTACTGAGATCAAAAAATTAAAAAAAGAAATCTTCTTTCCAAACGGACATTTTCAAACTTGTTTTATTTTCTGCAGTTCACACGTCTATATGTTTGCACGTATATTGAAGTTAAATTGATAAGTTAAATCTGCTATTGAAAATTAAAAAGTTTCGCACCTGCATAATATATTTACTTCATAATGAATATATGATTTTCTGTTTCATTCTGACATCCAAATAAAGAAATGTCTAACACTTACTGTAGCCTTGTCCTTGAGTGTATGAACACATTGTAGCATTGCCCCTTTACAGTCAAAAATTATCCATACATTCAATAGGTCAAGGAAAACTGTGTTCAAGAAGTATCCCATGGAGGTTAACACGTGTATTTAACACACTACTGTAAACTGTTAATGTCAACGGTCAACATATAAATGATTCTAAAAAACATAATTTATTCGCTGGGATATGCGAAAGTAGGTCATTATACTTAATCATGCATACAAATTGTTTAAAAATAAAGTGAACACTTGATTATATCAAACTTATCATGAGAGGAGTAAATGATTTCTAGGAATTAAAAAACAATGGCAGGTACTGCGAATTTAAATTGATATAAACATATCATAAATATGAAAGACGATAGTTTGAACTCACATGTTAAATCATATATGTTTTAAATAACGACAAGGACGTCTAACTAAAATGAAAAACAGGTAATAGCAAGACTTTAATTTGTAAAATCTGAAATACCTTCAACAAATATTAAACAGATTTTAGAGTGTAACTAGTTCGTGCGGTAATTCGACAGAATAGACTGCTGCAGTAAATTTAACGTTTAAATATTTAAATATTATTTCAAACTGTTTAAATAACCTGTAAAATACGAAACGCTTAAATTTACATGCACAAATGACTACATTTATTTAAGACTAACAGGTTATTAAAAGTTCTTATTTCTGACAGATAAGGATATTCTTCTTATGTAGAAAGTCGTACCAAATTGAAAGTCTGATATCGTTCAAGAGTTTTATAACAACAAAGGTGTTGTCACAACGGGTGGGTATTATATCTATGATGGTATTACGAGCACAGTATACAGGCCTTATGTAGTGTCCTTAATATCATTTATGATTAATTTATGATGATTGATTAGTTAAGGTTACTATTATGAAATGAGAACTATTTGAAACTTTAACGGGATACTAGCTTCGATTGAGAATGAAAATATGATAAAAAAATCAAACAAAAAGAAATACAAAAAAACCCTACACAAATCCATGATAATACATGGGTTTATGTTTATATATATATGTTTATATTTACAGTCATAACGGGGGTAACATATGTCCATCTATAGTTCCATGGATCGTGTCTATAGTTAATCAGATGATGTCCAGTCAGGTATACGCGTTAAATGTTGATAAGTTTATATAAATGTGTACAGAAAGTTTGTAGTTCTGCATTACGATTTACAATATATTTTATAAAATTTTGAAATTTTGAGTAAATTTTATGGAAATAAGTAACTACAATTTGTGAGGACTTCAAACTATTTCACTTCATTATTGTTTTACTTTTCAACTGATTTTATTCGAAACTTACACTTTGTTGTGGCTTGTGTACTGCAGTTGTCTATTTGTCGGTTTTTGTTTTTGTTTTTGTTCTTTTTTTTGCCATGGTGTTGTCAGTGTGAATGTCTTTTTTTTCATATTCTATTCTACAGGTTTTTTAATTTTTGATCAAATAATAATAAACAACCCTATTCATGGTATTAATTTTGCATAATACAGCACTAACTAAAGTAGAAGTTCCCATCGTGACATTTCACATGTTTCCTATTAAGCAATGTCATATAACGCCTACCCATTGTCAGAAACTGATAATTCAGAATGCTATATATTTTAATAGACGCACCCTTTTTATTGTTCTCAACGAAATCAAGTAAGTAGAGGTCTTTCTTAGTACTTAATGTTACACTGTTCTTCACAATCATACCTGAGTATTTTTCTTTCTTTCAAAGTTTTGCTGCTACATACATATAAAGTGCCTTTTAAGCTTATATATTATGCATGTAGACGAAACACACGTCTTATGTACCTCGTTGTAAGCCTAGTTGATACCATTAATGTAGGACATTTCGTTACTGATGGTATCATTAGCCAGTCAACAGTTTTACAATGACTACTGATTTTATTGCTGTATATTATTTCTTTTAAACTTTTTTGTACATAAATCAGGCCATGAGTTTTTTATTAAATATTTTACATCAATTTTGTCATTTCGGAGACTTTTATAGCTGAATATTCTGTACGGGTCGTGTAAATAGTTGAAGACCGTACGATGACCTATAGTTATCTATATTTATTTCATTTGGTCTATTGTTGAAAGTGATCTCGTTGGCATTTAAACCACATCTGCTTATTTTTTATTTTATTTTGACTTTCAAAAATTAAACGTTTAACATCTAAATAATCTATTAACTTTGTATTAAATCATACCATTAAAATGAATGTACTTTTTTCACTTTGCCCAATACATAAAGAAATGTAAAAGACTTACTGTAGCATTTGTCGTAGTTGTATAAACCAATTGCAGGAAGCTGCATACAAGTCCCATACTGGTAATGATATGTGTAGTGCACTGTGATGCAAACCTTTTATATCAACTACCAAGTAAGAATGTTTCTCTGAAGCGTCATTTATTAACCTCTATATGTGTATGCATTATTTTATCATTGCAACCATTTATGCCAAATGATTCTATAGATAAAAAAAACACAATTTTGAACAATAACTTAAATCAATGTCATCATGAAAGGACCGAATGATTTCTTGGAATTAAAATGTTCTTGTATTTTACCTGGTAATGTTCAGTTGGGATTGCTATTGTTACGAGTTAATTTATCTTATCCTGAAATGAGATTGATGTGTTCAATTTAAACTTATGGAGATATAAACATTAAATTTAATTATTATTATAAAGAATCGCGTTGAGTTGTATGCAGAAATGAAAGTACCATACGTAATGAATAGTATAAATTTCTGACAAGTAAATATATTCAGCTCGAACTATATGTATCTAGACGCATACACAATACTTACCTCTATCCCAATCGAACCAACAACAAAAAAACACTTTAACACACGGTATTTTTTGTTGTCATGCTATTGAAGAAGGCAGGTCCATGAAAAACTATATATTCTTTTTACCGATGTAGTAAAATAACTGTTATTGATAAATTAATAATTATGTTCTCAATAAATGTAAACATACCTAGATATGTATTGCTGAACACATATACACTTTTCTGTTTCTTCATTCTGATGGTAATTTTATTTTTAAACTACACAAGGTGATGATTTTCTGTTTCTGTATATTGAATGTGTTGGATTTGTAATGCTTAATAATTTAGTCTAAAAACTCGTTAAGAACCCTTGTAACAACTCTTCGATTTCTGTTTCCATGCAAAATCTCTGTTCTTATCAAACATGTCTCATATGCCCTCGTTTTCAGTGGGAGGAAAATTCACGGTTTACATATCGGATAGACCTCAAAATGTTATGTATCGTCATTTGTTCTCGTCATGAACATGCATGTAATATTTGGCAATTGACATGAAGCAAACTATCAATCATGACAGTAACTGCAAATTATTAAGATCAAAGCATTGTGTCTTTTGTATGTTGTTGCTTGTGCATCGTGCCAATCTGATAAATCAAATCCTTTTCATCTGATTTTACACCAAATACAAGGTTAGCGGAAAGTTTCAGCAGTCATACGAATGTTTAACGAAGACATTTATTTACATGCTTACTAGTTTTTGCTTGTCCCGGTATTTCAGTGTTTGTCAATGCCGGACATTTGGTTGTTTGTTTATAGTTTAAGTATTAATCATGCATCCTGTTTCCAGTATGATTTTTTTTCCACATGTTGTCATGTAGATATCTTTGATAGACAACTATATAGTATGAGTTGTGATAATTGTTGATAGATTGGTTAGTAATTGTACTACACCTCATCAGCACAAAAATGTTATATCAAGGCGAGATATAAGTCCACTTTGATATTAAAACGTTTTGTTTTTAAATCTGACACAAAGTTTAAAGTTTAAAGTTTAGTTAAAAGTGAACAAACCTATTTACATTTAAAAAAAATCATAAATAACATAACATGATCAAAACTTAAAATAATTTTAAATTTAAACAAAACAAATATATTTTGGAATATTTTCAATTTAAAATAAAAAAAGAATCAACTGTTCCAACAGAAATATTTATCTTTGTACATATTATTTACATTACACATGTGGTAAAAGGTTTTTTTTTTATTTTATTTTTTTTGGGGGGGGGGGATTTCAGAAAAGTCAATACATTAAACTAAAATATATGTCATGGTATACTTCCAATCGTATACATAATGGTTGAATTTAATATTTTAAAACATATTCGTGTGTTATTCTAGTATGACCAATATCACATCTAGACATAACACAATGACCTTTCCTACTAATAAATGTTTAAAGGTTTGCACAAAGTTGGTTGAACTATATGCAACTTATTGTGTCCACTTGAGTTTTAAACACAATGTGGAGGTGGATATTTGAATGGCTTACTTGGAGGCTGTGTGGATGGCTAACTAGGCGGCGATTCCTCTTCTTTGTTCCTGGGCAAGATGGTTTCACTAACGGTACCCCAACTGTCGGTTTTTCGGAAACTTTTACAATAGTAACTTGATTTTCTTTTTAAGAGTTGACTGTCAGCTCTGTAATGCAGATTGTGAAGACTGAATATCCATTTTAGAAGATTTTTGTTTTCTTATAATTAATATTTCATCCGAAGATTAATTTCCACAGTCAACATTGTAAAAGTATCATCATCAATTGGCGAGTCATGCGAGTTAAACTATAAGCCTGGTACCTTTGATAACTATTTACACCACTGGGTCGATGCCACTGCTGGTGGACGTTTCGTCCCCGAGGGTATCACCAGCCCAGTAATCAGGTGTTGACATGAATATCAATTATTTGGTCATTTTTATAAATTCACTGTTTGCAAAAGTATGAATTATTCGTAATAATAAAGATTTTCTTATCCCAGGCATAGATAACCTTAGCCGTATTTGGCACAACTTTTTGGAATTTTGGGTCATTAATGCTCTTCACCTTTGCACTTGTTTGGCTTTCTAACTATTTTGATCTGAGCGTCACTGATGAGTCTTATGCAGACAAAACGTGCGTCGGGTGTATTAAATCAAAGCCTGGTACTTTTGATGACTATTTAGGAAGTCTCATGACTGAATGAGCTGCCAACTCTGGTAGCATACGATGATTTGTTAGAAATTGTAGGATCATTCGAAACAGAAGCTATCTGTTTAACTTCTGGGTAACTGTTGTTTCTTTCTGTTTCTTTTTTTATTTATATTTTTTCAAACAAGCAGTCCCTAGCTGATGAAAAATTGGATTCAACTCATTTTAAACATTTAAAAGATTCAGAATTATAGGTTCTTTTTTCGATTATATTTGAAGTGCGTTCAATAACCAATTCATTTGGCACATATTTACAATTACTAACATCTTGTTAGATCATTCGAAACAGAAGCTATTTATTTAATTTCTGGGTAACTGTTTTAATTTTAATTACATTTGGGTTTTTTTTTCTCTGAGGTAAACAGCGCAGTCTTTAGATGATGACAAATTGGATTCACCACTGTTTACAAAATTAAAAGATTCAGATTTACAGGTTCTTCTTCGATTATTATTGAAGTGCGTACAACAACCAATTCATATGGCACAGATTTACAATTACTTACATCTTTTTTTTTTATATTACAGAAATTATGTAACCTGTTAAGCACTTGGGCTTATTACAAAAAGGTAGTATTTACGGATACTTGTATCTGTTGACAGTCATTATATATATTATCTTGTCTCAGAGTTTGTACTTGTCCATGGGGCTGTCATTATTATCATTATATATGTTGTTTTTCAATGAGAACTGACCCATTGTTTGGTTTGAATTTAGATTATTTGTTCTTGTAAATACCATGTTGAGATAAATATCTGTTTCCGTGTTGAAACAAGTATTTTGATTATAGATATCATTCATAATGAAATATTGTCCTACACCGATGCAATGATTGTATCTGTATAATATATCTTTCGCGTATGTTCATGTTGTTTTCGTTATCGATCTGAATGACAAACATTTCTATAGATAAATAAATGTACATGAAATACCGAACAAAAACTGGACCACCAACCAAAATTTCTCATTCCGTAGTTCAAATCAATATGTGAAATATATCATGTTTCTTTGAACAATTTTCGTCCTTAAAGTACAACATAACCCAAGACCATGAGATGTTATTTTTGTTACATACCGCCAACAACAATTGTCATAGTTATGTCTTTTTTAGTAAAATGAGCTACTCAGTTGCTAATTTCAGTGTCATTTTATCTCTTTGAAGAGATTTCACAAAAGCGATGAGACCATATCTTCCTTTATTATAATTTGTCCAACTTTCAAAAAATTCCATTGAGGTTTGACAAAGATATTGATGTATAAAATGACTTTAACTAAACATTGCCGCATTTGCCGCCACCACTTTAGACTTATTGGTGCTACTGTTTCATTGTCCAGTCCGGGGTAACATCATCCGCTATTGCTTGCAATATCAATTCTAGATAGTATATATGTTTCTTCAGGTAAGGATAATCCACTTTTTTTACTTATGTAGACATTGTATCAAATTGAAAGTCTGATACCATATATAATGGTATTCATACTCTAATGTATTATACTAGTACTATCATTGATATGATAAGTTATAAAAAGTTATTATTATGAAATATTCAAATATTTGAAACTCAGCGGGTCATAACATATTTTTGACACTAAAAATATATACAATGATATATTGATTTTACAAAGGACAAGGTACGATAAGGGGCGTTTTTGGTCCCCTCACCAAATAAGTTTGTATTAATATCATTGATGGTCTTAGTATAGAAACTTGAAAAAATAAATGATTTTATTGTGTTCCGGTGAAAGGAAGGTTGCCTAGCAACGGTTTTTATTAAGTATCAAGATTATCCAATATTAATTGCTTTATCAGTACAAATTTAAATAATTCCAAATAATATTGTTTGTCCAAGAAGAACTTGAAGTCACAAATGAAAAGTCCCTTTGATTTCGTTAACTAATGTTTAAAAACATCCTAGTAACAGAAATGTTGCCTAGCAACGGTTAACAAATTAGTGTTTCCCCCCTCTGAAGTATGCATTTAGCAGAAGTTTGAAATTTTTTCTTTTCCATATAGTGTTTCATTCCAATATACTATCACATACATCTTTATCGTTAACAAATTCAGTATTGAGCATAGCAACACAAATTTTGCTTAGCAACGGCAAAATTGTTTTTTGAATTAAAGACAACTACAAATCAATTAGTCATTTTATTGAACAAATTAAATTAAATGTTTGTTTGTTGAGTAACAACTTCTAGTAAGAAATGAAAAGTTAGTTTAATTGTAGTTCTCTAAATGCTTATCAATAACTGAGCTACATAACAAGTACATAGCAACCGTTCAATAATGGGTTCTTAATGTTATCTGTAGTATAAATTTAGTAATTTTGGAAGAATTTACTTTCTCATATGGTGTAACACTATAATACAAACATTTAGAGTATCCTTTTTCTACTTTTTTTGACGAATTCCATATCAAGCATGGAAATCCACATGTTGCTTAGCAACAGCAATATTTTTTTTAAATTAAACACAACTACAAAACCTATGTTGCAATGTGAAGGTCTTTTCATGTAAACAAGAATATTACTAATTAGGGGTGGTTCTGGACAGTTTTTAAAGATATTGAACAGTTAATGAAATGAAAGAGACGTGGCTTGTACCACACACAGATCTCGTCTGGAATAAGATGTCTATACAAGGCAATTAAGAATTAATATGATATAGGGGTGGGGATGTGAATGTGTCCCCTGGGTACAAAACCTATGGTGAATTAGAAATGTCTTATCAAGGCAATGGGTGGGGATATTAACCATTTTGGAGATAATTAACGATTCATTATATAACGAGGATTTGACCTCAATGAATTATTCCTTCAGTGCAGTAAAAAGAAATTGACATAGCCTGTAAGAATATACATGGTTTTAGGGTTGGACATAGCAAACTCGATTTTTTTTACTTTGAAAGTCAAAGGTCAAGAACGAAACATTAATTATTTTGACCTTGAGATCAACGATAAAGGTCATACTGATATTAACCTGATATCTCATGGCTTTACACTTTATGCCAAATATCATAAGTCAATGTCAAAAAGTTAAATAATTGTCGGCTCGGACAAGTGTGTATAAGAATAAAATGCAGAAGAAGAAGAACGAGAAGAAGAATACTCACGTTTAACATAATGTATCCATTAATTTCTTCTTGTAAGCCAGGGAAACATGATAAAGAAAAGTGATAACTGAGTACTGAATAAAATGCTGTTTCTTTCACGGTGAAATGAAATGTGGAATGATTTTTTTAATCTGTAATTATGATGTGGATACTGGCGATGAGGAAAAATGGTTTATCTTTCCTATCGTTGTCGAATGGTTTATGAAATACCATATAAAATTCATAGTTTGTGTTTGTGTTCATTTTGCATTTTGTATTTGTTCATTTTGTTTTTGTGTTATTATATTTTTTTTTTTTTATCAAAATGAACAATTATACTTGGACATGCAAGTTACTAATAAGAGTATATTATTGGAGAAGTCAATTCTTTGGGTAGGTGCGTATGTTTAAGCGAGGATTTATACTAATAAGAAGGATTCTTACTATAAGCACCACTAATTTAAGTCAATGTACAATCAAATAAATAGAATAAATGAATTCAAACTATACAAAATCTTGTCAAAACTGACTGCACAATTAATGTTTTATCAAATCGCACAATTTTAAAAGTTATAATAGAATGACATTTGGTTATCTCAACTTTTTATTATCAATAATTACATTACATGTGTGTCTCATAAGAAGCCATACTTTTGATTTGATGACAACAATTGAGAGGCATTCCAAAATCAGATGTTATTTCAAAAAAAAAATGCAACATTTATGACAGCACGTACTTTCCTTGACAAAGTCACAAGCATACATAGGAAAACAAATAAAGACAATATTAAAACTCATAATTTCATGGTTGTAGCATTAAAATGTAATAAAGCTTTGAATGCCTCTTTTGTAACCTCCGCGTTTGATCCAAAATGTGCTTCGGTCATTGCTTTTTAACACCCCAATAACAAAAAGAAGTATTTGATTCTAAAATAAGTCCACTAATTAAATGCGCATAAACATACTGCTTAGAGTAAGAATAAAAGTGATGATATGTATAGTAATTTTTTCCAAGTTTGAAATACAAAACATTTGTAATCACCTTTGTATATTGTAGTTAATTTGCCAATATTAAATATTCATCTTTCAAAAAGCACATTTATGTGCACAGTTTCGCTTGGTTGTCATTTTCCCATCCAGCGTAAAACGTGTAAGACAAACACCGCCTCGGTTGTATTGTGGAAGCGTCTTCACCTCGAGTGCCGTATATTGTGGGTTCTGACACCGGCCGGGTCAAACCAAAGACTTTAAAATTGGTATTTGCTGATTTTCCGTATCACCTGGCATAAAGTGGTAAGATCAAAGACTAGTAGGGTCGGAGTCAGAATACCGTATAGCGGGTTATTTTTCGCGGGGTGTTTATTTTCGGTTATTTTGGCAGATAAATGAAAATCGCGAAAACAAATTCCTCTAAAATTTATCTAATGTCCAGTTAGGGTGATATGTCTTCCTACGGACTGTAACCTTATTAGCTAGCACATTAAAAATAGTGACGCAAACAACCCATGCAGTTACACGATGTCCAGTAGTCAGCACTTCTGTGTTAACATGAATTATCATTGATATGGTCAAATTTATAAAATAACAGTTTACAAAACATTGAATTGTTTGAAAAACTACGGATTTTCTATTCAGGAATAGATAACCTAAGCTGTATTTGGTAAAACGTTTCAAATCTTGAGCCTTTTATGGTCTTATGACTTTTTTAATTGACCTTTTGTAAACGAAACAACGTCTGGCGTACTGAATTACAAGCATGATATCTTTGACTATGATGCGTTTTTTCCTTTCATATTCAGTATTCGTTTTTCTTTTCTTTGACGTGTTAATATCTGATTAAAAAATTAAACGAATCTTTTAGTTATTTAAATATTTTTAAAGTCATTATAGTACTGCAATTTAAGAGGAGATACGATTGATTACATGTTGTTTTCTGACCATCCAGTGGCAAATACTTCATGCATATTTATGACGGAAAGAAATGCAGAGAACAATTTTCAGCGGCAAGAAATACGAAGTGGCACGCATTGTCGTTGCAAAAAAGCGACGGGAAGTCGGGGGACAATTACAAATCATAAGTCCAATAAATACAAACAACACCATGACCAAAAAATTACACAAGATACACAATAGTGTTGGATAGTTTTGTTTGATTTTTATTACTGTTACACTTACACAATTAAATACTAAAAATTGTCCCATGGTGTCTCCTTATGTCGTATGAATTACAATGTATGTTATTATTCACAATTCTGTGATTTATTTTCGCCATCCGTAATGATTGTCTAAAATGTTAACTTGGCATGCCATACTTGATAGAAATGCGGACGTGAAAGAAAGCACTTTTATTCTGAACAGGGCGACCATTTCGTCATTTATTAAACAAAATACGTATTTCTGAAGGGTAAAGTTGTACTCAAATTTAATGTTGACACTAATCTGTTGAATATAGAATTTATATTTAAAATATGTATTTGTTTAGAATATACCATTCCACGGAGATTACATGCTTAACAAATCTTTGAAATTTAATGCTACAAAAGACATATCTATGCTTCGACATGCCAACCCACGATTAACGTATGTGTCACAGTGTTCTGAATATTGAAATTTAATAAAAAAGGAACTGTTTGAGTATGAACTAGTTATTAAATAACTTTAATTAATTTCATTTACATTCCCACACTTTCCCTGAAGTTTGTCAGTTCCTTTTGATTGTGTGTCGAAACTCGACGGTCTGCTAAAATATCACTTTAAATTCATACAATAATAAATACAGGAATATCCTGTGTTCCTTTCTCGTAGATGTAAAATTAACGTCGTACAGAAACTAGCCATTATAGCACGAATAAAAGTCTGTCGTGGGATCAGGTAAATACCGGAATTCATCTCCGGTCCGCAGTTCGTTTAAATATTTCGATGAATTAATAAAAACTACGACAATTTTTTCACCTTTTGTTAATTTTTAACTATGAGCGTACCTACGTCCCACTAAAATATTTGAATTGCATCAACGTTTATATTCAAGGAATGTCAAGTATACATATGATCGTGAGCCGTAGGTACGCTCATAGTTAAAAATGCAGAAACAGGTTTAGAAACTGCCATTTTTCTGCCCATTCAGTGAATCCTGGGGTGTTTACAGCATCAAAGCATGAGTAATATCAGCTGAAGTTGACAAATCTATTGATGTTTACAAAAATATAGGTCTTTAAAAATAAATTATTATAATCTATGGCATGCCACTTTTAATTTGAACGAAAATTGGGGGCCGTTCTCTGGTGCTTATCGTACCTTGTCCCTTAAAGTATTGCTATTAACTGGATTTTTTTCCGTCAGACCTGTTTGCCGATATTTTAACACATTTAAATTGACACGTCAACGCGCGAGTACAAACTATTGTTATTTAAATTATCAATAGATAACACTGTAATTATAGACACAGGAACAATACCAGGTTTAAGTACACGGAAAACATTCTAGTTCCTAGAAATCATTCGCTCCTTTCATGATGCATTTGATATAAAGTTTTCAAAATTCAAGTGTGTATTTCAAGGAGATTCCTAATGTTTTGAGAAGTATCAAGATCTAATATCGCGCAAAACACCATTTATACACTGATAATTGATATTAAATATTTTCAATACATGTCTTTATCTCTATGGGATATTTGTGGAACACACCTTTCCAGGTTCCACTGAGTAAATGGATAGTTTTGGATACTAATGGACCACTTTTGCAATTGGCCCACTCATTCATGAACAATTCTTCAGTAAGTTTTTAACATTGCTTTATTTGTTGGTCAAAATGGTACAGACGTGCATATATTCATTTGTATGATTAAATACAAGTTAGCTTTGTGATGTGCCTAACATTTTAATTTATTCAAATGCAAATTTAACTCATAGACAGTTTATGCACTTACAATACATGTCAGCAAAATTTAGGAAGAAACAGCTACTTTGAAATTATTCAGATACTGAAGAGGGCTTTGACCGTTTCTGAATGTTGGTATATAGTCAGGTACTTCAAAATCTTGGCCAAACCCTAATTAAGAATAGTTATCACACTAGTTCACTAGATGATGAATACTGTTAAACGTTTCACAGTCTATCTTTAATGAACACTTTATTAGGAACGGACAGACAGAAGAAATCACAGACTGGACAAGGTACCTATATGATCCAAAGTAATACACAAGCACATTTAAAAATAAATATGTTGTTAAGTTATTTCACTAATAGAGTTCACAGAATCCTTGGTAAATGTTGCCGCAAGGAAAAACACTATAAGCTAAGTGTTAATAACAGTTCTGGCTGAATCACATGAACAGGTGGTGAGGTACATGTAAGCATCTCTTGATCAAAGTGTGTCGGATGCATCGCAGAATAGCCAAACTTAATTTTCCAATATTATAGTCGCTTATTGCATTTAACAGAGGTATAAATAAATATGTTGTTTTCCGTATACAGTTTATTTCAACTATGACCACCATAAAACATATTTGATTACACACAGTTGAGTGTAAAATATTACATAATGATGTGTTTTATACAACAAAAACATAATGAATTTGTTAATACTACAATCCGTAACACTGGACAGTATTAAAAATGTGTCCCATACATTCGGGGAACTTTGTTTTATAATATCGTCAGAATATTTGCAATACATACACCGTAACGATTAGAGAATCTTAGTTCCACGTAGCATATCATTATGGGTCGTGGTCTCTAAAATAACATAAGCTGTCACAAAAATGATTTCTTCAAATATGGTGGAAGTCTACATATAACAACAGTGTCTAGTTATATAAGACCGAAAGTCCTTAATCAAATTGTGAAAGACACATGTTTGCTATACAGTGATTTTGACACACAGAAACGATGAAGTTTCTAGATATAAATCGTCTTATATGTTAGTCTTGAACGTTTTTTTTTAATTTAGTACATTTATATGTTTAAGAGTTTAGTATGACATCCATTTTATTGTACTAGTACACATTTATATTTAGGAGCGAGCTAAAGTCCGCCTACGGGTCCTGATTGTCCCGCTGTTTTGAAGACCCATTGGTTGGCTTCGCCTGGTTTGTTTACTCCTTAGTCGTGTTGTTGTCTCTTTGACACATCACCCATTTCCCTTCTATATTGTATGTGTTTATTACTAAAGTAGTGTTACAATTTCGTTAATGACTCAATTTTAGCAAAACTTGTTATAAATCAGTTATTTGGAAAAAGTTGATTGTTCTTTATCAACATTGTCTTACATTTGATTTCGAAGGCAATATTTTATGACGACTTTTACTCAAAGACAGACGTGAAGCTTTGTTCCGTTTGTACAATGGAACAAATAAAGAAAATTCAAATCCGAAATTTTCTCAACATTCCGCAAAATCAATAGCTCTAACACATCATACAAATGAAATACGGTAAATTCCTGACTTGGTACATGGATTTTCTTACAGTGGATAAAACCTTGCTAGCTAAACCCGTCACATGTATGTCAGTCGCATATATTTCGATCATATTGACGATAATGTGTTAGTAAAACTAACAGACATAATATGTCAAAACAAATGGCGTATACATGAAGACTAAGCACATATTAAGCAAAAATGAAAGACAAGAATACAAACAAAATTACCTCAGCACCGCAAAACATTGGCGGGATGCATTTTTACCGAGCCGCGCCAGAATAATATTTCCAAAAATTGAATAATCAATAAGGACTACTAATTTACAAAGACGAATAAAAGAACACTAAAACACGTAATAACAATAATTAATAACGTCAGTACCTAGAATCAATTGATCAAGTATGTACCTACAATCAATAAATCAGGAGCGTTGATAAGGAATATTCATAGGTTTATAAATAACGCCTAATAAATTCCAAGGGTAAAAACAAAAGAACATCAATTTAACAATTCCAACTACTGATGTTGTAATTCAGGTCATTAAAACCGATGCAAGACATTCAACAACGGATTCGATAATAAAAATAGACTGTTATGTTACAGGTATTTGGAGTGTTTGTTTTTATTAAAATTCTTTTTATTTTAAATCCGGTGTATTATAGATTATTACATGGCATTTTCCATATTGGCCTTGGTATCAGCCCTAGTCTCCCAAATCAAGCCAGAGGGCTTTAGTCCGAGGACTTGATATGGGTCGTGGGCTGATACCACGGCCAATATGGAAAATGACATTTAATAATCTATTTATCACATATTTTCAAGCTGGAGAAAAAAGAAGGCATATATCAATTTTTTTTTTTATATTTTCATCAAAAATTCCAAAAACATTTGAAAAAAAAAATAAAAAATGTATCACAGTGAGTTAACAAAATTCGTATCACAGTGAGTAAACAAAGTTTTGTGAAAAGTTTAACAAATAATTAACAATAAAGATATTATTTCTCAGAGTTATAGATATTAAGTATTACATTTAAAATTAATGCTGAGGAAGATTACACGTATCGCTATTTGGAAATCTGTTCCGCTTGAAATTTCGATGGCATACAACAATCATTTTTCCATTTTGGCGTCATATGTTTTCTATTATGACGTCAAAATTTTACGGGAAATTTTGAGATGTCCAGAAATGGCTGACAAATAACCATTTCCACTGGTGATTTTTACATTTTTTTCTCCTACAGCAGATTCATTACATTTTACAGACTTCATTGGTTTTATTCATTGTGTTCTCATTTTTCATTTCTTGTATGAATTTACTTGAAATGTCATTTGATACTCGGAAAAATCTCTCCTAATCGGCTAGTTGCATCATATGACATCTTTTTTAAAAATAGTTGTTGATTGACAGGTTTATACCGGAAGTCAAATTTTGAGGCTGATATGGATTTTGAGGGCTAATATCGATATAAAATAACCAACCTTGACTTCTGGCTATTATTAGCCATGCAAAAACGTAGATATTAGTACAAAATGTGTGATAATAATAGATTTGAATGACATTGAATGAAAACTTTTAAGGTGCATTACAATTCTTAGAATTATAGTGTTATTGGACATATTCTTTGTCAACTTTTAGTTACACCCACAAGGCCATACATGGAAAGCTGTATGATTAACAAATGATTAAGAAATAATCACTGTCCGATATTTATACTTATATCAAGGATTGTATTTACATTAATCACAAAAAACATGATAGACTTTACAGTACAGGTAAGGCATTTTGTCATGGGTTTGTTATGACAAAAAAAGTCTAAACGTTTCTACATTTAGCATGGAATGAATATGTGTTTACTAGATTACGAATACTTAATGACAATATAAAAGTATAGGAGTTGTGATATGATTGTTAATGCGGCAAATGTCGAAGTGCATGGATGTAGGCAACCACAGTTGACCGTAATACCTACAAACAATGAGCTAACCATACACCATAGAAAAAACTTTTAATTGTCTGACTGGACAAAAGATAAACGAACTTAAACGAGAAAACAAACAACATGATAAATGACAAAACAATAAAGAAAAACAGATATAAAAAAGAGCAATCAACACCAACCATTGCATTACAGGCTCCTGACGTCGGGCATGCATATACAAAGTGTTGTAAGGTTAAACATGTTTGTGAGCGTTTAACTCAGCCCTGACGTTAAAAATAGGTGTTGAGCAGAAGATATGAACAAACTGTAAAAATCATTTTGAAATTGCTGCATTCGTCAGCACACAATACAACTAACATAAATACAAAAGACACAAATTACAAATCAAAGAATATTTGCAGTATCTTGAATTTAGTTAAAAGTAAATTAATAAATAATTAATGGTATCGAAGAATTAATACATGATTATAGGTACTTTGTATATTGCCCTTGATTGATGCTACAATAGATTTATTATGTTTATATACAATTACCGGAATATTCCTGATTTGTTGTCCGTTTTGCATCTATAAAAGAAAGGCGGAAGATATCAAATTGATATTAAAACTCATAACTCGTCGACAAAGCCATGGCAAAATATGAAAAACACGTTTACGTTCCTTTAAATGTTGACGATACATAAACCAAATATTTTGGTGATCGGATGGCTCTTGTGAAACATAGCTTCTATTAAAAAAAAATTACAACCAATTTTATTTTTTTCTAATATAAATTAACAGGAATGATGTATACAAGCTTTTAGCTTTAATGGCGTGAACTTTACATCGCTTTTCAATGAAAATATATATTTGGCACTTTTTTTATCAATTACAGGTGTTATCATAGATTAGAGTATCGCTTGTCATTACTTACAGAATTTTTTTTTTATGAAATTGAAAGCAGAGGGAGAAATAAAAGACAGAGAAAATGTCATTAAAGATGAAAAGGAAGCGTTAACCAAATGGCAAAGAAAAAACAAAGCGACGTCAATTCAATCGATAAGAGACTTGGAAATATTCATCAAATCGAAAGGTAAAGACGAAGAACTTTTAGATATATGCATTAGACGTGTAAGAGAAGAAAATATTAACTGAATGGGTAAACACTAAAGTATTATCATAGATCGGGATATCATCGAAGGATACGTATCGATATTATGGAATTATTATACCAAAAACACTCGATATGGAAACGCTAACTAAATGGATTGCAAAAGAGAAAAAACATCGTGTCTGAATCAAAAGTTAAAGATAAGGCAATATTAACTGAAATCAGAAGCAATGAGAGGACAACGTTGTCTGAGGGGTTAGGGAAAGAGAAGGAAACGCTCATCAAATGGATGGAAAAAGAAAAAGTAACGTTTATTGAATGGAAAGAAAAAGAGAAGGAAATGTAACAAAATGTATGAGAAAAAAGAAAGCAACAGGTATTGAATTGATGAAAGAGGAAACAGAAACGTTTGCTGAATGGAAAAGTAAAGAGAAAGAGATGTTATCTGATTGGACAGGAAAAGAAAAGAAACTCTTCAATGAATGGATCAGAGACGAAAAAGAACTGTTTATTGAATGGACGAAAGAGGAGAAAGAAACCTATACTGAATGGAAAAGTAAAGAGAAGGAAACGCTACTTGTAAGGATAAACGACGAGATAGCACCGCTCACTGATTGGAACAGGAAACGGAATGAAATGTTGAGTAAATGGACAACAGAAGAGTACAAAACATTTAGTTAATGTATAGAAAGAGAGAAAGAAAGAGTTATAAAATTAATAGAAAAAGAGAGGAAGGAGTTGATACAGAAAGAGAAGGAAACGTTTGCTAAAATTTCAAAAGAAACAGGTTGCTATTGTACAAAAGTACTACATTTTCTTTTAAATTTGTTGTATTTGTGATATGTACTTACTTATTTTATTATTTAGTGTTATATAAATATTATTTGTTGAATGCATTTCATTGTTTATACTGGTTAGTTACCTGACAAGAGTTAAAATCTTCAAATACACAATTAGGTTATCGCCAAGTGTTTTCAAGGGGCAACTGTCGAGTTTAAAACGTTGCTTGTAATTATCTGCTGCAAATGTATGCAATGAAAATAATGATCAAAACATTTTGTTTATAATTGATGATAAAATTGATAATGAAAATTGGGAATGTGTCAATGATAAAACAATCCTTCCACAGAACAGAAAACAGCTAAAGGACATCATTTCAGCACCCGGGAGCGGGCTTTAGCTGGACCATTAGTTCAGTGAAATGGACGTCATATATAAATTTAGACCTATGCATTGCATCAATATTAAGTAACTTTAACATCAGATTGATCGATAAACTAATGCAATACTGTAGAGTGAATACTTTGATAAACAAACTGCGTCATATACTATTACAAACATAGAAAAGGTAACTATCAATAAATGACAGTTACAATATTATTATTGCAATAGAGGAGAACAAGACTATTGATAGTATAAAAAAGGGGCGGACTTCACCAATACCGCAGAGTCAGCTATAAAAGGCCCCGAGATGAGTCTGTTTAAAAAAAAAAAATCTGTGTTTAATTTGAACCATTTTTTTATAGTGGATTGGGAAACAACTTATTACAACTTATATTAACAATTTTTCACTATGCAGGTGCGAGTCCTGCCTTGTAGCGGCATTAGCCTGCTCTTTTCCGAAATCAGCAAAGGTGTCTTTAACGTGCAAGAAAAATAACACGGTTTATCCATTTGTTGTTCCCTTCCGACGGACTATAATCGTTTCTCAAGAACATGCTAGCAAATGGTGTCAAGGTGGAACCGAATAGTCAGTCCCTGAAATTGTCTCCCTGGAACGGGGGTCGAACTAGGATCCGTTGTGTTTGTAGTCTGATGCACTAACCACTACATCACGGATCTCCACCAAACCCCACAACGGTTCTCTACCAAACCCTCACAAAAATAATATGTATGCATGTTACTCACCTAAAAGAACCTACGCAACAAAACGTAGCGTAATCAGCTTAAAGGCCTTTAATTAGAATTAGAATAATGAGAAGGAATATCTCCAACCAGTACCACAGTAACAGGTTTACATTCGTTTTTTTTTTCGTATATTGTGTTGGGTTTATCGATAATCTGAACATTAACAATTATATAACACAGTATATTTGTTTTTTAAACTATTTATTGTGTAAACATGCTTTACCTACATGTAATAAACGATGTTCAAACCTGTAACTATTTTGGTTTTATTGTTACTATACACGTTTACAAAAATGTGCTCTACAGGTAAAATTTTAAATAATTCAGATATGTTTTGTCAACTCTAACCCCTCATCATATAACTGTAATCAATGTAGATAACACAAACACACAACAACACTCAGAGTAAAACTCAGAGTCCGACACGAAAATGCATCATCGTAAGGTCTTTCGAATTTTTTTGTTCATGCCAACGATTTTGCCAAAGCTCACCAAGTTACTGCCGCAGCATGAAACAGTCAATCTGTTGTCATACTATAGCTTCAGATGCCCCGCGAATGGCTCGACGTTTTTACGATAAAACCCGAATATGAATATTTTCTTTATCGTGTAATCATTTTGGGGAGAGTGTGAGGCATGCATTACCAACGACAATAGATGTCTCCCGTGAAGTCCGCCCCTTTTTTAATACTAACAGAAATGTACACAATTAATGATTACAGAAACTAAAACAACTAGAGGCTTTTTCAATTCTCCAAGAACCAAAACCAAATATTGCATGCCCTCAGTGATTATAAAAAGTTTGCTGAGGATGCATTTTTATATATCATTTTCAATTCTTGTAAATGCAGGTAGGAATTTTGATCAATAGTCCTGTTCTCCTCAATTGCCATAATAATATTGTAACTGTCATTGCATTTGTTTCTGTATCAAGAAACTATAAATATATTTATTGTTATCTTTCCATTTATATGTAAAGAAATTCAAGCAGCGCCTACATACAGAGTATATATCTCTCAATTGATACAATATATCCTATCATGATTTCCTTGATAGAGTATTGGTGCTCCAAGGAATCTACTAAACTGCGTTCCAAATTGGGAAATTTAAATCATTCCTTCGTAAATTTTACGGACACCATCACGAGTTTGTTGACCATTATGGAAAATCAGTTTCACAAATGATTCGAGCGTTACTGATAAGTCTTCTGCTGTAGACACACGCGAGTTTTTTTTTTAACCCGAACGTGAAATTCATAATGCACATATTAAGTGAAAGTACAAGTAAGGTTGTACTTTCTTTTTATCGTATCGTACAATGCAATCGTTTCTTTTTTTACCGATTTCCTGGCGTGTAACTATTATACTAACCAACAGTATCCTAATCTGATATCAATAGAGTCATCTATCATTTACAATGGATGTGTGATTTGACCTTTGCTTTATTTATTTGCCCATATTACCAACCTTTAATGTTAACAAAATATATTGCCGTGTATAGTGTGCTATTATAGTTATTGTATACATTTCATGAAAGCATAATGATTTTCAACCAAAAACAAAAATGAGTTCTTAATAACGAGTTGGTATAAAACTAAGAAAAAAATGGTATTTGAAAAATCATATGATACTTATTTGACCGTAACAAAATATCTGTTTCACCGGTGACGACGGATATGTTCAAATCGTCATTACCACAATCCTGCCCTCCTTGTCACCGAATTTGACCTACAGGATTAGCATTATCACCATATTTGTACTTTCATTGAGCAACACGACGGTGCCACATATCGAGCAGGATCTGAATACCTTTTTGGAGCCCCTTAGATAAATATAAGTTTTTTGTTGGGGTTCATGTTGCTCAGTTTTTACTTTTGTACATTATGTATACACTGTTTTTTTTTTTTTTGTCTTTTTCTTTTTTCGCCATGATATTTTCAGTGTATATTCGAATATGAATTTGGATGTCTACTTGGTATCTTTTGCCTCACTTTAAAAAAATGTATGTACATCCTTGAATTTTATTTCCAGAATTGAATTGTGACCTCGAAATGAACATCAATTAATTATAGCATATTATTATAGCTTTATCCGTTATATTCAAGTACTTGATCTGAAGTTGATTTCTTAAAGTTCGTGATTATTTATTGTTAAACACAATTTGTCCCTAAAATTAAATTTAACACCAGAATTCGGTCTTCATTTCAAATTCAACCGATATTTATGTCATTTTATTAAATCCAAGAGATAATAGATCATGTAGATGTTTCCCAAGAAACAACTAAGTTTTAAGCAAATAGTTTGCAATTTTCTCAAGCCGAAAATTGACATTCTAGGAACCCATTTGGACTAGCATATCATAAATAAGTATCTCAAAACTCGACATAGCCTTCCTTTTAGAGATATAAACATTTTGTTTACAAGACTTTGTAAACATAGAAATACAACGAAGCAATTATGTATTATAAAAATTATATTAAAGTGTTGACAGCGGCACAGACAGACAGTGATTATTATATGGCACCACCGACTAGCCAGATATTACTTACTAAAAACAGATTCAATGTCATTAGAACCTCATTGTCCTACATGTTTTCGGAACTAAGGTAAATCATAATAAGTCATTGAAGTTAATACATGAGCTTAACCGATTACAATCATGACAAATAATAATCTAATTGTAGAAAGATTAAACCGCTTTAAAGAATGTTGGTAAGAATAGACATCTGAGCATTAACGGTGGTGATATGGTAAGAGCCATGATTTGCGAAAAACATTAAAATGATATTATTAATGATAAATATACCAATGTCATTGATAAATGAACAGGGTAACTTAACTTTACACTGTTGTAAAGTTCGATTATGATATTACAAAGGTGTAACATACATGTTGCAATTGAATGATTTTAGGCAGAAACGATATGAGCAGCAACCTCACCAAGAAAGATATTGTTACATGGATATTAGGATATGTTGTATGATAACCAACGAGACAACTATACACCAAAGGTGATATGAAGTGGATGTAGGCAATTATAGGCAATCGTACACCTTCGATGATAAATAGGTACCGTATAATCGACTATAAAGACCTCGACATGAAAAAACTAATGGCCAAAAATACATCTCACAAATTCTGATTTTTATTTTCATTTACGAAACAGTAGCTACAGACATTACTGCAGTGTTTTGAATATTGACTGATTAATTATTAGTGTTCTAACGCCACTTGTAAGCGCCCCTTTTGGGGTATTTCGTGGCGGCTTTCATTTTTTATTGGCGAAGGAAGTCAAAGTGGCCAGTGAAAACCACCGACCTTCGATAGGTGAATTAAGATTGGAGTAGAGTGCAACCACTGGGTAGTGATTACAGTAGTAACTACTTAGACCACTCTGCCCCTGAGGCCCCGTGTATTAAAGAGATATACATTTTGTTATATAGCATAGATAAAATGAGCTGTGTGTGTATCAATGGTAGCTGCTAAGTTATGTTGAATAATTTCTATTAATTCTAATTCGATAGTTTTAGAAGATCATGTTCACTGTTACAGGTTAACATTGTTTTTAAATATAACATGATCAGTATAATTATGTACACATAATGTACAATTAACTGTTAAAATCGAACAATTATTGTTACGATTCTAATGTCGTTTCTCTTTTTCTGTTTATTTTCCAGCTTCTAAAAAAGAAAGAAAACAAATTGGTGCAATTCCCTTGTTTTCGATATAGAAATTTCCTGATTTTTGACATATATTATATAGATATAAGAAGATGAGGTATGATTGCCAATAAGACAACTCTCCATCCAAGTCACATTTTGTAAAAGTAAACCATAATAGGTCAAAGTACGGCCTTCAACGCAGATCCTTGACTCACTCCGAACATCAAGCTATAAGGTATCTGTACATGAGATGTCTTATTTTTCACAGTATGTCTTACTGTGTGTGTTCTTAAGGATGTTCGCTACTTTTTCTGAAAAAAACCAAGCTTTTCAAATGACATTGATAGTATATAAACAAAGAAACTAAAAAAGCAAAAAAAAATGAAAAATACATGTGCTTATCTTATAGAAACAAGCAGTCGAAAGTTTCGCGGGAAATAATTTAACATTGGCAGTTTTTTTCTTAAATAACAAGGACTTTTTAGAAATTTCGCTTTGGGATTTTCAAACAATATGTAATAGAATTATGAAAGAAAAGTAATGGCTAGCGGTAACAAAAATGTTTTGGCACTACATGGATAAAACCAGAGGATTCCGAATATCTGGCAAAAATTAAAAGCAAAATGAGCAAACATCATTAAATTAAGAAATACGTCATGGCAGGTGAGATTTATTTAATCATGGTTTGGACATTTATATTCTACTATTTCATGATGGCGAGAGGTTGAATACGAACATAAATTACCAACTGTTGTTTCAACTTATTTCTTTCTTGACTTTGTGAAAGTATCAGATAAGATTGATTGATCGTTCGATTACTGTTTGCTAAATGTAGAGACACATTTAAACTTATGAACAATAAGTGTAAACAATAAATTATTTATGTATGTGCCTATTCCAAGTCAGGAGCCTGTAATTCAGTGGTTGTCGTTTGTTTATGTGTTACATATTTGTTTTTCTTTCATTTTTTGTACATATAATAGGCCGTTAGTTTTCTCGTTTGAATTGTTTTATATTGTCATTTTGGGGCCTTTTATCGCTGACTATGCGATATGGGCTTTGTTGAAGGCCGTACGGTGAGCTACAGTTGTTAATTTCTGTGTCATTTTGGTCCCTTGTGGAGAGTTGTCTCATTTGCAATCATTCCACATCTTCCTTTGTATATATATCGGACAAGATGTTTTTCCAACATCTCATACATGTCATATGAGAGAATTAGCGTGAACGTATTTATGTACATCACTCAATTATAATTTGGATTTAGTGGCCATGAATAATATTAACAATTTTATATGATTTTTCATCGTGGCCCAGATTAACATTGATTTAATCAGTTTACAAGTTATTCATTAAAAAAAAGTATATTTTGTTTTTTAGCTGTTCAAACAAAACTCTACAGTATAGAAGAGTCCTCTATAAGGGTGTGGGATGGCTTTAAAATACATAATTCATTACGTTTCTATAATTAAAAAACATGTTTTCAATGGTTCAAAGAATTGTATTGTTCTATAATCGTGAAAATAACATTGATATATCTGCTGCGTTGTGCGTTGGACCTTAAATATATGTAAACCAGTTGTATAATAAGAAGTTCTCAGAAAAATGTTCCTCCTAGTTAAGTTGAATTTTCATTCATTTAAAGTCTATAAATATGCCGAATTTATAAAGGAAAAGATAAAAATCAAAAACCGATCTTCCCGTTCAAGAACTAATTAATTCGATCTTTTTATTCAGCTTTTGTCAATTTCTGGACGTTTTCCAAAGATTCATTTAGTAAATCAATAAAAGGAATTGTGAAATATATGTACTTTTGCATTAATCATTTTAAATGTACGGATAGTCGTTTAAACTATTTACACCTTCAGGTATTTAATTCGGTCAAATTAGTGTGTAATAATTAGATTATAAATAGATAGTTTAAACAGAACGCTATAATTGTAAAATGCTACGCAGTTCTAATTTCTTAATGTTTACCTTTGGGATTTAAATAACCTGTTTGAGAAGTTACAAAAATATCACTGCAATTATTTGGTGCAAATATTGTTTCGTACGCTATTTAATAAAAAAAATGTACAGTCGAATAATCATTACGCCAATATCACATGAGACAGATCATACTTATATCTTTCAAAAACTACTACTGGGAGGGCTATTATAGATTTTTTTTTTTTCAAAATAAACATCATGATCAGAAAGCGTATAGAAAAACAAGTGAAAAATAGCAGAAATATGTATGACACTAAATCCTGTAAATGGCGCGTATCTGACTACTTTTACTTTATATTGTCTATGCATAATGTTCATGTACATAACCGTGTGTAACAGTATCTTAACACTAGTGTTGTCTCTTGTAATAACTGATTAATTATACCTTTTTTACTAGCCAATGTATTGGAAATAATGTATTGCACTCCCTTATGAATTGCATTGTAACAATGAGAATAACTTTTTAGCGAATGATAATAAGAAATGTGTATTAGATGAAAAAAGTGATAGTATTTATATTGTACCGGATATTTGTATAACAATGATTACTTGTTTTGCCGTATATTTTGTTCTTACGCATTCAATATAGATAGATGTTACTAATGTTATCGCAAAAAGTATCATACGAATATAAGTAAAGTGTGTCCCTGCTAGTGTATCATCAGCCTATAGTATCATCAACCCCATGCCTCGGTACTGATAATTTTAACGCTATATACATTATTGCAAGTCTACGGTCACTGGTTAATTTTACTTCACGATTTGTATTTGCCTTTTGTATGCAAACTTTCATGACGAGAGTAGTATTTTATAAAAAGAGAAGATGTGGTATGATTCCTAATGAGACAACTCTCCACAAGAGACCAAAATGACACAGAAATTAACAACTATAGGTCACCGTACGGCTTTCAACAATGAGCAAAGCCCATACCGCATAGTCAGCTATAAAAGGCCCCGAAATGACAATGTAAAACAATTCAAACGAGAAAACTGACGGGCTTCTTTGTGTACAAAAAATGAACGAAAAATATGTAACACATAAACAAACGACAACCACTGAATTACAGGTTCCTGACTTGGGACAGGCACATACATACAGAATATGGCGGGGTTAAACATGTTAGCGGGATCCCAACCCTCCCCCTAACATGTTTTAGTTCCAGGACAAGCAAATCGCATGTCTGAAATTTAAATTGTACTCGCTGGAAATTTCTTTGACTAGACCATTACGACCCAGAGAGTACACATAGTCTAAAAAGCAGTCATTTGTCCCTGATGAGTTATTATAAGCATTCCAAAATGTCTTCGTTGAGAAATTAAAGAATTGTTAAGGAACTAAATATGCTAAAGTACAGTCAAACCTGCTTAAGAGACCACCTGTATTAAGTAAAAACCTGAAATGAAAGACCATTAATTTTAGATCCCTCTGTAGTACATGTCATATAGAATTAACCTGTATTAAAAGACAACCTGTCATGAGAGTCCACTTTCTTGCCCTCCCGTTAGTGGTATCTTAAAACATGTTTCGCTGTATATTTGTTTTGAAGCAAAGTTCACCTTTGAAGGTTCGTCAATATATTTACGTCCCGTTTGCTATATGTACTCACGTATCTATTCATCGTGGGTGTGTAAATGATTGGTCTTGAGTGTACCTGTTAAATATACGTTCAGAAAAGTTTGTCAGTCAAAAATGAAGAGTACAATTTGGTTGGTCTTTTTATTCTAACACGAATGGGTTGAGCAGGTCGGCCAGTTACTTTTTCTTCATTTTGGCTGTTCTCAACAAATAAGCAAACACATATCATAAAGTACGATTTAACACATACAATGCCCTATTTAAGCATAATATAAGGAGATTTAAACGAAAGAATTGGCTTTATATTTGATAAAACTATTACCAAAATCATATTCATCTCACATCAAACAACGTCAACCAATTCGTGAAGGTAGCCGTGGCAATTAAAACTATCCCTTCAAGAGAGAGTATGAGAAATACCTTTACCTGAAAACGTTTTCTGTTAAAGCATTCGTAGATTCAACATTATTTTTGGAAAAGGAGATTATCAAATAAAGTACTATCTCGTCAAATAGTCGACAAAAGCAGCAGGTCTAAAGACGTATCATCTAATGACAACCCGATTCCGATACCAATACTCTGCAGTCAATCTTTGCATTGTGCAATTACATTTATGTATGATGACAGTTGTAATCTTGCGTTTCTATGTTTGTTTCATTGTCGTTTGTTTTCTGTTGCACTTCATTGTTTCTGTTGTTTCGTCGTTGCCCTCTTATAGTTGATGTGTTTCCCTGAGTTTTAGTTTTCAACCCGGATTTCTTTTCTGTCGATCGAGCTATGACTTTCGAACAGCGGTATACTACTGTTGCCTTTATATATCCCTTGTCATATAAAACTGCATTATCCAACAACATTATATACATTTGTTGAATAAACAATTTGCATTGATAATATTTCCATTTCTGTGAAGAAAGACATACACAATAATTATTGAGGTACATGTAATCTTTTTTCAACAAAATGTCGGCATTCGTATGGGGAAGAGTTCCTTCAGACACTTGTAAAAAATGAAGATAAAAAGCCATATAATTTTACTTGACTTTCAAATATCATGGATATATTGATGATGTTTCTTTCTATTACCTTTTCTGATTTGATTCTTTTAATATATCCCAAAGAACTAGACATTTAAGAAACACAGCGCCATCCACCTCATATTTAGACTTACACCTCGAATTTGACATACGCTGTCATCTCAGTACCACAATCTATGACAAACGGGATAATTTTAATTTTCAAATTTTCCCAACTTCGTTAGCAATATATCAACTTCACTTGCATATGGGATATATATTTGCAAATTTATTCGATATTCATGAGCTTACAGCTTCTTCTCAGACTTTGTAAAACGTCACCAGTGTATGCGTAATAATTGATGAACGAGGAGTATGTCAAAAAACGTCTCGTCCTTTTTCTAAAAAGTTCATCGGATGGTACAAAAAACATGTTGAACAAATTCTTTATCAACTTCACTAATAACACACGATGGTCTAGGTGTATAGATTATGAGTAATGGCATTATGTATCATCGTAATTACTTGTTATAATATTCCTCTATATGACTGTATGGCTATTACGTTGACTACTTAGTCTGTTTGTGGTTATATTCATTTAACGTGGCTCTGTACTTATACATCCCGTTATTGTGTAATTGTTCTATGGTAAAACATTTTGTATTCTTGTCTTTAATTCATGTTAATGTAAGTTGTCTATATGCTTTTTGGCGTTTCGTTGTTACACATTTGTTTCTATTTATAGTTATTAAGATTATAACAAAATGTTGACGTCTGTACCTCTATTTTAGACTTTTTTTTTCTATTATGTCTGTTTGTTTTGTTCACACCTCGTTTTCAAAATATTGGAATTTTATGCGACTGTAATACAGAGTAAAATCACAAACATACTGAACTCCGAGAAAAATTCAATAAAGAAAGTCCCTAATCAAATGGCAATATCAAAAGCTCAAACATATGACACGAATGGATAACAACTGTCATACTCCTGACTTGGTACAGGCATTTTATGCTGTAGAAAATGGTGGATTAAACCTGGTATTATAGCTACCTAAACCTCTCACTTGTACCACAACCGCATCAAATTCGATTGTATAAAACAATGTATAAAAGACATAACAGGTAAAAATGTCAAACAATAGGAATTACTGTAGTCAACATAGTGTTACAATTTTAATGTGTATGTATTTGGTACAAAGAACTATAGACATTGGTTCAAACACATAGTAAATGCATTAACCTTCTGAATACGACAATGTTGAAAAGACTGCAAAATATCTTTTATTCAAATGAATTATTAATACAAATAGACTCGAAGTTAACAAACAGTAGCTACTAAGTATGAATGAGGGAGTGTAATACTTTCATCGGCACAGATTAATTTTGTTCCGATATTTATTCCTATTTTGCTTTTTCCTGATCTTGTGTACTGTGGTTAATTGGTTAGATTTTATGAAATTAAGATTATTGTTATTTGGAGTGCTATCAATTTGCATAAGATGGAATTTAACATGTATCTTCAACATTAACGTTCCAGGTTAACAAATCCATATTCCAACATTGGAATGAGGGTAAACATGATATAGATTGCCATCTCGGGTAGGTCGATAGTATTGTCGGGTTCTTTCGACGTAGATTTATCAAGGTTCAACTTTATTTTTATATCAAAAAAGTAGTCAGAAACATTCAAAATTTGCAATTCACTCTAGTCTACCCATAAGGCATCAGCTAATTCATAAACTATCTATCACGTAAATTTTCTATTTGTAGAACTTGACCGAGTGAGAAATTAACAGGTTTTAACGTTTTTCAGGACAATGAATTTTCAATAGAAACAACACAGACATTGAAAAATGAAAATGTTACCCCTATATATTAAAGAATGAGGAAACTAACGACCTAAACTCAAATGGGAATGATATCAATTGAAATGTGTTTAGCTTGTTGGGTATACATGTATCTGGTCTTCTCTCTTCATATCAATTCATGCAAATCTGTCAGTCAATATGGTCTGTCCTTTTTGATTTTGCAAATAACGTTTTTATCTCTTTTTCTATCTGTGTAGTTTCTTCATTTAACTTGTTTTCCTTTTTTATTACCAATTCAACCCAACTATCCTTCACTTTTGTATCCTTAGAGTTTGATTGATTAAGATTTCGGTCTCTTTTTCCATCTTAACAGCGTTTTCAGACAATTTTTCCTTCGCTTGTTTGACTGATTTAACCCAGTCATCCTTCACTCGTTCTATCCTTTCAGCATATTTGATCAGCTTGTCCTTTTCTTTCTCTATGAAATCAGTTAAAGTTACGTTTTCTTTTTTTATCTAGGCTGCCTCTTCATTTAATGTATTTAACTCTTTTTTCGTATGTACAGATTGGTCAAATAAAGTTTCCTTCCCTTTTCTTATCGATTCTGTAAACGTCTCCTTCATTTCCTCTATCCATGCAGCCTGTGCATTCAGCGTTTGTTCAGTTGAATGTATCTCCCCTTCTCTGGTCAATTCAGTTAGCTTTGACTTGTCTTTTTCTATCAATTCGGTAAGCGTTACCTTCTCTTTTTCTAACAATTTGGTTAGCGTTACTTTCTCTTTTTCTACAAATTTGGTTAACGTGTTCTTCTCTTTTACTATACATTCATTAAAAGTTTTCCTTATCTTTGTTCATCTTTGCAGATTGGTCAAATACGTTTCAGTATCGTTTCTTATAACTTCGGTTGATGTTTTCCCCTCCTTTTTCATCCATACAGCTAGCTCGTCTAGTGTGTTCCTATCTCGTGTGATGAAGTGCAGAACCGCCCTCTTCTCCATTGATATCGTTTCGGAATGTTCAGTTAAGATATTATTTCTTTGTCCTACCAATTCAGTTAATGTTTGCTTTTCTTTTTGTATTAATTCAGCAAACGTCGCCATCTCATTTTCTATAGTCTCCGCTTGTTCATACACAAGTTTCTTCTCGTTGCTTATAAACTCATTCAATGTTATCGTTTGCAGTCTTTTTAATACAGCCATCAATTTTTGTTCCAGTTTAACCATCGTTTCCTCTTGTTTTCTTTTGTTAGAATAACTGTGATAGATAGTCACAGACAATGCCCCAATGCATGATAACACCTGTAATTTTTGTGACAGTTGTTTTCCATTCGTTTGATGTGATGTGATCGAACTTTTGATTTTGCCTATTGATAATGGATTTTCCGGTTTGAATTGTCCTTGGAGTTTTTTTTTTTTGTATTTTCTAATTTTACTTTTTTCTAACGTTACGTTATTCAAAAGCTTATATATTTGATATAATATGGTCGCTTGACCTTCTTCTAATTAAAATTATAACAATGCTGACGGGGCGTTTGTTTTGTTGTCGAGGGAACATACATTTGTACATACGTATATTATATCTTTTTCGAATGAAGATGTAAAATAAGATGATTCGTTTGCGGAGAATATCCTGCTACCTAGACTTATGCTGAAAAGTATGCTCGAAACTACTTGCATGGATCCTTGAGTGGCATTATGCGAGATAAGTTTCAATCCTTTGTGTATCATACTTCCTTCAAATGGAAGTTTGGATGTGCTATCCTGTTTACCGGTGATCCTTGTATCTATGATGAGTTTATATTGAATACATTTGGACAATCTATCTTATGGGTTATGAAACCTAGTTATCGTCAAAAATATCAATAAATAATCAAGCAACCAATTGCTAAACTATATCATCAGTTGATATTTCATGCGCCATCTTGTGTTTGAAATAATATATGGATGTCAGATACAGATTTTCTTCATAGTTTTAATACACACAGTTACAGCAATTCAAAAATGTACATGGAACAAGAAATAGCATATCCTGTCATAATTTCAATCCTTGTAACTGAAGGAGGAAAACAATAATGTTAGGAAGAGCACAGTTTAGTAGAAAATTACATCTGAATTCTATAAAAAGAAAATAAAGAAATATAATAAGTGTCTTTTTATAAGAAAAAGATTATTTTCATCTGGTAGATATGAGCTTACGAAATTATACATCAAATTTTAGTAGTTGTGGTATATTTGAAAGCGGCAATGAAAATATAAACAATAAAATTGTGAATAATGATCAACTTAACAAACGTGTCTATTACAACAACCACTGAAGCGAGAATTATAAGCCGTAGTTCCACAGCATGACATGTACCACCCACTAAAAAAAAATTAAAAAATCCCTTGCAACAAGTGTTAAAACGACTGTCATTCGCCGTACTCCCTAAGAATGATATGTGCAGTCCACTAAAAGAATTCAACACTCCTTTACAACAAGTGTTAAATCGACTGTCATACGCCGTACTTTTAAAGCATGATATGTGCGGCCCACTTTACGAATTCTGGCAACAGGTTTGAAAACGTGAATCATATTTGCTACTTCCGCATATTGCCGAAATGGAAATAAGTGATAATTTCACATGAACGTACTATAGAATTGTATTTTCTATCATTTATTTAAAAATTGTATTTGAGTTTCAAATTAATTTCAAATAAACCCTTGTAATTCCAAAGTTTAATTTAACTTTAGATTTAGTAGGGCCAAATCAAAACAAAATATATACACTGGTGGACAATTTCAACTTTTGATAAATTTATTGTCGGATAAATAAGATCAATTGATTTCATTATTAATGATTTGTACCATTTTGTAGTTAGAACATCATCGTATTTTTACCTATCATATATACGAGCATATAATGTTAGGTCATTATCAGACAATATAAACATTTTTGTTTTAGGCTAGGAAACTTGGAACAGGCGATTTTTTCAGAGGCCTGCAACAGTTTCTTGCCGAATACACAATACTTTCTAATAATATAAAAATCATTTCAAAATACCACTGGTACCTAAAACATAAGAACAATGGTTTTTATACTTAAGCATGATAAGAGAGGAGAACAAATGTAAAAAAAAAAAATATATATATGAATAACCATAAACTCCTTAAACTATAGGGAGATCATTTATCATTATAGAGTAACTATTATTTATGTATTTATATCTTTTTTTTTTTCGAAAAATGTACCGAATCAGGATTATAACAGTTGTTTTCTCTCGTTCCGATATTTGATAGCGTCTCATCATGTAGTTTTTATGACTTCTCCTTTTTGAATTTACCT